>NC_134355.1:685901139-686263657 GCF_048569485.1 Anomaloglossus baeobatrachus | reverse complement strand
CTTAGTTATGAGGTGGAGTGTGCAACGCAGGCAGATGCGCTCTGCAAATGTCTTTGCACTAGTGTGACTATAGCAAGAGTCCAATAGCCACGTATAGGATGCCACTAGGTACACTGAGTGTTTGCTAGTATAATGGCTTAGTTATGAGTTGGAGTGTGCAACGCAGGCAGATGCGCTCTGCAAATGTCTTTGCACTAGTGGGACTATAGCAAAGTCCAATAGCCACGTATAGGATGCCACTAGGTACACTGAGTGTTCTGCTAGTATAATGGCTTAGTTATGAGTTGGAGTGTGCAACGCAGGCAGATGCGCTCTGCAAATGTCTTTGCACTAGTGGGACTATAGCAAAGTCCAATAGCCACGTATAGGATGCCACTAGGTACACTGAGTGTTTGCTAGTATAATGGCTTAGTTATGAGTTGGAGTGTGCAACGCAGGCAGATGCGCTCTGCAAATGTCTTGGCACTAGTGGGACTATAGCAAAGTCCAATAGCCACGTATAGGATGCCACTAGGTACACTGAGTGTTTGCTAGTATAATGGCTTAGTTATGAGTTGGAGTGTGCAACGCAGGCAGATGCGCTCTGCAAATGTCTTTGCACTAGTGGGACTATAGCAAAGTCCAATAGCCACGTATAGGATGCCACTAGGTACACTGAGTGTTTGCTAGTATAATGGCTTAGTTATGAGTTGGAGTGTGCAACGCAGGCAGATGCGCTCTGCAAATGTCTTGGCACTAGTGGGACTATAGCAAAGTCCAATAGCCACGTATAGGATGCCACTAGGTACACTGAGTGTTTGCTAGTATAATGGCTTAGTTATGAGTTGGAGTGTGCAACGCAGGCAGATGCGCTCTGCAAATGTCTTTGCACTAGTGGGACTATAGCAAAGTCCAATAGCCACGTATAGGATGCCACTAGGTACACTGAGTGTTTGCTAGTATAATGGCTTAGTTATGAGTTGGAGTGTGCAACGCAGGCAGATGCGCTCTGCAAATGTCTTTGCACTAGTGGGACTATAGCAAAGTCCAATAGCCACGTATAGGATGCCACTAGGTACACTGAGTGTTTGCTAGTATAATGGCTTAGTTTATGAGTTGGAGTGTGCAACGCAGGCAGATGCGCTCTGCAAATGTCTTTGCACTAGTGGGACTATAGCAAAGTCCAATAGCCACGTATAGGATGCCACTAGGTACACTGAGTGTTTGCTAGTATAATGGCTTAGTTATGAGTTGGAGTGTGCAACGCAGGCAGATGCGCTCTGCAAATGTCTTTGCACTAGTGGGACTATAGCAAAGTCCAATAGCCACGTATAGGATGCCACTAGGTACACTGAGTGTTTGCTAGTATAATGGCTTAGTTATGAGTTGGAGTGTGCAACGCAGGCAGATGCGCTCTGCAAATGTCTTTGCACTAGTGGGACTATAGCAAAGTCCAATAGCCACGTATAGGATGCCACTAGGTACACTGAGTGTTTGCTAGTATAATGGCTTAGTTATGAGTTGGAGTGTGCAACGCAGGCAGATGCGCTCTGCAAATGTCTTTGCACTAGTGGGACTATAGCAAAGTCCAATAGCCACGTATAGGATGCCACTAGGTACACTGAGTGTTTGCTAGTATAATGGCTTAGTTATGAGTTGGAGTGTGCAAACGCAGGCAGATGCGCTCTGCAAATGTCTTTGCACTAGTGGGACTATAGCAAAGTCCAATAGCCACGTATAGATGCCACTAGGTACACTGAGTGTTTGCTAGTATAATGGCTTAGTTATGAGTTGGAGTGTGCAACGCAGGCAGATGCGCTCTTGCAAATGTCTTTGCACTAGTGGGACTATAGCAAAGTCCAATAGCCACGTATAGGATGCCACTAGGTACACTGAGTGTTTGCTAGTATAATGGCTTAGTTATGAGTTGGAGTGTGCAACGCAGGCAGATGCGCTCTGCAAATGTCTTTGCACTAGTGGGACTATAGCAAAGTCCAATAGCCACGTATAGGATGCCACTAGGTACACTGAGTGTTTGCTAGTATAATGGCTTAGTTATGAGTTGGAGTGTGCAACGCAGGCAGATGCGCTCTGCAAATGTCTTTGCACTAGTGGGACTATAGCAAAGTCCAATAGCCACGTATAGGATGCAACTAGGTACACTGAGTGTTTGCTAGTATAATGGCTTAGTTATGAGTTGGAGTGTAGCAACGCAGGCAGATGCGCTCTGCAAATGTCTTTGCACTAGTGGGACTATAGCAAAGTCCAATAGCCACGTATAGGATGCCACTAGGTACACTGAGTGTTTGCTAGTATAATGGCTTAGTTATGAGTTGGAGTGTGCAACGCAGGCAGATGCGCTCTGCAAATGTCTTTGCACTAGTGGGACTATAGCAAAGTCCAATAGCCACGTATAGGATGCCACTAGGTACACTGAGTGTTTGCTAGTATAATGGCTTAGTTATGAGTTGGAGTGTGCAACGCAGGCAGATGCGCTCTGCAAATGTCTTTGCACTAGTGGGACTATAGCAAAGTCCAATAGCCACGTATAGGATGCCACTAGGTACACTGAGTGTTTGCTAGTATAATGGCTTAGTTATGAGTTGGAGTGTGCAACGCAGGCAGATGCGCTCTGCAAATGTCTTTGCACTAGTGGGACTATAGCAAAGTCCAATAGCCACGTATAGGATGCCACTAGGTACACTGAGTGTTTGCTAGTATAATGGCTTAGTTATGAGTTGGAGTGTGCAACGCAGGCAGATGCGCTCTGCAAATGTCTTTGCACTAGTGGGACTATAGCAAAGTCCAATAGCCACGTATAGGATGCCACTAGGTACACTGAGTGTTTGCTAGTATAATGGCTTAGTTATGAGTTGGAGTGTGCAACGCAGGCAGATGCGCTCTGCAAATGTCTTTGCACTAGTGGGACTATAGCAAAGTCCAATAGCCACGTATAGGATGCCACTAGGTACACTGAGTGTTTGCTAGTATAATGGCTTAGTTATGAGTTGGAGTGTGCAACGCAGGCAGATGCGCTCTGCAAATGTCTTGGCACTAGTGGGACTATAGCAAAGTCCAATAGCCACGTATAGGATGCCACTAGGTACACTGAGTGTTTGCTAGTATAATGGCTTAGTTATGAGTTGGAGTGTGCAACGCAGGCAGATGCGCTCTGCAAATGTCTTGGCACTAGTGGGACTATAGCAAAGTCCAATAGCCACGTATAGGATGCCACTAGGTACACTGAGTGTGTGCTAGTATAATGGCTTAGTTATGAGTTGGAGTGTGCAACGCAGGCAGATGCGCTCTGCAAATGTCTTTGCACTAGTGGGACTACAGCAAAGTCCAATAGCCACGTATAGAATGCCACTAGGTACACTGAGTGTTTGCTAGTATAATGGCTTAGTTATGAGTTGGAGTGTGCAACGCAGGCAGATGCGCTCTGCAAATGTCTTTGCACTAGTGGGACTATAGCAAAGTCCAATAGCCACGTATAGGATGCCACTAGGTACACTGAGTGTTTGCTAGTATAATGGCTTAGTTATGAGTTGGAGTGTGCAACGCAGGCAGATGCGCTCTGCAAATGTCTTTGCACTAGTGGGACTATAGCAAAGTCCAATAGCCACGTATAGGATGCCACTAGGTACACTCAGTGTTTGCTAGTATAATGGCTTAGTTATGAGTTGGAGTGTGCAACGCAGGCAGATGCGCTCTGCAAATGTCTTTGCACTAGTGGGACTATAGCAAAGTCCAATAGCCACGTATAGGATGCCACTAGGTACACTGAGTGTTTGCTAGTTTAATGGCTTAGTTATGAGTTGGAGTGTGCAACGCAGGCAGATGCGCTCTGCAAATGTCTTTGCACTAGTGGGACTATAGCAAAGTCCAATAGCCACGTATAGGATGCCACTAGGTACACTCAGTGTTTGCTAGTATAATGGCTTAGTTATGAGTTGGAGTGTGCAACGCAGGCAGATGCGCTCTGCAAATGTCTTTGCACTAGTGGGACTATAGCAAAGTCCAATAGCCACGTATAGGATGCCACTAGGTACACTGAGTGTTTGCTAGTTTAATGGCTTAGTTATGAGTTGGAGTGTGCAACGCAGGCAGATGCGCTCTGCAAATGTCTTTGCACTAGTGGGACTATAGCAAAGTCCAATAGCCACGTATAGGATGCCACTAGGTACACTGAGTGTTTGCTAGTATAATGGCTTAGTTATGAGTTGGAGTGTGCAACGCAGGCAGATGCGCTCTGCAAATGTCTTAGCACTAGTGTGACTATAGCAAAGTCCAATAGCCACGTATTGGATGCCACTAGGTACACTGAGTGTTTGCTAGTATAATGGCTTAGTTATGAGTTGGAGTGTGCAACGCAGGCAGATGCGCTCTGCAAATGTCTTGGCACTAGTGGGACTATAGCAAAGTCCAATAGCCACGTATAGGATGCCACTAGGTACACTGAGTGTTTGCTAGTATAATGGCTTAGTTATGAGTTGGAGTGTGCAACGCAGGCAGATGCGCTCTGCAAATGTCTTGGCACTAGTGGGACTATAGCAAAGTCCAATAGCCACGTATAGGATGCCACTAGGTACACTGAGTGTTTGCTAGTATAATGGCTTAGTTATGAGTTGGAGTGTGCAATGCAGGCAGACGCGCTCTGCAAATGTCTTTGCACTAGTGGGACTACAGCAAAGTCCAATAGCCACGTATAGGATGCAACTAGGTACACTGAGTGTTTGCTAGTATAATGGCTTAGTTATGAGTTGGAGTGTACAATGCAGGCAGATGCGCTCTGCAAATGTCTTTGCACTAGTGAAACTATAGCAAAGTCCAATAGCCACGTATATGATGCCACTAGGTACACTGAGTGTTTGCTAGTATAATGGCTTAGTTATGAGTTGGAGTGTGCAACGCAGGCAGATGCGCTCTGCAAATGTCTTTGCACTAGTGGGACTATAGCAAAGTCCAATAGCCACGTATAGGATGCCACTAGGTACACTGAGTGTTTGCTAGTATAATGGCTTAGTTATGAGTTGGAGTGTACAATGCAGGCAGATGCGCTCTGCAAATGTCTTTGCACTAGTGAAACTATAGCAAAGTCCAATAGCCACGTATATGATGCCACTAGGTACACTGAGTGTTTGCTAGTATAATGGCTTAGTTATGAGTTGGAGTGTGCAACGCAGGCAGATGCGCTCTGCAAATGTCTTTGCACTAGTGAAACTATAGCAAAGTCCAATAGCCACGTATAGGATGCCACTAGGTACACTGAGTGTTTGCTAGTATAATGGCTTAGTTATGAGTTGGAGTGTGCAACGCAGGCAGATGCGCTCTGCAAATGTCTTGGCACTAGTGGGACTATAGCAAAGTCCAATAGCCACGTATAGGATGCCACTAGGTACACTGAGTGTTTGCTAGTATAATGGCTTAGTTATGAGTTGGAGTGTGCAACGCAGGCAGATGCGCTCTGCAAATGTCTTTGCACTAGTGAAACTATAGCAAAGTCCAATAGCCACGTATAGGATGCCACTAGGTACACTGAGTGTTTGCTAGTATAATGGCTTAGTTATGAGTTGGAGTGTGCAACGCAGGCAGATGCGCTCTGCAAATGTCTTTGCACTAGTGGGACTATAGCAAAGTCCAATAGCCACGTATAGGATGCCACTAGGTACACTGAGTGTTTGCTAGTATAATGGCTTAGTTATGAGTTGGAGTGTGCAACGCAGGCAGATGCGCTCTGCAAATGTCTTTGCACTAGTGGGACTATAGCAAAGTCCAATAGCCACGTATAGGATGCCACTAGGTACACTGAGTGTTTGCTAGTATAATGGCTTAGTTATGAGTTGGAGTGTGCAACGCAGGCAGATGCGCTCTGCAAATGTCTTTGCACTAGTGAAACTATAGCAAAGTCCAATAGCCACGTATAGGATGCCACTAGGTACACTGAGTGTTTGCTAGTATAATGGCTTAGTTATGAGTTGGAGTGTGCAACGCAGGCAGATGCGCTCTGCAAATGTCTTTGCACTAGTGAAACTATAGCAAAGTCCAATAGCCACGTATAGGATGCCACTAGGTACACTGAGTGTTTGCTAGTATAATGGCTTAGTTATAATGAATTGGAGTGTGCAACGCAGGCAGATGCGCTCTGCAAATGTCTTTGCACTAGTGGGACTACAGCAAAGTCCAATAGCCACGTATAGGATGCAAATAGGTACACTGAGTGTTTGCTAGTATAATGGCTTAGTTATGAGTTGGAGTGTACAATGCAGGCAGATGCGCTCTGCAAATGTCTTTGCACTAGTGAAACTATAGCAAAGTCCAATAGCCACGTATATGATGCCACTAGGTACACTGAGTGTTTGCTAGTATAATGGCTTAGTTATGAGTTGGAGTGTGCAACGCAGGCAGATGCGCTCTGCAAATGTCTTGGCACTAGTGGGACTATAGCAAAGTCCAATAGCCACGTATAGGATGCCACTAGGTACACTGAGTGTTTGCTAGTATAATGGCTTAGTTATGAGTTGGAGTGTGCAACGCAGGCAGATGCGCTCTGCAAATGTCTTGGCACTAGTGGGACTATAGCAAAGTCCAATAGCCACGTATAGGATGCCACTAGGTACACTGAGTGTTTGCTAGTATAATGGCTTAGTTATGAGTTGGAGTGTGCAACGCAGGCAGATGCGCTCTGCAAATGTCTTGGCACTAGTGGGACTATAGCAAAGTCCAATAGCCACGTATAGGATGCCACTAGGTACACTGAGTGTTTGCTAGTAAAATTGCTTAGTTTAAAAAAGTTGGAGTGTGCAATGCAGGCAGACGTGCTCTGCAAATGTCTTTGCACTAGTGGGACTATAGCAAAGTCCAATAGCCACGTTTAGGATGCCACTAGGTACACTGAGTGTTTGCTAGTATAATGGCTTAGTTATAATGAGTTGGAGTGTGCAGAGGACAAGAGGGTACAGTGGCAGGATTGTGGGGCTCTGGGTAGAGGAAAGGAAGCCTGCCTTTCTATTCCCTCCTAATGGTGAAATGCAGGGAGGAAATCCCTGACCTTGGCTACACAGACGCTGTTGCTGTTTTCAGGACCTGTCACCTATGGCTCTGACCCTACCGGTTTGAGCCCTTAAAAGGACTGCTATAAAGTGCTCTCCCTAGGCTGTCTAACGCTGTGTATGGAGCGCATACAGCTGTATCAGCGATAGGACTCAGGAGGAGGACGGAGCTGCGACAGTGATGTCTGACACCAAAGACGCAGAAGGCAGATAATGGCGTCCTGGAGGAAAATGTCCGGTTTTATAATGCAGGGACATGTGACATGGACATCCTATCACACATGCCGTTGCTTCTCTGGCTCAAAGTCCACTTAGCTGTGTGTGTGTCTGGGATTGGCTGACATGCTGGCCCGCCCCACAAGACGCGCGCGCTTAGGGAAGGAAGACAAGAAAAAAAAAAAAAAAATGGCGATCGCCATTATACAAACAGAAGTGATCTGAAGGCGCTGTTCACGCACACTATACACTGAAATGTCATAATAGTGTGAGTCACAGAGTGACTTACACTATTACAGCAGAAACCAAGCTATGATTTAGCTGGTTTTTTGCTGATAGAACCGTTCTCGAACGTTTCTAGAACTATCGAGCTTTTGCAAAAAGCTCGAGTTCTAGTTCGATCTAGAACATGCCCCAAAATCACTCGAGCCTAGAACTGGAGAACCACGAACCACGAACCGCGCTCAACTCTACTCCTCATCTCCTTCATATTATCCAGGTCAGATCAGCAATCCATATCAAAAGGGTACTTACTCTGTTGTCCCACTGCATAGGTCTAGAGGCCGGCCGCACGTCAATGGTGCAAGGGTAATGGCGCCTAGCTCATTTCTGAACGTTAAACGCAAGTTTAAATCTCCCTCCTTGTCAGCGTCATATTACCTCATTTCCGGTTTTACGTTCATTGCCGGTCATCCAGGGGGGAGGGGGCATTATTCATGGGGCCTGATGTCAATCGTCAGCCAGTACCGCCCACATGTGACGCGCGATGACACACCTCCAGTCTCATTGGTCAGTCTCATCTGGGTAAAGTGGAGTTTCTCTGTTTCCGGTTTACAGCGATCATGTGATTAACAACCCCATCCGGGACATTACCATGCCTCCCTTCTGATGCTTATCGTCATGGAAGGGGGCATCATATCCGGTCTCCACTCACCGCACAGTCCTTATGTTGGAAGGCATCATATTGCCTCACTTCCTATAGTGGCAAAAAGTCTATACATACTCTGCGACCGGCATCAGGAAGCCCTACTTCCGGTTTTCGCATAATACATGATATTAGGATAATCTATGTCCATGTTAAAGGGGGAGCTATATTTATTATGTGTTTATGGTCTTCAAAGGACCCCAGTCAATTCTGGCATCTTTATTAACCACTCTATATTTATGTATATTATTAATTACTCCGTGTTATATTATCCCTATACATCATACAGGGACCTCAGATATACCCTGGCTTTTTATCCCCCCCCCCTTTTTTTCCTTCTTTTTTCCCCCCTATTTAAGATCCCAAAGCCCCTCATGACCAATTCATTAAGTTTGCACCCATGCAGTCCCTGATCCTTCCCCAGAGAAAAAATATGAAGGAAGACTCTAGAGGAGACAGTCATTTCCAATCAGACCACTGGTCTACCCTGCATATAACCTGCATTTGAGATTTGGTCATGTATGTAAGATGGTACCTTTCTTAGCTAATTAAATTTATATAGCCTCATTTTAGACACTCTCCTTCCATTGGAAGGACTATTATGTGTTTCCTGGATAAGTTTGTCCAAAAATAAATAAAGCTCACAAAGCTTAACTGCTCATTGAGCCCCTCCGGATGTATAGTTCGTAACCAAAAGATCCAACGGGTCTCCCTTTGGATAATTATTTTGTCCCAGTTTCCTCGTCTCACAGGGACCGGTATGGTCTCAATGGTCCTGAAGGAGAGAACTCCCACATCCCCGCCATGACAACCATTAACATGGAGGGCAATGGGGGTATCCCTTTTATTCCTCACGTCCCCTAGGTGTTCACTAATCCTAATTCTAAGTTGTCTTTTGGTTTTCCCAACATAGTTGAGTGGGCATGTGCACGTACAAAGATAGACCACTCCCTCCGTCCTGCAGTTAGCAAAATTTCTATTCCTATATATCCTTCCTGTGCTAACACTTGTAAATTTCTTCGATGGAGTGATGTATCTACAGAAAGAACATTTCCCACATCTGAAGGTCCCCATTTCTCTCTGGTCTAGCCAGGTACCTGTTTTCTGTGGGGGAGTGTATAAACTGTGGACAAAATGATCCCTTATTGTTCGGCCCCTCCTATAAGTCACAGATGGTGTATTTGTGATTGATTCACCAATATCTGGGTCATTGGCCAGAATCCCCAAGTACTTTCTCAAAATCCCCATCACTTTTCCATTCTGATCGTCAAATGTGCCAATCAGTCTAGTCTTCAAAGCTTCCTCATTTCTCTGTCTTGGTACCAACAGTTTTGTCCGTTCACTTTGCCAAGCGTGTTCACAGGCCGCATTTATTGTTCCCAAGGGATATCCTCTTTGGATAAACCTATTCCTCAAGAATCTTGACTGTTTGTCAAAATCCTCTACCAAGGAGCAGTTCCTGCGTATGTCAGCCTGAGGCCAAGATTATTATTATTAAGATGCCCCACAAATGAGATAAATGATTCCTCAGTGCCGGACCATATAATAATAACATCATCAATGTATCGCCCCCAGAAACTAATCTGGGGGCTCCACACTGTGTCCTCTTCGCCAAAAACCACTGTATCCTCCCACCAGCCCAGGAACAAATTTGCATATGTGGGGGCACATGGGCTCCCCATCGCGGTGCCCCTGAGGTGGTGGTAAAATCTCGAGTCAAAGATGAAGTAGTTCTTGGTTAGGACAAATTCCATAAGATTCCATACAAACCTGTTGTGGGGATTATATTGAATCCCACGGGATGAGAGAAAGTACTCAATGGCACCTAGGCCATGTTCATGGGGGATTCGGCTATATAATGATTCCACATCTATTGATGCCAAAATGGCCTCTTTTTCCACTGTAACACCCTCTAGTCTTCTGAGTAAATCCATCGTATCTCTAATATGCGACGGTAGGGCTGTTACAAACGGTCGTAGGATTTG
This sequence comes from Anomaloglossus baeobatrachus, assembly GCF_048569485.1. Classification (NCBI taxonomy): domain Eukaryota; kingdom Metazoa; phylum Chordata; class Amphibia; order Anura; family Aromobatidae; genus Anomaloglossus; species Anomaloglossus baeobatrachus. Next base: position 686,253,500 of record NC_134355.1, on the reverse strand, counting down.
GTCTATATATGTGCTACTATTTTGGCAAAGGGCATCGATCCCCGAGACGATTCATCGTCCTTTAAGGGGATCGAGCCCTTTGTGTACTTTAGGAACTGTGTAAAACGTGGCTATCCTAGGATGTCTGGGACAAAGAAATTCAAATTCCTCTTTGGAGATTAATTTATCGTCTCTTGCTGTATTCAAGAGCTCCTTTAGTTCACCACTGAAGGTGTCAGTCGGATCCTTTCTTAGAACCTCATAGGTGTCTCTGTCATTAAGGAGTGCCAAACACATACGTAAATATTCTGATCTATTCATGATTACTGTGTTTCCGCCTTTATCAGACGGTTTAACTACAATTTCCAGTTTTTTTTCCAAATTGCTTAGGGCCTCTCTTTCCTGCCTGGTCATGTTAGTAGGGGCGGGATTATGTTTAGGGTCGATTTTTATCAGTTCTCTGGTCACCAATTTACAGAAAATCTCTGTACTATCATATTTCCCGGGAGGGGGCATTTTGATGCTTTTGTTCTTTAATGTGGAGAAGGGGCCTTCACCTACCAACCTCCTGCCTTCCTGCTCCAAATCCATCAAGGTATCAGTCATTCATCATGTCTGATGGTAGATCTAGTCTTTGGCATTTCATTCGGTTATTTATGGCAAAATGTTTTTTTTTTTTCCACTTTAATTTCCGAATTAAGAGGTTTAGGTCTTTTACCCATGTGAATGCGTCATATCTTACTGTGGGTACAAAGCCCAACCCTGCCCTAAGCACTGATAGTTCGGTTTCTGATAATTTGTAATTCGATTAGTTGATGACCTGTGTCCTGCTCCCTGTTTCATCCCACGTCCCACCTAGGCCCTGTTCGTTTTCGATGGTCCCCGATCCCTCAGATCGTAAGGTCTCATTTCTCTCCTTTCTAAAAAAGATGGAGTGGGAGGGGGGGGAGCCAATGATGTGGAGGGTAATCCAGAGCCAGATGAACCATTGCCATCTGTACTCCCCTGGTAGGTATTTTGATTGTATCTTACCCCTCCTCCCCTTCTGAAGCCTCCCTTCCATCTCCTCCTTGTTGATCCTCTTGGAATCCACGGATTTCTGTTATTCCTAGTCTCTGAGTCTGATGACTCTGCCTCCGTGGATGAAACGTCACTTGGACAGATATTACGACTGTTGTCCTGAAAATTGTATGCCTGCTTCTCCCTGAAATCTTTCAGGTCCCTTACGAAACTCTTATGCTTCCTATCTTTGATGCTGATTCTATAGCGTTCAACCGAGGTTTTTAGTGCTAATTCCCTACTAGAGAAGTCTGTTTCTGCCTTATGTTTGAGAGCAGTCTCTATGAGTTCCTGTAATCTTACAGTGGTTTTCTGTAGGTTATTTTTCTCCTCTTCGAGAAGAATTCCCATAAATCTCATAGACGAAGAGATAGATTCCTCTTCCCACTTCGCTAGTAGTTCCGGTGACCTCGATCTAGGGGCAGGTGAAATCAAAATGCGTAGGCCTCTAGGGACTACCCGGTTCTTGATGTAATTGTCGAGGGACTGCACCTCCCACCACGACTTTATATTTTCTTTATATCCAATCAGTAAATCCGAAAAGATTAATCTCAAAGTTTGAGATTGTGTAGGGGTCTCCTCATTAAGCAGTTCAGAGAAAGCTTCCTTGGCATCATTCAGCCAAGTGATGTCCCCAATAGGTCCGGACAAAAATCCAGCCATGCTAATTCACCTAGAAACCTTAGAAATGTTTAGGGGGGTCTTTAAACCAAGTACACCTCAAAAAATCAAACCCCAAAATAAAATTCAATGCTTTATTCTATAAACCAACAAGTGCAAATTTAAAAACAGAGTGGATTTGATACTTTAAATTACGGTTACAGGGGGGATTCCGGGCAAATTCCCTATTTTAACCCTTCCTGACCGCAGGGGTCGGCACCCTACACAAATAAATGTAGTGGCGCCCCTGCTCAACGTGGACTGACCCTTCTAACCCTGTACTGACAATCTTATTCGTGCTGCTGATCTCTGTGAGAGCCTTATGTAGTATTTCGTGAGGTTCTCATACATCCATACAGGCATTCAAAAATTATTATATATTTGATATAACATCTATAATTTTTCCTTTTTGGATATACTAGATAGACATCTCAGCATTTTTGTAGATAACGTAGTCAGTTTATCAAGTAGAAGACACTGTCCATATTTTAAGTATCAAACTTTGAATATCACCAGTAGATGATGTAGCAAAATCGCCACTGCTTCGCCATTAGGCATAGCTCACTGCCCGACGCGTTTCTCCTCCTGGACCAACAATTGAACGGAGGTTCATCAGGGGCTGTTCAGGGCTCAGTTGCGCAGATGACACACTGAAATTATCAATATATCTATATTAGATGACTGGTCGCCATTTTAAGAGTCCATATATAGCAGTTCCACAGAAGGCCATTACTCACATTATAATAGTGCCAAAATTAGGGATTCAGTCCTTCAATAAAGTAATGTTGTTCTCACTGAAAGTATATATATATAAGTCCATCACATTCTCATCAGATTAAAAACAACAGACTATTTTGTGAAAACCAGTACTCACTCAAGATAAAATATTGTCTGGGGCTGCATGTTCTTATTTAGGCCATGAGTACACAATCCCTCAGTGAGGTGTTATTGTCAGCTGTAAAACAATATAAGAGTCCAATAACACCTCCTCATCTCCTTCATATTATCCAGGTCAGATCAGCAATCCATATCAAAAGGGTACTTACTCTGATGTCCCACTGCATAGGTCTAGAGGCCGGCCGCACGTCAATGGTGCAAGGGTAATGGCGCCTAGCTCATTTCTGAACGCTGGCAAGTTTAAATCTCCCTCCTTGTCAGCGTCATATTACCTCATTTCCGGTTTTACATTCATTGTCGGTCATCCAGGGGGAAGGGGGCGTTATTCATGGGGCCTGATGTCAATCGTCAGCCAGTACCGCTCACATGTGACGTGCGATGACACACCTCCAGGCTCATTGGTCAGTCTCATCTGTGTAAAGTGGAGTTTCTCTGTTTCCGGTTTACAGCGGTCATGTGATTAACAACCCCATCCGGGACATTACCATGCCTCCCTTCTGATGTTTATCGTCATGGAAGGGGGCGTCATATCTGGTCTCCACTCACCGCACAGTCCTTATGTGGGAAGGCATCATATTGCCTCACTTCCTGTACTGGCAAAAAGTCTATACATACTCTGCGACCGGCATCAGGATGCCTTACTTCCGGTTTTCGCATAATACATGATATTAGGATAATCTATGTCCATGTTAAAGGGGGAGCTATATTTATTATGCGTTTATGGTCTTCAAAGGACCCCAGTCAATTCTGGCGTCTTTATTAACCACTCTATATTTATGTATATTATTAAATACTCCGTGTTATATTATCCCTATATATCATACAGGGACCTCAGATATACCCTGGCTTTTTACCCCCCCCCCTTTTTTTCCTTCTTTCCCCCCCTATTTAAGATCCCAAAGCCCCTTATGACCAATCCAGTTCTAAGAAAGGATCGAACTGACACCTTCAGTGGTGAACTAAAGGAGCTCTTGAATACAGCAAGAGACAATAAATTATTCTCCAAAGAGGAATTTGAATTTCTTTGTCCCAGACACCCTAGGATAGCCATGTTTTACACAGTGCCTAAAGTACACAAAGGGCTCGATCCCCTTAAAGGACGACCAATCGTCTCGGGGATCGATGCCCTTTGCCAAAATAGTAGCACATATATAGACCAAATCCTACGACCGTTTGTAACAGCCCTACCGTCGCATATTAGAGATACGATGGATTTACTCAGAAGACTAGAGGGTGTTACAGTGGAAAAAGAGGCCATTTTGGCATCAATAGATGTGGAGTCATTATATAGCCGAATCCCCCATGAACATGGCACATTGAGTACTTTCTCTCATCCCGTGGGATTCAATGTAATCCCCACAACAGGTTTGTTCGGAATCTTATGGAATTTGTCCTAACCAAGAACTACTTCATCTTTGACTCGAGATTTTACCACCAGCTCAGGGGCACCGCGATGGGGAGCCCATGTGCCCCCACATATGCAAATTTGTTCCTGGGCTGGTGGGAGGATACAGTGGTTTTTGGCGAAGAGGACACAGTGTGGAGCCCCCAGATTAGTTTCTGGGGGCGATACATTGATGATGTTATTATTATATGGTCCGGCACTGAGGAATCATTTATCTCATTGGTGGGGCATCTTAATAATAATAATCTTGGCCTCAGGCTGACATACGCAGGAACTGCTCCTTGGTAGAGGATTTTGACAAACAGTCAAGATTCTTGAGGAATAGGTTTATCCAAAGAGGATATCCCTTGGGAACAATAAATGCGGCCTGTGAACACGCTTGGCCAAGTGAACGGACAAAACTGTTGGTACCAAGACAGAGAAATGAGGAAGCTTTGAAGACTAGACTGATTGGCACATTTGACGATCAGAATGGAAAAGTGATGGGGATTTTGAGAAAGTACTTGGGGATTCTGGCCAATGACCCAGATATTGGTGAATCAATCACAAATACACCATCTGTGACTTATAGGAGGGGCCGAACAATAAGGGATCATTTTGTCCACAGTTTATACACTCCCCCACAGAAAACAGGTACCTGGCTAGACCAGAGAGAAATGGGGACCTTCAGATGTAAGAAATGTTCTTTCTGTAGATACATCACTCCATCGAAGGAATTTCCAAGTTTTAGCACAGGGAGGATATATAGGAATAGAAATTTTGCTAACTGCAGGACGGAGGGAGTGGTCAATCTTTGTACATGCACATGCCCACTCAACTATGTTGGGAAAACCAAAAGACAACTTAGAATCAGGATTAGTGAACACCTAGGGGACGTGAGGAATAAAAGGGATACCCCCATTGCCCTCCATGTTAATGGTTGTCATGGCGGGGATGTGGGAGTTCTCTTCTTTAGGACCATTGAGACCATACCGGTCCCTGTGAGACGAGGAAACTTGGACAAAATAATTATCCAAAGGGAGACCTGTTGGATCTTTTGGTTGCGAACTATACATCCGGAGGGGCTCAATGAGCAGTTAAGCTTTGTGAGCTTTATTTAATTTTGGACAAACTTATCCAGGAAACACATAATAGTCCTTCCAATGGAAGGAGAGTGTCTAAAATGAGGTTATATATATATTTAATTAGCTAAGAAAGGTACAATCTTACATACATGACCAAATCTCAAATGCAGGTTATATGCAGGGTAGACCAGTGGTCTGATTGGAAATGACTGTCTCCTCTAGAGTCTTCTTTCATATTTTTTCTCTGGGGAAGGATCAGGGACTGCATGGGTGCAAACTTAATGAATTGGTCATGAGGGGCTTTGGGATCTTAAATAGGGGGGGGGGGAGAAGGAAAAAAAGGGGGGGGATAAAAAGCCAGGGTATATCTGAGGTCCCTGTATGATGTATAGGGATAATATAACACGGAGTATTTAATAATATACATAAATATAGAGTGGTTAATAAAGACACCACATTGACTGGGGTCCTTTGAAGACCATAAATGCATAATAAATATAGCTCCCCCTTTAACATGGACATAGATTATCCTGATATCATGTATTATGCGAAAACCGGAAGTAGGGCATCCTGATGCCGGTCGCAGAGTATGTATAGACTTTTTGCCAGTATAGGAAGTGAGGCAATATGATGCCTTCCCACATAAGGACTGTTCGGTGAGTGGAGACCGGATATGACGCCCCCTTCCATGACGATAAGCATCAGAAGGGAGGCATGGTAATGTCCCGGATGGGGTTGTTAATCACATGACCGCTGTAAACCGGAAACAGAGAAACTCCACTTTACCCAGATGAGACTGACCAATGAGACTGGAGGTGTGTCATCGCGCGTCACATGTGGGCGGTACTGGCTGACGATTGACATCAGGCCCCATGAATAACGCCCCCTCCCCCCTGGATGACTGGCAATGAACGTAAAACCGGAAATGAGGTAATATGACGCTGACAAGGAGGGAGATTTAAACTTGCCAGCGTTCAGAAATGAGCTAGGCGCCATTACCCTTGCACCATTGACGTGCGGCCGGCCTCTAGACCTATGCAGTGGGACATCAGAGTAAGTACCCTTTTGATATGGATTGCTGATCTGACCTGGATAATATGAAGGAGATGAGGAGGTGTTATTGGATTCTTATATTGTTTTACAGCTGACAACAACACCTCACCGAGGGATTGTGTACTCATGGCCTAAATAAGAACATGCAGCCCCAGACAATATTTTATCTTGAGTGAGTACTGGTTTTCAGAAAATAGTCTGTTGTTTTTAATCTGATGAGAATGTGATGGACTTATATATATATACTTTCAGTGAGAACAACATTACCTTATTGAAGGACTGAATCACTATTTTTGGCACTATTATAATGTGAGTAATGGCCTTCTGTGGAACTGCTATATATGGACTCTTAAAATGGTGACCAGTCATCTAATATAGACATATTGATAATTTCAGTCTGTCATCTGCGCAACTGAGCCCTGAACAGCCCCTGATGAACCTCCGTTCAATTGTTGGTCCAGGAGGAGAAACGCGTCGGGCAGTGAGCTATGCCTAATGGCGAAGCAGTGGCGATTTTGCTACATCATCTACTGGTGATATTAAAAATTTGATACTTAAAATATGGACAGTGTGTTCTACTTGAAAAACTGACTACGTTATCTACAAAAATGCTGAGATGTCTATCTAGTATATCCAAAAAGGAAAAATTATAGATGTTATATCAAATATATAATAATTTTTGAATGCATGTATGGATGTATGAGAACCTCACGAAATACTACATAAGGCTCTCACAGAGATCAGCAGCATGAATTAGATTGTCAGTACAGGGTTAGAAGGGTCAGTCCACGTTGAGCAGGGGCGCCACTACATTTATTTGTGTAGGGTGCCGACCCCTGCGGTCAGGAAGGGTTAAAATAGGGAATTTGCCCGGAATCCCCCCTGTAACCGTAATTTATAGTATCAAACCCACTCTGTTTTTAAATTTGCACTTGTTGGTTTATAGAAAAAAGCATTGAATTTTATGGTGGGGTTTGATTTTTTGAGGTGTACCAGGTTTTAAGACTACCCTTCTGGTTGCTCGCCGCAGTCTCTGGAGATACTGATTGGAGGAATGGCCTGTGGTAGAGTAGGCCGAGGCCCAGTCACCAATGCAACCGGTGACTAACCTCCAGGCCAGCGGTCCCCGAACTTGGGGCCCATGACAAGGACTGCCGGGTAAGGAAGTTTTTACCTTGCCCGTGTGGGCGTCACTCGGACCCATTCCTGGACTTGGGCAAAGGGGTGTGCACCAGTGTTTAGCGGTGGCACCAGGGAACAGGTTGTTTTGGGTGGGTGCAATAGAAGGTGGTCCGTTCCGTTCCGTTCCGGTTTTGCAACGTTTAAGTATGGTGCCTCCCGTAAAGGGAAGAAATGTGTTATAATTATTATGCTTGTTATCCCTGTTTTACCCGTTATTTACAGTTCCTGAAAAAAATAAACATTGGTGGTCCGACAGCCCGCGGATGGTCTGCATTTAACCAAGGGGGAATGTGACGCCCTGGCCAAACCACGTAGTCACAGAAAAGAGACCCCCGTATAACACCATCCCACACAGGGTTACACACAGCCAACCTGAAACCCTAGTCCCCCCCAGGGTAGGAAAGGTACACCAGTGGGTGGGACCAGGTGGATGGAGAACGCCCACCTAGGGGTCTGGAGAACCCGGGGCGGGAAAAGCAGTGAGTTGAGGTTGTCGTTCAAGTGGAGAGGAGTGGAGTAGTGAGGAGGAGAAAGTTGAAGCTCAAGTTCAGAATGGAAAGGCGTCGGGGTTGGAGCCCCGGCGTACTGGCTAGGTGGCAGACGGTGGTCCGTGTCTGACAGGAGACAGGAAGACAGCTGCCAGAGATCCGAGGTGGACCGGGGCAGGGTTGGAGCCCGCCAGTACCAACACCGGAGAACCGACCCGGAAACCGTGCACAGAGGGGATACTTAGACCCTGAAGCCAGGACCGGAAACAAAGGCCTAGCTAATTAACCAATTGAGGGCAGGATTATAGGTCATGTCCCAACCAAAGTCCCAAAAGCAGACAACAGACCACTGCGGGGGATAGGGCATCCGCCAGGGCCCGGTAGATCCCAAGGGCCAGCGTCAGCAGGCACGGCTCCCAACAAAAGGACTGGGAGCGGACTCCCGTGTTTCACACCGGGAAGTCCACCACACCAAAAACATAGTGCAGAAAAAAGTGACACAGACTACCAGCCCGGGTGTGGGACCAGATACACCCAACCGCGGCCGGCCACTAGCACCTTGGTTTACCATTGGACTTGGGTGATTCATTAAATTGTAAGTAAACTAACAACCTCCGTCTGACCGGGTGCGCCGGCCCCTGCAGTCACCATCCTCAGCACAGAGACACTGGGCCCCGGGGCATCCATCCCTACGTACAGAGGGGTTAACATCCAGCTGCCATCCCATCACCCCTGGGGTGCCCCACAACAGCAGCGGTGGTGCCACACTTCCCCACACACCGTGGGTGGCGTCACAAACAGTTTATGGCAAATCCCGTACAAATACGTCCCCTTTTTATTTGAAGTGTCCGTGTGACCCCCGGGTCCGGTAGAATCCCTCAAGCTACATTGCAAATCCGGATCCGAGCAGCCCGGCTGCTGGCATGGGGGCGGCACACATACTTTACAATCAAACTCACGTATTACCATCAAAAATGCAGACAAAGGCAGTTCTGTTGTAATCATGGACACTTCTCTATATGAACGAGAAATTTTCAAAATATTGTCTGATGAACAAAGTTATCTCATTCTGCATGAAGATCCTACCCCCCATATACAAGAGGGACTTCAAAATTTATTGAATGAAGGTTTTTCATTAGGGGTTCTTTCAGAAAAATGAAGAGAACATCTTTGTCCCAAAAATTCTTCTACTCCTATATTCCATGCCTTACCTAAATGTCATAAGGATGTTTTTCCATCCCCATTGCGACCAATCGTTTCAGGGGTTAATTCACTCCTGGAACGATTGGGGGAATGGGTTGATGATAGATTACAGCCACTTACACAATGTTCTCATAGTTATATCCAGGATTCTAAACATATCCTCAATGTGATGAATACAGTATGTTGGTCTGCAAATTATGTGTGGATTACGTGTGATGTCTCTTCATTGTACTCCTCAATTCCCCATTCCTTGGCACACATGTACATTAAGGAGTATATGAACAGACACACCCAGTACTCTGACCAACCTCAGAATTATATTCTGGACTCTATCTGGCTTCTGCTACATAATATTTTTTTCAAATTTTCTAATCAATTTTTCCTTCAAAAACTTGGCTGTTCTATGGGGGCAAAATGTTCCCTCTCGGTGGCAATCATTTTTATGAATTATTGGGAGGATTGTTATTTTTATAATGAATACAATCCGTTTTCTGATCGTATTGCTTATTATTTTAGATTTATAGATGACGGATTGGTAGTATGGGATGGTCCTTGTGAATTGATTCCCTCTTTTATAGATTATCTTAACAACAATCCTTTCAACACTAAATTCACTTATAATTTCAACACCAAGAGTATAGCGTGTTTAGATCTTCTGCTTACAGGTTCTGTCGCCACAGGTGATGTAATTTGTTCTCTATTCATAAGCCTGTAGCAGGTAATTCCATGCTACACGCGGCAAGCTGCCATCCCAGGCATGTTAAACCCAATCTACCAGTAGGTGAATTCGCTCGAGCTAAAAGAACGTGTTCACATCAAGCAGATTATAATAAAGAATGTGCGCTTATTCAGAAACGTTTCAAAAACAGGGGTTCCTCTTTTGCCACCATAGAACGACTCAAAAAGAAAGTTGATTTACATGATAGAAATAAGTATCTGGCTTATTGCAATGATTCTGGTAATAATTTTTCTGCCTTTTCTCGAGTTATTTTTTCTGCTAATTATAGTATTAACTATCGATAAATTGTAAAAATAGTAAAAAAGTATTTACTAGTTTTATTTTCAGATGAGATTACTAGAAAAATTCTTAGTCCTGAGGTGAATTTTGTGTCTAAGAGGGGCCGTACTTTGGGAGCTACTAATTCTCCTACGGACTATACTAAAAATACTTTAAAAAAATCTTCACATCGTAGTTGGCTCTCAACTAGAGATGAGCCACCCCCCTAGAGTTCGAGTTCGATTCCGTTTGTCGAATGGAGGCTCCGTTCGACGAATATTCGACAAAACGTTTGACGAACCATTCGAACCCCATTGAAAACAATGGCAGGCAAACACAAACATATAAAAACACATTATACATATACAAGTACAGTTAATAAACATTGCCATTACACTTACAGGTTGCCACGACGCGTCCTGCACTCAGTCTCCCGCCGCATTTCCTTCCGATAATCACTGCATCCTCCCGGTAACCAACACTGATGATAGGACCTTCCATGACCTCATAGCAATAGCATGTGATCAGTCACGTGTCTATTATCTCATTGGCTACAGACTGGTCACATGGCTAGACGTCATGCTAGGTCCTGTCAGTGCATCTCTCCGGTACGCGGCGCTCATTTGTGTATCTCCGTGTACCGGCGGGATGCTCTGGCACATGGTTGGCTTCCCCTTTCCTGCATGTCGGCGCTCTTTACAGAGTCAGCCCACATGCAAGGACTGGATGCCACAGCCTGTGAATAATGGAGATCACCGTTGCTACAGCAACCCGCCTGTCAGCGGTGATATCACCGCTTACAGCCCGCAGCCTCTGCTCACTGACTGATACCACCATACTACCTCGATGGCCACTGCACCAGGGTAATTTGGGATGAGCCTGGGTTGAGTCCCGGGACTACCACATCTAATGGATGCGGCAATTCCGGGCGTCTGCTGGGTGATATTGTTAGGGTGGTGGGCTCCCCGTAACATGGCGCTCCCCATCCTGACAATACCACCCTCAAGCCATGTGGCTTTATCCTGGCTGGTATCAAATATGGGGGGAACCTCATTTTTTTTTAATTTATTTATTTTACTGCACAATATAGAACCGCCCGCCGGCGGCTGTGATTGGTTGCAGTGAGACAGCTGTCACTCACCATGGGGGCGTGTCTGACTGCAATTAATCATGGACGCTGGTGGGCGGGAAAGGCACGGAATACCTGATTGAAAAATGAAGCGGCAGCCATTTTCAAAAGAGGAAAAGCCGGAGATTTGTGACTGCCATGCAGCGAGACGCCCATGATCGGTGAGTAGGAAAGAGAGAGGGATTGTGCTGGGGATGCAGGACGTATGCAGATACGCAATGTGTGCACATATTTAATGTGAAAAGCTACGCTTTTGGTGATCTAACCGTTCTCGAACTTAACTCAAACTGCCGATCTTTTAGCAAATCGTTTGAGTTCGTCGAACGACTCGAACATCCCCCAAAATCACTCGAACATGAAATTGGCGAACCGTTCGACTTGACCATTGCTCATCTCTACTCTTAACCACAGGCTCTTATCGTTGTGGGAGCAAATCCTGTGGATTATGCCCTTTTATGTCTAATAAAAAAACTTTTACTGCTACTACTTCCCGCAAAATTCAAACTAATGATCAATTTCTTAATTGCGGAGATGATTTTGTTATCTATGCGATTACCTGCAGAGCTTGCCAGCTCCAATATATTGGATGCACAAGTCGTGCGTTACGCACCAGAATCTCAGAGCATCTGTATGATGCCAAACATATTTCCACCCGCACCCCCTCCAGTGTTTCCCAGTATGTTAGGTTGGTACATCAGGGCAATCCTAATCATCTCGAAGTTCATGCTCTCAAAAAAGTCTTTACTAACAGCAAGAGGTGGAGATATAGTCTGATTACTTCATTATCAGGAAGCTTTATTTATTTTTCAAATGAACACAACTTTCCCCTCAGGACTAAACAAAAGGACGGATTTATTGTATTTTTATTAAGGTACTAGTCTCTCTAACATTTTTTCTTGAAATTATTCATTGTTTGTTTTTTTTCGGTTTTTTTTTTGCTTGTTTGCATAATTTATTCAAAAAGTCGTCCTTTCCCTTGACTATGTGTATATACATGCTATCAGTTGTATCCCATGATGATTATGACTAAGGACAATCGCGTCTGAAACACGTTGATTGGAGGAATTTATTTTATGCTGTTTTTATTTTTCCACTATATGTGAAGTTTTATATTATACTTCTGAAATGGACGGTTTTGTGCCAAGATCCATCCTCTATTGATTGCCTTCAGCCTCCTTCTTCCAGCGAGCACCGTCCAGATTCTCCTGTAAGAATTTCCCCTGTTTTGTTGAGCTGAATTACACTTTTTTCAAATCTTTAACCAGTATCAGTAAGGAGTAAGGACTAAGGAGTAAGGAGTATGGAGTAAAGATTTTACCATTTGCATTTTGAAAAACATTCTACTATTGAGTAAACAGATTCTTCTGTCTTGATAGGAAAACCTTTTATAATTCTTAAGTAAAGTATAGAAAAAGTCCAGGTCACCCATCCATCATGGAACTGTGCAACAGAAAGCAGCTGTGTAAACTGAGGATAAATAAAACGAGTGAGGATCCGGCACAGGTCTCCATAAAATCCGTTTTTATTTAGAAAACTATAAAAATAGGGCTTTCATTCTATAAAAACAGGAAAACACAATAATAGGAGGAAAATCCTTCACCCACAATCAAACATGTTTCGGATTTTCAAATCATTATTCATTGTATATCCCAATCCAAGTAACCTCAGCGTTTTATGTCATATCCTGTATATCACATGTCAAAAATCCACCAATCACAAAGAAGCTACAAACCGCAAATCCAGAAGTATCAATGACAAATATACACATCTACATATGAATAAACATTGTATACCTTCTCAATTAATTACATTCATTAAAAAAATATATGTACTGTATATTTATTTTTTATTTCCATTATAAAGTAATTCAATGTCATACCTTTTATTCAAACCTTGCGATATCCTACTTTGCAGCCGATAGATCCACCAGGATTCTCGCATTAATAAGATTATACCCAAATCTCCACAATGTACTGGTGATTTAACTTTCTCAATATCTTGAATTCTACACATGCTAGTATCTCCTCCATGTACGGCAGAGAAATGTCTGGTAGCTGCAGAGCACTTCATCGCCAATTTTTTAGCCGTGTCTGATAAATGCCTATGCATTCTGACCTTTGATGGCCCTGACGTGCAGCCCACATATTGGAGGCTGCACATCACACAAGTCATAAAATAAATCATACCCCGTGTGTTACAGTTCATGTAATTTTTAATTTAAAATCTCTCTCCTGTCGTAGTGGAGATAAAAAAAAATCCATTTTCATCGCATGGTCACAGCAGATTTACTGTGACCACACTTGTAAAAACTACAGTCTGAAGCCAGTTATCCATATTTGCTCTTTTCTCCATACAAAAATAGACTAGGAGACAATATTGTATGTAATATTGGTGACCTGGTGGCAACAATTATCACTGGGTCACACAGTATTTTTTATAATTCCCATCCTGATAAAGATTTGGCAAATACTTAGAAATTATTCCTTTTATTTTATCAAACTGTGGGCTAAACAGCGTAACAAATGTAACCTCCTTTTTATTAACTCCTTAACAACCGCGAGCGGTAAAGTTACGTCCTAGCAGTCATAGTGTTAGGCCGGAGTCACACTTGTGAGAGACTCGTGCAAGTCTTGCATCACATCACCCGACATGGCCTGCAGCTCTCCGGACAGGAGCATCTCAGCTGCATAGAAATACATGCAGCTGACCCGCTCCTGTCAGGAGAGTGTGTGGCCATGCGGGTGATGCAATGTGAGACTCGCGCGAGTCTCTCGCAAGTGTGACTGCAGCCTTAATCTTCCCCTGCTGCTGCCGGCAGCAGGTGAAGATCGTCGCACATCTCAACTGATTTGTACAGCTGACATGTGTGCCTGGTAGGTATAAGCGGAACTGCTATCTGCCCATGCCGTTTAACCCCTTAAACGGCGCTGTCAATATGTGACAGCACCATATTAATGGCGATAGTGGTAAATCGGTACTCACTGCCCAAAACCGGAAGTCACGTGACATGATCACGTGACTTCCGGTGGTTGTCATGGTAGCACAGGGTCTTGTGATGACTCCTGTAGCTCTCATGACTCAGTTATTGTTTCACCCAGCCGAGAGACAGGTGATTAGCATATCTGGTGTTCACAACTGTATAGCTGTGATCAGTAGATATGGAAAAGCGATCAGACAGCTGATCATTATAGCCCTCTAGGGAACCTAGTAAAATAAAAAAAAGTTTCAAAAACGTTTCAAAAAAATAAAAAAAACCTAAAAGTTCAAATCAACACCTTGTTCCCCATTGAAAATTAAAGAGTTAAGAAAATAAAAATATACAAACATTTGGTATCGCCACGTTCAGAAATGCCCAATCTATGAAAATATAAAATCAATTAAACTGATTGGTAAACGGTGTAGTGACAAAATAATGCCAAACGCCAATATTACGTTTTTTGGTCACCGCAAATTTTGCATTTGCGCAAAAATGGTACCTTTAACGTCAGCCCGAAATGCAAAAAATAAGCCATAACTAAGCCATGGATTCCAAAAAATGAAAATGCTACGAGTCGCGGAAAATGGCGCAAAACGTACGCTACTTGTTTTGGACAAATTTCTGATTTTTTTTAATTCCTTAGATAAAAGTAAACCTATACATTTTAGGTGTCTATGAACTCGTACTGACCTGAGGCATCCCACTGACATATTAGTTTTACCATATAATGAACACAGTGAATAAAATATCTCAAAAACAATAGTGATATCACACTTTTTTTGCAATTTTTCTGCATTTTGGAATTTTTTTTAATGTGTCAAAGAGGTCATCACAAGTTTGTACTCCCAGACTCTCCTGTGTCTCTGAGATTTGAAAGACCACAGCGTCATGGACATGAAATTGCTGGTATTCGAAGGAAATTTTAAATCCCAGAGAGACAGGAGACTTTCTGGAATACAAACTTATGATGACTAGTGATGAGTAGAGTTGAGCGCGGTTCGCGGTTCGAGGTTCTCCAGTTCGCGGCTCGAGTGATTTTGGGGGCTGTTCTAGATCGAACTAGAACTCGAGCTTTTTGCTAAAGCTCAATAGTTCTAGATACGTTCGAGAACGGTTCTAGTAGCAAAAAGCAGAGCTTTTTACAGCTACAGTGTGCAGGAGCCATCGCTGGCAGCCTGCCACAAGCTGGTAACCAAGATAAACATCGGGTATCCAACCAAAGCGCTTTGGTTAGTAACCCGATGTTTATCCTAGTTACGTGCAGGAAGCCCACACTTCCCCGCTCAGCTCGCTCCGCCCCCTCCTGCCCGCGGCATGTACACACGTACACACACACACACACACACACACACTCTGCACACATGGTCCCGCTCGGCTTACCTGCGGTGATGAAGTCCCGCCATCCCGACCTCAGCGCTGTCACTGTCCTCCATGGCCGCAGCTTGTCACATCACCTTCTCTCGCTTCCGACCCGAGACTGACTAGCGGTGACGTCACGGGCCTCTCGCGATACTTGGCTGTGAAGGCGGCGGTCATTGAACTCAGTGACAGGTGCTGTCAGTAGTGCTGGAGATCAGCGCAGGTAATGTACCTCGCTAACAGCAGCACTTGTCATGCCCTGCAGTGACCTGGGCTGACCCATTGATGTTAGCTCAGGTCACTGCATTGCTCTCCCAGCCAATGGGGAACATTCTGCTCTTCACCGACTGCGACAGTGTGGATCGTCATGGCAACCCCTTGGATTACACCAGACCTGGATTTGTTTTTCTTTCTAATAAATTGGTTAAAGAGGGAATGTTTTGGGGAGTGTTTTTTCAAATAAAAATGTGTTTGTCGTCTATTTTTTTTTATTACTGACTGAGTTGGTGATGTCGGGTATCTGATAGACGCCTGACCTCACCAACCCCAGGGCTTGATGCCAGGTGACATTACACATCTGGTATTAACCCCATATATTACCCCGTTTGCCACCGCACCAGGGCGCGGGATGAGCTGGGGCGAAGCACCAGTATTGGCGCATCTAATGGATACGCCACTTCTGGGGAGGCTGCGGCCTGCTATTTTTAGGCTGGGGAGAGTCCAATAACCATGGACCTCCCTAGTCTGAGTATATCAGACCCCAGCTGTCTGCTTTACCTTGGCTGGTGATCCAATTTTGGGGAGACCCCTACGTGTTTTATTTTTTAATTATTTATTTAATTTAAAATAACAGCGTGGGGTGCCCTCAGTTTTGGATTACCAGCCAAGGTGAGGTTGCCAGCTGTTGTCTGCAGGCTGCAGCCGTCTGCTTTACCCTAGCTGGCTACAAAACTAGGGGGAACCCTACGTCATTTTTTTTTTTCATTTTTTTGGCTAAATACAAAGCTAAGCACCCCTTAGTGCCACACCAAAGGGTGCAAAATTACAAAATGCAGGAGAGTGGGACATTATGTGTCTTTCTGCCATTATAATGACAGAAAAGACTGATATGAAGTGCACAAGCACAAGAAAATCACCAGAGCGCTCTACGCTGTGAAAAGCAGTAGAACATGGCACTGGAGTGAACATATGACCGCCTCATGTAGGATGAAGCTATGGATCCTGGGTAAATTTATGCATTTACCCTCCTTCAGTTTTTTTGCAGTACACAAAAAAACGGAAGGCACACGGATGAGAAACAGATGACATACGGACCGTCTACGGAACGGAAACGGATGCCACACGGATGCACCCGTGAAAAAAAACGGACTGTTTTTTTGCAGACCGCAAAAATGGATCGGTCGTGTTAATGTAGCCTTATTCTGATCTGCCGTTTATAAACAGCAGGCAGAAATAAGTGAATAGCGCCCCCCAGCGTCAGAAAATCTCCGGGGTTTCAGGGCTAGCTGAGACCCTGGAGATCATGATTCAGGACGGTTTTTCCGGTCCCCGCTCACGTGATTACAGGTATACACAGTACACCGATGATCACGTTACAGTAAATGACAGCGCCGGTAAAAAATTATTTATCTCCCATCTGGCATGAACAAACACTTCTTCTCCACTTCTTCTCCACTTCTCCACTTCTCCACTTCATCTCCACTTTTTCTCCACTTTTTCTCCACCTTTTCTCCACCTTTTCTCCACTTTTTCTCCACTTTTTCTCCACTTCTCCA
Source organism: Anomaloglossus baeobatrachus (assembly GCF_048569485.1). Lineage (NCBI taxonomy): Eukaryota > Metazoa > Chordata > Amphibia > Anura > Aromobatidae > Anomaloglossus > Anomaloglossus baeobatrachus. Next base: position 686,236,273 of record NC_134355.1, on the reverse strand, counting down.
CTTTTTTTCCACCTTTTCTCCACTTTTTCTCCACCTTTTCTCCATTTTTTCTCCACTTTTTCTCCACTTTTTCTCCACTTTTTCTCCACTTTTTCTCCGTTCTTTTTCTATGGTCGGTCTACCCATTAGCTCTGCCATGCATAGTGTAGCTCTACACCTACTGCACATGTTACTTTATGATTGACATCTCTTTCGTACCAGAGCTGTCTAAGCCTACTCTGACCCCATATTTGTCATTACTATATTGTCCTTGTACTGTATTATGACATTTGTATCATGTGTTTCATTTCTTGCTGTGTTGCAATTTTTTTGCTGCATCCCAATTGTACCTCTACATTGTTCGAGTTTATGTTATTGTTCTCTCACTCTTATGTGATACTGATTATTGTCATTTTTCATGATTACATGCAGTTAAGTCCAATCTGACGAAGGCTCAGGCCGAAACGTCATTTGTAACTTGTTTTGGACAAAAACATATATGCTTATGAAAAAAATGTTTTCTTAATACGGACCAATAAAGAGTGATTTTGCATTACTATCCGTTGTGACTTACTGACTTAGTCTGGGAGATATAGAGTGCCGAGGTTACTCACTAATTTTATCTATTATTACCTCTGAGCACCTATATACCAGTGAGCAGAGCTTCCTCTACAGTAGTTCTCCTGATTAGGCATGCCCTTACCTCATGAGCAGGGCATTGCAGCTTTGGTAGCAACCATTACGACATGGACTCTGCTGCTGTGGACCCGGGGAGAGTGAGTGCAGATTCATTGCACCCACACTCCTCACATGAAGGGTCCGCACTCCTAGAAAATGGGGGATACGTTCCCTGAGTGTCTCCTCCCCATATTCTAGACGGTCCAGAGTCGTCGTTGGACCCCTTTATTTTTTTTCTTAGAATAAATTGGTGAAAGAGGAAATGTTTTGGGGACTGTTTTTTCAAATAAATTTCTTTTGTCGATTTTATTTTTTTTGTTAGTACTGACAGTTTATGATGCTGGGTATCTAATAGACGCCATGACATCACAAACTGCTGGGCTTGATCTCAGGTGACTTTACAGCTAGTATCAACCCGATTTATTACCCCGTTTGCCACTGCACCAGGGCACGGGATGAGCTGGGGTGAAGCGCCAGGATTGGCGCATCTAGTGGATGCGCCACGTCTGGGGTGCCTGCGGCCTGCTATTTTTAGGCTGTGAAGGCCCAATAACTATGGACCTTCCCACCCTGAGAATACCAGACCACAGCTGTCCGCTTTACCTTGGCTGGTGATCCAATTTGGGGGGGACCCTACTTTTATTGTGTAATTAGTAATATTTATAAAATAATTATAAAAAAGAGCCTGGGGGACCTCCACATTGGATCCCCAACCACGGTAAAGCTGCCAGCTGTGGTTTTCAGGCTACAGCCGTCTGCTTTACCCTAGCTGGCTGTCAAAAATGGGGGGACCCAACGTCATTTTTTTTTTAACTATTTTTTAAATAGAAAAAATTAATGGGCTTCCCTGTATTTTGATTGCCAACCAAGGTAACGGCAGGCAGATGGGGTGGCAACCCATAGCTGTCTGCTTTATCTGCGCTGAGAATCAAAAATACCGCGGAGCGCTACCTCATTTTTTTAAAGATTTATTTTTACAGCACTGTGATGTCCAGCAATCAAAATACAGGGAAGCCCATTTTGTTTTCAGTTATTTAAATAAATAATTTAAAAAAATATATATGGGCTCCCGCTGCATTTTTTGTATTGCTAGCTAAGGGTAATCCAAGCAGCTACTGGCTGCTAACCCCCACTGCTTGGTGTTACCTTCACTGGCAATGGAAAATCCAGGGAAGCATTTTTAATTTTTTTTGCAAAAAAACTACAAAAAAAGGATGTGAGCTTTCCCATATTTGTGTATGCTAGCCAGGTATAGCAGGCAGGTGCTGGAAGAGTTGGATACAGCGCCAGAAGATGGTGCTTCTATGAAAGTGCCATTTTCTGAGGCGGCTGCAAACTGCAATTCGCAGCAGTGGGGCCCAGAAAGCTCAGGCCAACCTGTGCTGCGGATTGCAATCCCCAGCTGCCTAGTTGTACCTGGCTGGACACAAAAATGGGGCGAAGCCTACGTCATTTGTTTTCTAATTATTTCATGAAATTCATGAAATAATAAAAAAAGGGTTTCACTTTATTTTTGGTTCCCAGCTGGGTACAAATAGGCAACTGGGAGTTGGGGGCAGCCGTACCTGCCTGCTGTACCTGGCTAGCATACAAAAATATGGCGAAGCCCACATAATTTTTTCAGGGTGCAAAAAACTTCTGCATACAGTCCTGGATGGAGTGTGCTGAGCCTTGTAGTTCTGCAGCTGCTGTCTGTCTGTATGGAGAAGAGCAGACAGCAGCTGCAGAACTACAAGGCTCAGAATACTACATCCAGGACTGTATGCAGAAGTTTTTTGCCCACCAAAAAAATGACGTGGGCTTCGCCATATTTTTGTATGCTAGCCAGGTACAGCAGGCAGCCACAGGCTGCCTCCAACCCCCAGTTGCCTATTTGTACCCGGCTGGGAACCAAAAATATAGGGAAGCCCATTTTTTTTAATTATTTCACTTATTTCATGAAATAATTAAAAAACAAATGACGTGGGCTTCGCCCCATTTTTGTGTCCAGCCAGGTACAACTAGGCAGCTGGGGATTGGAATCCGCAGCACAGGTTAGCCCGAAGTTTCTGGGCGCCTCTGCTGCGAATTTCAGTCCGCAGCCGCCCCAGAAAATGGCGCTCTCATAGAAGCGCCATCATCTGGCGCTGTATCCAACTCTTCCAACAGCCCTGGAGCCGGGTGGCTTGTTGGGTAATCATGAGTTAATACTGGCTTTGTTTTACTAGCCAGTATTATGCCAGAGATTCTTAATGTCAGGCACGTTTGACCCGGCCATTAAGAATCTCCAATAAAGGGTTAAAAAAAGACACCACACAGAGAAAAAAATACTTTAATAGAAATAAATACACAGACACATTAGAGACTCCATCTTTATTACCTCCTGTCAGCCCAATAAATCCCCAATAAACCAGCGCTGATAAGAGGTTTTTTTATTAATATTTTATACTTTTTATTGCTATCCTTGTTTTAGACACAAATTTATTCAAAACAATTCACACAATAGAACAAGGAAAAAGAAAGAAGAATAAACCACATATGATAGAAATAAAAATAAAAGTAAAAATAAAGAATAAGTAATTGATAGTGCAGCAAACAGATACCAGGTGTCTGGTTGCAGTACCCCGGCCAGTAGTAGAGCAATTATTAAATCTAGTATAGTATATTAAGTGATGCTTCAAGGCATATGATATTTAATGTCAATTGAAACTATCACTGCAATATGATTTTTCAGATACCTGGAGAGTTTTTTTCAATCCATAAGCAAAAAGGTTTTTAATAGAGGCTTAAATTATAAGCAGCAATTTCAGCGTTCCTAGTGCCTTTAAATGAATTTGAAGAAACTGCACTTCAGGATTGTAGTGAGGATTGTAGTGAGGATGAGGTGCCCCAGCCCATTACTTGATGAGCTGGGGCACCTCATCCTCACTACAATCCTCACTACAATCGGGAAGCAGCGTGCAGCCTTCACTCCGTGAGAGATCAGTGCTGCTGGCTGTCAGCGGTAACAGCGGTAACGCTGACAGACGCGTTACCATAGCAACGGTGCTCTCGGAGCTGCGGTTAGCGGTGACGTCACCGCTAACTGCGTTGCTATGGCAACGGTGATCTCCGTTAATGACCTGCTGTGTCAGCCGGTCCCTAACGGAACAGGGAGTCGACCGTGTGCTAGAGCATGTCGCCGGTACACGGCGATACACAAATGTGCACCGTGTACCGGAGAGATGCACTCGCAGGTCCTACATGACGCGTCATAGTCATGTGACCAGTCTGTAGCCAATGAGATAATAGCCACGTGACTGGTCACATGGCTATTTTGACGTCACGATAGGTCCTGCATCTCTGCTGGCAGTGCCGGTCACCGGGAGGATTCAGCGAACATCTGATGAAATAGTGGCAGGAGACAGAGTGCAGGAGGGATCGCGGGGACCGGTAAGTGTTATGGCAATGTTTATTAACTGTATGTGTACATTTATAATGCATTTTTATGTGTTTGTGATTGCCTCCCATTATAGCCTATTGGTTCGAGTTCGGTTCGTCGAGCGTTCGACGAACCGAACTCGAACGGGAGCTCCGTTCGGCGAACCGACCTCGAGCCGAACCGTGACCGGTTTGCTCATCTCTAGTGATGAGCGAGTACCAAAAAGCTCGGGTGCTCGAGGCTCGGGCCGAGCATCCCAAGATACTCGTGTACTCGGCCCGAGCACCGAGCCCAATGTTATCCTATGGGAGACCCGAGTATTTTTATGAAATGACCCCCCGGCAGCATGTAGAAACCCTAAAAACGTCACAAAAGTCTCAGAAGAGTGCGCAAATGACATGGCAACAGCATGGGGAAGACCTCTTGAAGCATTTATCACTCAAAAGTCACAGCTGTGAACAATTTTGTCCGAGTTTTACACCATTTTTATGGACTCACCAGAAAACCTTCCAAAATGACACCAAAATGAATTTTCATGGCGGAAATGTTAAGGGCACATACCCAATAGTGAGATAGAGCTGGTGTATGTTACTTTTTGAAATTACATGAAAGATTTTACGTGAAAACATTGTGTGGCACTCCGATGTCCAAAACGCACGTTTTGTGCTTTTTACTAGCGATGTTGGTCATTTTTTTTTTTTTCATTCTATCCCCTCAGTCCGTCGGTCAGTCTCGCTCTGTCTGTCTGTTGGTCTCTCTCTGTCTTGTCTGTCCCCCTCTCACAGTCTGTCGGTCGGTCTCTCCCATCTCTCATACTTACCGTTCCCCGATCACTGCCGCGGCGCTGCACAGTTGTTTACTAAACTCCGGCGGCTTTTCCTCTTTTGAAAAAGCCGGCCGCTCATTAATCAATCTCATATTCCCTGCTTTCCTGCTTTTCGGCACCTATGATTGGTTGCAGTGAGACACACCCCCACGCTGAGTGACAGGTGTCTCACTGCACCCAATCACAGCAGCCAGTGGGTGTGTGTATTAGAGATGAGCAAACCAGCCGTGGTTCGGCTCGAGTTCGGTTCGTCAAACGGAGGTCTCGTTCGAGCTCAGTTCGGCGAACCGAACTCGAACCAATAGGATATAATGGGAGGCAATCACAAACACATAAAAATGCATAATAAATGTACACATACAGTTAATAAACATTGCCATAACACTTACCGGTCCCCGCGATCCCTCCTGCACTCTGTCTCCTGCCGCTATTCAATCCGATGATCGCTGAATCCTCCCGGTAACCAGCACTGCCAGCAGTGATGCAGGACCTATCGTGATGTCAAAATAGCCATGTGACCAGTCACGTGGCTATTATCTCATTGGCTACAAACTGGTCACATGACTATGACGCGTCATGTAGGACCTGTCATTGCACTTTCCGGTACACGGTGCACATTTGTGTATCGCCGTGTACCGGCGACATGCTCTAGCACACGGTCGACTCCCCGTTCCGTTAGGGACCGGCTGACACAGCCGGTCATTAACGGAGATCACCGTTGCCATAGCAACGCAGTTAGCGGTGACGTCACCGCTAACCGCGGCTCCGGGAATCACATGATCGGAGCCCTGTTGCTATGGTAACGCGTCTGTCAGCGTTACCGCTGTTACCGCTAACAGCCAGCAGCACTGATCTCTCATGGAGTGAAGGCTGCACGCTGCTTCTTCTGAATGAGAAAGACAGAAAACCATGGATCGTGGAGGGCTGACAGGGGGTAATAAAGATGGAGTCTCTAATGTGTCTGTGTATTTATTTCTATTAAAGTATTTTTTCTCTGTGTAGTGTTTTTTTTTTAACCCTTTATTGGAGATTCTTAATGGCCGGGTCAAACGTGCCTGACATTAAGAATCTCTGGCTTAATACTGGCTAGTAAAACAAAGTCAGTATTAACTCATGAATACCCAACAAGCCACCCGGCTCCAGGGCTGTTGGAAGAGTTGGATACAGCGCCAGATGATGGCGCTTTTATGAGAGCGCCATATTCTGGGGCGGCTGCGGACTGCAATTTGCAGCAGAGGCGCCCAGAAACCTCGGGCTAACCTGTGCTGTGGATTCCAATCCTCAGCTGCTTAGTTGTACCTGGCTGGACACAAAAATGGGGCGAAGCCCACGTCATTTGTTTTTTAATTATTTCATGAAATAAGTGAAATAATTAAAAAAAACGGGCTTCCCTATATTTTTGGTTCCCAGCCGGGTACAAATAGGCAACTGGGGGTTGGAGGCAGCCCGTGGCTGCCTGCTGTACCTGGCTAGCATACAAAAATATGGCGAAGCCCACATCATTTTTTTGGTGGGCAAAAAACTTCTGCATACAGTCCTGGATGGAGTATGCTGAGCCTTGTAGTTCTGCAGTTGCTGTCTGCTCTTCTCCATACAGACAGACAGCAGCTGCAGAACTACAAGGCTCAGCATACTCCATCCAGGACTGTATGCAGAAGTTTTTTGCCCCCTGAAAAAATAATGTGGGCTCAGTTGATACTAGCTGTAAAGTCACCTGAGATCAATCCCAGCAGTTTGTGATGTCATGGCGTCTATTAGATACCCAACATCATAAACTGTCAGTACTAACAAAAAAAAAAATCGACAAAAGAAATTTATTTGAAAAAACAGTCCCCAAAACATTTCCTCTTTCACCAATTTATTGTAAGAAAAAAAATAAAGGGGTCCCACGACGACTCTGGACCATCTAGAATATAGGGGGGAGACACTCAGGGAACGTATCCCCCATTTTCTAGGAGTGCGGACCCTTCATGTGAGGAGTGTGGGTGCAATGAATCTGCACTCACTCTCCCCGGGTCCACAGCAGCAGAGTCCATGTCGTAATGGTTGCTACCAAAGCTGCAATGCCCTGTTCATGAGGTAAGGGCATGCCTAATCAGGAGAACTATTCTACATTTCCAAATATTGGTATTTGCTGATATTATTGCTATTCCACCTACTATATATTGGCGATACGATCTTGGAGATGGAATACCCCTTTAAGTCCAGTTATCCAGCTGAATGAATACTTAACAACAGAGCTCGCTATTTAGATGTGTTTTCTTGTGGCGTATAACGGACTCTCATGTTTGGTAGTCATTAAGCAGGGAAACTATAAAAGCAAATCCCTCCATTTGGAAATGTAGTATATAGCTCTCCTGATCAATTATGTTCCTTACCTCATGAGCAGGGCATTGCAGTAATAATAATAATTTATTCATTTATATAGCGTTATTAATTCCAAAGCGCTGTATGTCTTTGGAGTGTGGGAAGAAACCGGAGTACCCGGAGGAAACCCACGCAAACACAGGGAGAACATACAAACTCCTTGCAGATGGTGCCCATGGTGAGAATTGAACCCAGGACCTTTGCGCTGCAAGACTGCAGTGCTAACCACTGAGCCACCATGCCGCCCATTTAGCTTATAGATGCATAACCACCACTCACTGTGTCTGAATCACTGTGTCTGAACACAGGAAGCTGAGCTGACAGTCGCTCTGTGCATGCGGCAGCCTCTATTGTGAAGGAGAGGGCCGTGGGGGGATCAACGCTGCACAGGTATCGTTGGAAACCGGGGAACACCGGTGGAGTTATAGGGGGTGACCTGGCAGGGCCTGGGGAGGAGTTTGGTACATGGCACATGCGACAGAAATCAGAGGAGTAGGGTGAATGCGGCCGGCGCGCTGCTGTGCACGCGGCCATCTTGGATTTCTGGGAGGGCATCAGGGGGGGCACTTTGGCGACACCGGGGGACCGGAGGGGACCGGGTAGGAGAATTATCATGTTTCTTCATGCCAGATGGGAGATAAATAATTTTTTACCGGCGCTGTCATTTACTGTAACGTGATCATCGGTGTACGGTGTATACCTGTGATCACGTGAGCGGGGACCGGAAAAACCGTCCTGAATCATGATCTCCAGGGTCTCAGCTAGCCCTGAAACCCCGGAGATTTTCTGACGCTGGGGGGCGCTATTCACTTATTTCTGCCTGCTGTTTATAAACAGCAGACCAGAATAAGGCTACATTAACATGACCGATCCATTTTTGTGGTCTGCAAAAAACAGTCCGTTTTTTTCACGGGTGCATCCGTGTGGCATCCGTTTCCGTTCCGTAGACGGTCCGTATGTGATCTGTTTGTCATCCGTGTGCCTTCCGTTTTTTTTGTGTACTGCAAAAAATCTGAAGGAGGGAAAATACATAACTTTACCCAGGATCCATAGCTTCATCCTACATGAGGCGGTCACATGTTCACTCCAGTGCCATTTTCTACTGCTTTTCACAGCGTAGAGTGCTCTGGTGATTTTATTTGCTTGTGCACTTCATATCAGTCTTTTCTGTCATTATAATGGCAGAAAGACACATAATGTCCCACTCTCCTACATTTTGTAATTTTGCACCCTTTGGTGCCTTTCATGTGGCACTAAGGGGTGCTTAGCTTTGTATTTACCAAAAAAATGGAAAAAAAAATGACGTAGGGTTCCCCCTATTTTTGTAGCCAGCTAGGGTAAAGCAGGCGGCTGCAGCCTGCAGACCACAGCTGGCAGCCTCACCTTGGCTGGTAATCCAAAACTGAGGGCACCCCACGCTGTTATTTTAAATTAAATAAATAATTAAAAAAAAAAAACACGTAGGGGTCACCCCAAATTTGGATCACCAGCCAACTTAAAGCAGACAGCTGGGGTCTGATATTCTCAGACTAGGGAGGTACATGGTTATTGGACTCTCCCCAGCCTAAAAATGGCAGGCCGCAGCCGCCCAGAAGTGGCGCATCGATTAGATGCGCCAATCCAGGTGCTTCGCCCCAGCTCATCCCGTGCCCTGGTGCGGTGGCAAACGGGGTAATATATGGGGTTAATACCAGATGTGTAATGTCACCTGGCATCAAGCCCTGGGGTTGGTGAGGTCAGGCGTCTATCAGATACCCGACATCACCAACCCAGTCAGTAATAAAAAAAAATAGACGACAAACACATTGTTATTTGAAAAAACACTCCCCAATACATTCCCTCTTTAACCAATTTATTAGAAAGAAAAACAAATCCAGGTCTGCTGTAATCCAAGGGGTTGCCATGACGATCCACACTGTCCCAGTCAATGAAGAGCAGGATGTTCCCCATTGGCTGGGAGAGCAATGCAGTGACCTGAGCTAACATCAATGGGTCAGCCCAGGTCACTGCAGGGCATGACAAGTGCTGCTGTCAGCGAGGTACATTACCTGCGCTGATCTCCTGCACACTGACTTCAATCATCTTCACAGCCAAGTATCGCGAGCGGCCCGTGACGTCACCGCTAGTCAGTCTCGGGTCGGAAGCGAGAGAAGGTGATGTGACAAGCGGCAGCCATGGAGGACAGTGACAGCGCTGAGGTCGGGACTTCATCACCGCAGGTAAGCCGAGCGGGACCATGTGTGCATAGTGCCAGGTGGGTGTAGCCTAGCGGGGTAATGTGTGCAGAGTGACAGGTGGGCGGAGCCTAGCGGGACAATGTGTGCAGAGTGCCAGGTGGGCGGAGCCTAGCGGGGTAATGTGTGCAGAGTGCCAGGTGGGCGGAGCCTAGCGGGACCATGTGTGCAGAGTGACAGGTGGGCGGAGCCTAGTGGGGTAATGTGTGCAGAGTGTCAGGTGGGTGGAGCCTAGCGGGACGATGTGTGCAGAGTGCCAGGTGGGCGTAGCCTAATGGGGTAATGTGTGCAGATTGACAGGTGGGCGGAGCCTAGCGGGACCATGTGTGCAGAGTGCCAGGTGGGCGGAGCCTAGTGGGGTAATGTGTGCAGAGTGACAGGTGGGCGGAGCCTAGCGGGACCATGTGTGCAGAGTGACAGGTGGGCGGAGCCTAGTGGGTTAATGTGTGCAGAGTGCCAGGTGGGCGAAGCCTAGCGGGACCATGTGTGCAGAGTGACAGGTGGGCGGAGCCTAGCGGGACCATGTGTGCAGAGTGCCAGGTGGGCGGAGCCATGTGTGCTGGCGGCGGAGTGCAAAGTGGGTGGAGCCTAGCGGGGTCATGTGGCGCTGAGGACGTCAGTGTTTTGGACTGCTTGGCTGGGGACAGGTGAGTGTGTGTGTGTGTGTGTGTGTGTGTACATGCCGCGTGCAGAAGGGGGCGGAGTGAGCTGAGCGGGGAAGTGTGGGCTTCCTGCACGTAACTAGGATAAACATCAGGTTACTAACCAAAGCGCTTTGCTTGGATACCCGATGTTTATGTTTGTTACCAGCTTCTGGCAGGCTGCCAGTGATGGCTGCTGCACACTGTAGCTGTAAAAAGCCCTGCTTTTTGCTGCTAGAATCGTTCTCGAACGTAACTAGAACTATCGAGCTTTAGCAAAAAGCTCGAGTTCTAGTTCGATCTAGAACACCCCCCAAAATCACTCGAACCGCGAACTGAAGAACCGCGAACCGCACTTAACTCTAGTGTGTATACTGTGCAGTGAAATAAATAATTAAATAATTAAAAAAAACGACGTGCGGTCCCCCCAATTTTAATACCAGCCAGGTAAAGCCATACGGCTGAAGGCTAGTATTCTCAGGATGGGGAGCCCCACGTTATGGGGAGCCCCCCAGCCTAACAATATCAGTCAGCAGCCGCCCAGAATTGCCGCATACATTATATGCGACAGTTCTGGGACTGTACTCGGCTCTTCCCGATTTGCCCTGGTGCGTTGGCAAATCGAGGTAATAAGGAGTTAATGGCAGCCCATAGCTGCCACTAAATGCTAGATTAATCATGTCAGGCGTCTGCCCGAGATACCTTCCATGATTAATCTGTAGGTTACAGTAAATAAACACACACACCTGAAAAAATCATTTATTAGAAATAAAAAACACAAACCAATTCCCTCGTAACCAATTTAATAAGCCCCAAAAAGCCCTCGATGTCCGGCGTAATCCAGGATGGTCCAACGTCGCTTCCAGCTCTGCTGCATGAAGGTGACCGCCGCTCCTGACACCTCCACACAGCAACTGAGGTGAGTAGCGCGATCAGCTGAGCTGTCACTGAGGTCACTCGCGGCCACCGGGTAACCTCAGTGACAGCTCATGCTGCAAAACATCGGAATCCGTTTTGATTTTTTTTACAGTTTTACCGGCGGTAGACTATTGTGAACGATTAGCTGATCGCTCCCAGAAGCCGGCCGCCGGGTGATCAGCTGATCGCTCCCTGCAGCCGGCCGCCGGGTGATCAGCTGATCGCTCACAGTAGCCGGCCGCCGGGTGATCAGCTGATCACTCCCTACAGCCGGCCGATCAGCTGATCGCTCCCTGCAGCCGGGTGATCAGCTGATCGCTCACAGCACCGGGTGATCAGCTGATCGCTCCCAGCATGGGGGTAAACTGATCACTCCCAGCACCGGGTGATCAGCTGATCGCTCGCAGCGCCGGGTGATCAGCTGATCGCTCCCAGCACGGGGGGGTAAACTGATCACTCCCAGCGCCGGGTGATCAGCTGATCGCTCCCAGAGCCAGATGATCAGCTTATCGCTTTCAGTGCCGGGTGATCAGCTGATCTCTAGGCTGCCGAGAATCTGTGCGGGGGGAGGAGTGTGGAATGGGTGGGGCCAAGCGGGGCCATAGTGCTGAGGACAGGTGAGAGTGTGTGTGTGTGTATATATATATATATATACATGCGGAGTGGAGTGCGGGAGGGGGCGGAGCTGAGCGGGAAAGTGTCGGGCTCTCTGCACACGTGGCTAGGGTAAATATCGGGTAAAGCACTTTCCTTGGTTACCCGATATTTATCTTGGTTACGGGTCCAGGGAGCCAGAGAGAGCATGCGCAGTGAAATCCTAAGGATTCTGCTGCTCAAAAAAACGTTACATGCTGCGTTCCTCCCGCTGGGCGGAAGCAACGGAGCGTCGCCCAGTGGAAGCAACGCAGGTCCTTTTGGCACAATCCGTCATCCATACAAGTCTATGGGAAACAGCGGAATCCGCTGTTTTCCAAAAGGGCGGATTGTGATGGAAGGAAAACAACGCAAGTGTGACATTTCACTGCACAGTATACACACGCCCACCGGCTGCTGTGATTGGGTGCAGTGAGACACCTGTCACTCAGCATGGGGGCGTGTCTCACTGCAACCAATCATAGGCGCCTGTGGGCGGGGAATGCAGGGAATACGAGATGGCTGTGTGCAGAGCACAGCGCGCCCGCCGGTATAAAGGCTCGGTCACGTTGTGTAGGCCGGCCGATCACTGCAATTCCACAACTAACAGGGCTGTGGCATTGCAGTGGTCTGCCAGCCAATCCCTGCATGAGGGCTGGCTCTCAAAAGAGTGCCAACATGCAGGGATAAAGACCACGAGTACAGCACGAGTATCGCGAAATTACTCAGTACCCGCCGAGTAGCCCGAGTACAGTGATACTCGTGCGAGTAGTGACAAGCATACTCGCTCATCACTAATGATGACCTTTGACACATTCAGAGCAGAAATGAATGTGTGACGTGGATTTTTGTCTTTTTACATCAATAAAGAAATGTGCTCCTCAGAGCACCTGAGGGCATCACAACTCTGTATCAGACCTCAAAGAGAGGACAATAAAACTTTCACACTTCTTATCTATGAACTTCTCCAATCTTTACTGCCACAACTGTTTGTCCCCTTGCCATACTGATAGTTCTGCTTCACATAACTTGTCTTATTTACTGCTCCATTCTATGTCCTGTTGTGTATAAATATGTGACTCTTCAGATTTTGTGTTATACTGAGCCTGATGAAGAGACCTGAGTAGTCTCGAAAGCTTGCTATTATTACCATCTTTTCAGTTAGCCATTAAAAGGCTCAGTTCTTTTGAACATTTTTTTTATCTGCAGCTACCAGACATTTCTCTGTCGCACATGGAGAAGATACTAGCATGTGTAAAATTCAAGGTATTGAGAAAGGTAAATTACCAGTACAAGGTGGAGATTTGGGAAGAATCTTATTAAACTGAGGATCAGGTGGATCTATTGGCTACAAAGTAGGATACTGATAGCTTTAGCAATAAATATCAGGAGTAAGGGCAAAATAAAGAGGTGTGAAAAAAGGAGGATAGGGAACAAGATAGCACAGTTTGCATTAAGCTGGGTTTACACACTGCAACATCGCTAGTGATATCGCTGTAACGTCACCGGTTTTGTGACGCAATAGCGACCTCCCAAAGTCTCTGTTGAGTCGCTGGTGAGCTGTCAAACAGGCAAACCTGGCCAACGACGCAACAGCGATCCGGACCTGCAGAACGACCTAGCTAGTCATTGGGGACTTTGAAAAGCAGCTCTTTGAAAGGAAGTCGCTAACAAAGTCGCTGCAAAGTCCCTTTACACACTGAAACTTGCTAGCGATGCATGCTGCACAGCGGGAAACAAAGGACCAAAGAATGGTCCTGAACGATTTGTATCGATCAGCAACTTCACAGCAGGGGCTGGGTCGCTGATGTGTTTCACACACTGCAACATCGCAAACGACATCGCTATTGCGTCACAAAACCGGTGACGTTACAGTGATGTCGTTTGCGATGTTGCAGTGTGTAAACCCAGCTTTAGACTGGTTAATGTAAAGTGACATAACTAGAGTCCGAAGGATTCTGGTGCAAAGTTTGGTCATGAGCCCCAAGTTACATGTTGGTCAGATGTATGGACTCTTGTAGCATTTTAAACCCTATAAAGACATACAGTTAGGTCCAGAAATATTTGGACAGTGACACAATTTTCGCGAGTTGGGCTCTGCATGCCACCACATTGGATTTGAAATGAAATCTCGACAACAGAATTCAAGTGCAGATTGTAACGTTTAATTTGAAGGTTTGAACAAAAATATCTGATAGAAATTGTAGGAATTGTACACATTTCTTGACAAACACTCCACATTTTAGGAGGTCAAAAGTAATTGGACAAATAAACCAAACCCAAACAAAATATTTTTATTTTCAATATTTTGTTGCGAATCCTTTGGAGGCAATCACTGCCTTAAGTCTGGAACCCATGGACATCACCAAACGCTGGGTTTCCTCCTTCTTAATGCTTTGCCAGGCCTTTACAGCCACAGCCTTCAGGTCTTGCTTGTTTGTGGGTCTTTCCGTCTTAAGTCTGGATTTAAGCAAGTGAAATGCATGCTCAATTGGGTTAAGATCTGGTGATTGACTTGGCCATTGCAGAATGTTCCACTTTTTTTGCACTCATGAACTCCTGGGCAGCTTTGGCTGTATGCTTGGGGTCATTGTCCATCTGTACTATGAAGCGCCGTCCGATCAACTTTGCGGCATTTGGCTGAATCTGGGCTGAAAATATATCCCGGTACACTTCAGAATTCATCCGGCTACTCTTGTCTGCTGTTATGTCATCAATAAACACAAGTGACCCAGTGCCATTGAAAGCCATGCATGCCCATGCCATCACGTTGCCTCCACCATGTTTTACAGAGGATGTGGTGTGCCTTGGATCATGTGCCGTTCCCTTTCTTCTCCAAACTTTTTTCTTCCCATCATTCTGGTACAGGTTGATCTTTGTCTCATCTGTCCATAGAATACTTTTCCAGAACTGAGCTGGCTTCATGATGTGTTTTTCAGCAAATTTAACTCTGGCATGTCTATTTTTGGAATTGATGAATGGTTTGCATCTAGATGTGAACCCTTTGTATTTACTTTCATGGAGTCTTCTCTTTACTGTTGACTTAGAGACAGATACACCTACTTCACTGAGAGTGTTCTGGACTTCAGTTGATGTTGTGAACGGGTTCTTCTTCACCAAAGAAAGTATGCGGCGATCATCCACCACTGTTGTCATCCGTGGACACCCAGGCCTTTTTGAGTTCCCAAGCTCACCAGTCAATTCCTTTTTTCTCAGAATGTACCCGACTGTTGATTTTGCCTCTCCAAGCATGTCTGCTCTCTCTCTGATGGATTTTTTTTTTTCAGCCTCAGGATGTTCTGCTTCACCTCAATTGAGAGTTCCTTAGACCGCATGTTGTCTGGTCACAGCAACAGCTTCCAAATGCAAAACCACACACCTGTAATCAACCCCAGACCTTTTAACTACTTCATTGATTACAGGTTAACGAGGGAGACACCTTCAGAGTTAATTACAGCCCTTAGAGTCCCTTGTCCAATTACTTTTGGTCCCTTGAAAAAGAGGAGGCTATGCATTACAGAGCTATGATTCCTAAACCCTTTCTCCGATTTGGATGTGAAAACTCTCATATTGCAGCTGGGAGTGTGCACTTTCATCCCATATTATATATATAATTGTATTTCTGAACATGTTTTTGTAAACAGCTAAAATAACAAAACTTGTGTCACTGTCCAAATATTTCTGGACCTAACTGTATATGTTTTCCCTGCAATAATAAAATAATGTCTCTGTCACAGGGTCCTTCTCCCATATCACAAAATCAACAGAGCGAGAGATGGCGGTAAAATCCAAAGAGCATTAATCCAACCAAATCAAAACGGTCCATAAGATAATCCACAAGACAGAGGGTAAAATGAATCCAGTAACACAAATATAGTCCGGGAAAGATAAATGTCCAGGTCTCTCTCTGAGAAGTCTCAGTTTCTACCAGAGGATCAATCTTCCTGCTTCATTCTTGAAGTTCTCCAACAGACTGACTCTTCCCCCAAGGTAAGCAGAGAAGTTCGGTGAATACCACGCCCCCTCCCCCGACTTAGGAACAAAAGCCTGGCAGGGGAGAGAATAAACCTGCAAAAAGGACAATGTACACACAAGGAACACGGAATGGACAGTGAGCCACACCCAAACATTAACCCACACAAAATGGTACACAATCCACAATATTCCACCATCACAGTCTTCCATTCTGTACTAACGTCAAGCTTTCTAAGCCCTTTACTGATATATTGTCCTCCATATGGTGCCCCTTCTGGTAGTAATGTCCCTCATCCTGTGCCCCTTCCAGTAATAATATGGAAATAAAATAATGACAGGTTACAATCCTGTGTGAAACTGCTACAATAGCTGTGATTAATATAAGTGTGAGGTACTACTCACCCCGATGGTTGTGCACCCATGCATAACTGCAAGGATCGCCTGGATTCGGACACGGACAGACAGTGAGTGCAGAGCTGTCAGTAGAGCACAATATCTTCACGTTTGATGAGGATGGAGTTTGTCAGTTTCTCCTCCGGTTGCTGCTGTTGGGTCCGTAACAATAGATGTAGTCAGGAAACTGGCTAGGCAAGGAAGCTAGTGCGATTACAATCACTCCCTTCTGATATGGAGGTGGCCAGATCCTTCTTGGTCCACTGCTGCACCATACACCTTCTCAATTGCAATATGCAAAAAGGTAGTGATTGAGAACTAACAACAAAAATTGGTGTGTAACAGGAGCATCTGAGGAAGAGGACAACTTAGTCCTTGAAACATGTAGGGTAATAAAATAAATCATTATATCTTATCTATGGTCTGTAGTGCCTTTTTTGTCAGTTCCTTACAGTAATAATGTCCTTCATCCTGGGCACCTTGCAATAATAATTGTCCCTTATCTAGTGAGAATGTTCCAGATCTTCAGCTCATTACATCAATAATGTCTAACATCCTTGGCCCCTGTCTGATATAATGTCCTTCATTCTGAGCCCTTTCCTGTAGTAATGTCCTCATCATGGCCCTTTTCTGTTTAGTGTCCCTCATCTTAGGCTCTGTGCTTGAATAATGACCCTCATCTTAGCCTCTTCCAGTAATATATGTATCTCCTCCTAGACCCCTACAAGTAAAAATGTTGCCCATTCTGGACATGTTACTGATATAATGTGGCAGAAATGCAGCACTCATCTTATTGGCCAATGCTCAAGAAGGGTCCAATCCCATGTAGTAAAAATATGAAAAAAACTTGACACTGTAGAAATTTGCAAATTTATTTGTTTATTAACACAGTTTAATTCCTTCAGTGGCGAAACACTCTGCTTAGAGTGCAAGTTTTAATTTTCTTCAATTTTATCTAACAGCAATCCTTTATCTGATCAAAAAGTTATGCATTGAACTGTGGATTGCAGTATTAGGGGTACTTTGCACGTTGCAACATCGCTACTGCAATATCGTCGGGGTCAAATCGAAAGTAACGCACATCCGGCTCCAGTAACGATGTTGCAACATGTAAAGCCTAGGAGAGAAGATGAACGAGCGTGAAACAGTCAAAAATCGGTGATCTATGTCACGTTGTTCATTTTCGTAATGTCGGTGCATCCGCAGGTACAATGTTGTTTATCGTTCCTGCAGCTCCACACATCAATGCGCCCAGCGTCCACCGGCAATGTGGAAGGAAGGAGGTGGGCGGGATGTTCACATCCTGCTCATCTCCGCCCCTCCGCTGCCATTGGCCGGACGCTTAGTGACGTCGCGGTGACGTCGCTGTGACGCCGAACGCACCTCCCCCTTGAAAGACGGATTCTTCGGCAGTCACAGTGACGTCACCGACAAGGTGAGAGCGTGTGAAGATGCTGTAGCGATAATGTTCGCTACTGCAGCTCGCACTACATATCGCATGTGCGACGGGGGCGGGTACTATCGCGCTCGGCATCGCTAGCATCGGCTAACGATGTCGCAGAGTGTAAAGTACCCCTTAGATAAAACTCCTCCCGGAAGAAGCGGTGTTTACCGCGAAACGGCCGTCGGAGGTCCCCTCTGGCTTGGCCTGGATCCCTCTAACCACCACTGCACTTTGGTAAGCACCCTTTTACCCTCCCTGTGTGGACATACAAAGACTGATGTATGGGTCTTGGTTTATATACATGGGTCCTTCACTATGGTTCTGGTGACTCTACGAATAGTGTATATATAATTCCTTATCCAGCAACAGTGTATGCATCAGCATGGGTGCTTCTGTTTGAATCAGGCTCGCTATATAGGATCTGTTATATTTGCTGACTAATGGAATCTTTATGATTCAGTATTTTACACTCATTCAGATTACCTACAGGCCGGCCTGCTTCAGCTCTGATACCCTGACCTTATATAAGGCTTTCTCAGTGTGGTTCTTGGGATCCGGGTACCTAATCCCTCCATTTTTGCTCGCTATATGTCCTCTATACAAATTGTTGGTATTTTATGGTATTTATAATAAATTTCTACTTTTGCACTAAAACTCCTAGTGCTCTTGTTTTTTGAATTGCTCTTGGAGTGTGCTGTCTCAGGGCCACACTGGAGGGTTAACCTATACCCCGTCTGGTGCTGCCCACAATGAGACTCTAAGCTATGACCATGAGGCTCCTTGTTTGGACACCATAGTTACCTGTTACGTCCGGGTGGTGGAAGCACTGGACCGTACACCGATTTCCCCTGGGAAGGCAGCCAGGCCGGTCACCCCGCCAGAGGGTCCTGATGCACGGCAGTCGGAGCACTATAGGTAGCTGGACAGTCCGTAGAGAAGCAGGAAAGGTGGATGATGTTGAACCCACGGAGTTCTGGACGGTAGTCCGGGTGACGAGGCTCAGGGTCCGAGGCCAGGTTATAGGGTCAGGCGGGATCCGGAACCTGCTGAGCGATGGAACGGGTCACCGAACGGAGCCAGAGACTGGAGACTGGCGGAGCTGCAGAGGTGGTGGGACATCCGCCGAAGTCACCGTCAGGGTCCATGGATCGACTTGGTTCGAAGCGACTGGCGTGGCAGGATAGGCTCTACGAGAAAGGACAGGGTTAATACAAGGCAAAGCACAGGGCAAAGCAATACGGGGACCTGAACACTAGCTTGCTAAACACGTAGAACAGGCCCCGCCCACCAGGAAAGAGAAACCTTATATACCCTGTACCTGTCTATGCAATATCCTGTTTCTGGGTGCTGGCCCTTTAAGAAAGGGTCAATGACCGCGCGCGCGCCCTAATGCGCATGCGCGAGGCCCGGGTGCCAGAAGCCAGTGCAGGAAGCGGTGAGGAGGAAGCAGGAGCGCCCGGCTGGGAGTCCCACGTCGCAGAGGAACGCCGGGAGCGGGGAGCTGGACGCATGGAGGCCGGGACCGGAGTGGTAAGCAGGGAACGCCGCCGGGGAGCGGGGAGCGGGCCACGGGGACCGGAGGACGGGACCAGGGGACCGGGAAGCGTGACATTACCCAGTGCCCAGTCAGCGACATGTAACGTCCCTGTCCATGCTTACTGGTCCAAGTATCGGTGGTGAAATGCACCCGTTCACACACAGAGTTTCTCAAGGAAGCGGTGACGTTGTGTGCGACATGCTGGTGTAGCGCGGGCACACCTTTCTTAGAGAAGTAGTGGCGACTAGGCATCTGGTACTGGGGCACAGCGACAGACTTAAGGTCTCTAAAATCCTGTGTGTCCACTAGGCGGAAAGGCAGCATTTCGGTAGCCAAGAGCTTACAGAGGGATAGAGTCAACCTCTTAGCTTTGTCATGGGTCGCAGGAAATGGCCTTTTATTTGACCACATCTGAGGGACAGAGATCTGGCTGCTGTGTGTAGACGGTGTTGAGTAGGGTGTCCCTGGAAAAATGCAGGTTTGTGAGAAAAGTGCAGGCGGAGACATGATGTTGCATTCATCCAACGTTGGTGCTATCGATGTCTGAGAGAGCTGTACACACTCACTTGTTTCCCCTTCCAAACCAACTGACGACCTAACAAGCAAACTGCCTGTTGCGGTTACAGTGGTGGAAGTTGTGCGTGGAAAAACAGGTGTGACAGCTGTCCCCACAGTCCTAGAAGATGAAGAGCCCGCGGATGCACTGGAAGGGGCAGGCGGTGGATGGTTCGCTCTGCTAGGCCGCATTGCAGCACGGTGAGCTTCCCACCAGACATATGATATTTATTCATGTGACGATTCATGGAAGAAGTTGTCAAACTGCTGAGGTTTTGACCTCTACTAAGAGAACCATGACAAATTTTACAGATCACATAATTTGGGCGATCTTTTGCTATGTCAAAAAAGGACCAGGCTAGGCAAGGCTTAGAGTGCATGCGACCTGTTGATCCACCCTGACTAGTGCTCAGAGGCAGAGTGGTGGCTGAGGATGCAGTTGTAGACGTGCTACCAGTACTCCGACTCTGTCCAGGAAGGCGCAAGGTAACTTCGTCATCAGTTGCATCCTCCTCCACCACCTCTGTTGACCTCCTCGAGTGCCTGACTGTGGGTTGACAGTAGGTGGGATCTAGAACTTCATCATCAATTGTTGTGTTGGCACTCCCCTCCCCCTTAGACCGAGCATCTTCTTGCCCTGACCGAATATTTAAGTTGTCATCCCAATCGGGTATCTGCGTCTCATCTTCATCAATATGTTCCTCATTGTCTATAAGCACAGGTGTTACAGTTTGTGACAAAAGGTCAACATTATGCCAGAAACGTGGTCCTCACGGCCTGAATCAGAGTCACAAAGGTTCTGGGCATCACTGCAGACCATTTCCTGGTCTGTACTCACTGTAGCTTGGGAGCAGACCTCTGATTCCCAGGCTATAGTGTGAGTGAACAGCTCTGCAGACTCAGCCATCTCAGTTCCACCATACTGTGCAGGGCTGATGGAGACTTCAGAGCTGGGAGAAAGCAAGTTTGATTGGGATGACAACTCAGAGGACTGGTGTTTTTTGGATGCGGTACTTGACGTGGCTGAGAGGGCACTTGTTGGACCACTTGAGATCCATTCAAGCATTTTCCTTTTTTGGCCATCATCTTCCTTTGATCCTGTTGTTCGTGCCCGTAAAAAAGGGAGCACATCGGATTGTCCACGGTAAGTAGTAGACATCTTACTTTTGCTGGTAGATGGTCTATCTTCAGCAGATGATAATGGAGCTTTGCCACCTTCCCCACGGACAAACCCTTTTTTTCCTTTTTCCAGCACGCCTCTTCCCCTTTCCACCAGCATCTGTCATTTTGCCACTCATGTTGATTGCGACACGATTGTGCACTGAAAATGTGGTAGTAAAAATTGAGAGGTGGTGTAGATTGCAGCGGTGGTCTAGCTTTATTAACAGCAGAATAATAAAGAATAAATATCCCTGACAATGCAACTACGGCCCTTAAACTGGCAGCATATATTGCTAGTATAATGGCTTAGTAACTATCAGTTTGAGTGTGCAATGCAGGCAGACGTGCTGCAAATATCTGTGCACTACTGGGACTATACAGAAGTCCAACAGCCACATTGAGGATGAAACTAGGTACACTCAGTGTTTGCTAGTATAATGGTTTAGTTATAATGAGTTGGAGTGTGCAGAGGACAGGAGGGTACAGTGGCAGGGTTGTGGGGCTCTGGGTAGAGGAAAGGAAGCCTGCCTTTCTATTCCCTCCTAATGGGGAAATGCAGTGAGGAAATCCCTGACCTTGGCTACACAGACGCTGTCATCTTGTGTAGCTGTTAAACTCTGTTTTCAGGACCTGTCACCTATGGCTCTGACCCTGCCGGTACGAGCCCTTAAAAGGACTGATAGAAAGTGCTATCCCTAAGCTGTCCAGCGCTGTGTATGGAGCGCATACAGCAGTATCGGCGATAGGACAAAGGACGGAGCTGCGCCAGTGATTTCTGACACCAAGGACGCAGAAGAGATAATGGCGTCCGGACGGGCAGATACTCGTTTTTATAATGCAGGGACATGTGACATGGACATCCTATCACACATGCCGTTGCTTCTCTGGCTAAAAGTCCACTTAGCTGTGTGTGTGTCTGGGATTGGCTGACATGCTGGCCCGCCCCACAAGACGCGCGCGCTTAGGGAAGGAGGACAAGGAAAAAAAAAAAAAATGGCGATCACCATTATCCAAACAGCAGTGATCTGAAGACGCTGTTCCCGCACACTATACACTGAAATGTCATAATAGTGTGAGTCACAGAGTGACTTAGACTATTACAGCGGAAAGCCAGCTAGGAATTAGCTGTTTTTTTGCTGCTAGAACCGTTCTCGAACGTTTCTAGAACTATCGAGCTTTTGCAAAAAGCTCGAGTTCTAGTTCGATCTAGAACAGGACCCAAAATCACTCAAGCCTAGAACTGGAGAACCTCGAACCGCGAACCGCGCTCAACTCTAATGCTGAGCCTTGTCATTCTGCAGCTGCTGTCTGCTCTCCTCCATACAGACAGACAGCAGCTGCATAACTACAAGGCTCAACATACTCCAACCAGGAGTGTATGCAGGCGTTTTTTGCCCCCCAAAAAATTATGTGGGCTTCGCCATGTTTTTGTATGCTAGCCAGGTACAGCAGGCAGCTACAGGCTGCCCCCAACCCCCAGCTGCCTATTTGTACCTGGCTGGGAACCAAAAATATAGGGAAGCCATTTTTTTTATTAATTGATTTCATGAATTTCATGAAATAATTAAAAAAAACAAATGATGTGGGCTTCGCCATATTTTTGTATGCTAGACAGGTACAGCAGGCACCTACGGGCTGCCCCCAACCCTCAACTGCCTATTTGTACCCGGCTGGGAACCAAAAATATATTGAAGCCCGTTTTTTTAATTATTTTACTTATTTCATTAAATAATTAAAAAACAAATGAAGTGGGCTTCGCCATATTTTTGTGTCCAGCCAAGTACAACAAGGCAGCTGGGGATTGGAATCCGCAGCACATGTTGGCCTGAGCTTTCTGTGCCCCTCTGCTGCGAATTGCGGTCCGCAGCCGCCCCAGAAAATGGCGCTTTCATAGAAGCACCATCCTCTGGCGCTGTATTCAACTCTTCCAGCTGCCCTGGTGATGGGTGGCTCGTTGGGTAATAATGGGGTTAGGGGTAGCTGTATATTATCAACTGGCCCTAAGCCCAAAATTCATGGTGTAACGCCAAAATTAGACATGGCCACCATGAATTTCTAGTACAGATGAAAAAAACACAACACACAGAAAAATATTTTTATTATAAATAAAACACAACACAATTAGTGACTCCATCTTTATTGAAATAAAGAACCCCCCTCCACAGTAATCCTGGGTCAAGGGTCCCGCGCCGTCCAATCCGGATTCAATATCATCTGATGGGTTTGCTGGAAGGCAAAGTGATCAGATGATGTGTCAGGTTAAAGGGCCTAAATCACATGACACAGCAGCTGATTGTATAAATGGCTTTTATACAATCAGCTGATGCATCAGTGAAAAAAAAACTACATACTTCAGTGGAGACTCCTGTCCGACAGCATCAGCTGATAGTTTAGCTGGCCGGGCGGTAAAAAGCCGGCCTCACCGCTCGACTTATAGTGTCAGCTGATTCCGTCAGGTGACCGCATCAGCTGATCATCGCCAGGTCTGAGAAAGAGAAAGAAGAGAGAGAAAAAGAGAGAGGGAGAAAGAGGGAAAGAAGAGAAAGAAGAGAAAGAAAGGAGAGAGAGAGAAAGGAGAGAGAGAAAAAGGAGAGAGAGAAAGGAGAGAGAAAAAAGAGAAGGGAGAAAGAGAAAGGAGAGAGAGAAAGGAGAGAGGGAAAGGAGAGAGAGAAAGAAGAGAGAGAAAGGAGAGAGAGAAAGGAGAGCGAAAGGAAAGAGAGAGAGAGAGAGAGAGAGAAAGAGAGAGAGAAGGAGAGAAAGAGAGAGAGAGAAAGAGAGAGAGAGAGAGGAGAGAGCAATGCAGCCTCATTTCGTGAACTGCTCCGATTTTAGAGGTGTGTCCCGCGGCTCACAGCTGATGTCCGGCTGCTCCACTCAGTGCATGATTAAATTATAATTATAAATATATTATAAAAAAAATATAAATATAATTTAAAATTAAAAAAAAAAGTACTTTACCGGGACTAGTGCTCACGACCTAATGCTTCTTAGGCAAGCGCTCCATCCACTCAGCTACTGCTTCTTATCATAAAGATAGGCAGATTTGGTAATCTTGAAGTCTGCAGTGCTGACTTCTCTGCTGACCACACGATTCACTTCATTGCTACGTGGAGCTAATACAGAGCACTCGTGTTCTGTAGCAGAGCTGACAGTGTGGTGTGGATTACATCGGACCTGGAGGGGTATTTGTGGATTTAATAAAATGGTGAAACAGGGTTTTTTTTGTCTTTTATTCCAAATAAAGGATTTTTCGGTGTGTGTGTTTATTTACTTTGACTTTCAGGTCGATCTTGGAAGGTGTCTCGGGGAGACGCCTGGCATTATTAACTCTTTATTACCTCGATTGCCACTGCACCAGGGCAATTCAGGATAAGTTGGGTAGAGTCCCCCGGGACTGTCGCATCTAATGGATGCGGCCATTCCGGGCGGCTGCTGGGTGATATTGTTAGGGTGGTGGGCTCCCGATAATGTGGCGCTCTCCATCCTGACAATACCAGCCTCCAGCCTTGTTGCTTTATCTCATTTTTAGCGCAGCGTAACTACATGTGTCCTGCGTCCCCTGCATAATCTATGAAGATTATGCAGGAGCCGTGCGCACGTGGCGTCTTAGAGCGCAGCGCTTCGGCTGCTGCCCGAACAGCGCTTTCCAAGAAGTGACATGTCACTTCTTCCGTGCGCTTTGCCTGCAGCCCCTGCTCTGTCTATGGCAGGAGCTGCAGTCAGAGCGCATGGAATCGGCTTTTTTTTTCACTACGGACATTTTCTTCAGCGATTTGAAGTGCACGTGTGCTGTTCAGATTGCTGCAGAAATTTCTGCAGTGACAGTACGCAACGTGCGCACATAGCCTTAGGCTTTACTCTGTGTGAGCCTGCTGTGTGATTGAAGTTTGGTTTCTCCTGTTTGTTTATCACTATTGGTGTTTACATGCTCCTGACATCCCCCCAGGTACTAGATCAGGTCTGTTCAGGATCATGGATAGGAAGGTGGCTCAGACATCATCACCATCAAATGTATCTCTGGGATCATGAAAAGTTAGGGTCCCTCTAACCTGAGGGCCAGTTTAGGAGCCCCGGACCCCTTTTATCCCCTGCCACTCCATGACAGTCCTATAATAATAATAATTTTTCTGCCGCTCTTCTTTAACATACTTTAAAAAAGAAACATTATTCTCATCTTCCCTGACTCTCTCAATGTGAGGTGTCCCCTCCTGTAGCCAGTGCAATACTGGCAGTGATTTTGGTGTATAAGAAGAGGCGATGAAAACATCATATCTACCATAAAAGGGTATCAGTAAAAATGTCAGCTCAGAGTGCAAAAGCCTTGTGATTAGGGACTTTCTTGTTTTTAATATGTAAGGTCTGAAACACGTCAAGTTTCATGCTTATCTTTGTGCGTTATAGAAACTTATAACCCCTTTTAAAATAATGCTGGAATAAAGAATTTTTTCATTTTTTAAACTGGATATTGGTGCTGGGTCCCATTTTCCCTTTCTTGTTATCTTCACATTGGACTGGCCTGCCTGAAGGACTGCGTGCACCCCATAAGTCTTGGAGCTGAATACTCTTTCTTTTCAAACCACTTGAAGTAACCTCTCTGAAGAGGTTGAGGTGTCATTTCAGTTGCAGCTGTGAAGTTTCCTGCTGAAAAAGGCTAGGAATATTATTTGTTGTATCTTTCCCCATCCACTTGTCTTACCCTTCTTGTGTTGTTTTATTGTAGCAGTGAGACCAGTTTCTCACTGACTTACTCACTAGTCAGTGAGGTTTAGGGTCAGCGAGGGCCTAGGCACATGATAATGTGATGCCCTGGACTATTCAGGTCGTCACAGGGTTCTGCACAATCTTTCTCTCCCTGTGCAGGGCTCAAACTCCCATGGTTCTGGGAACCTAACCTACAGTACTACCAGCATTCACAAATCCTAGATACACCTTGCACCACACCTGTCAGGCACACCAGTGGGCTGCTTAAGCAGGAATAGGGCCGCCCACCTAGGGGTCAGGCAGGGAGGTGGAAGGTGTTAAGTCAGTCGAGTGGTAGCCCTCGAGCTGTAAGGAGCACAGAGGAAGCTGGGAGTTGTAGCTCCCCGGGGAGAAGCAGACTAGGTCGCAGACCGTTGTCTGGACCTAGAGGAGTCAGAACCCCGGTCGCAGGGGATTGAGGCTAGTTGCCTGGGACCTGTCTTGGAGGACGGATAGCAGCCTGGGCCTAATCACCGGTTTGGGACCGAAGGCACGATGGGCTACACGGACCCTAGGTCGGGGAGAAGCTTCAGGCGACCCGGCAATTAACCTGTGGAGAACAGGACCTCTATGGACTGTTCCCATGAAGCTCAGAGATCGGGGACACTAGCGCAACGAGGAGGATAGGGCTTTTCAAATAAGTGGCCCACTGAAATCCCAAGCGTGAGCTCCTAAGAGCAGGCTCCTTCACTTAGCCATATGGGGACCCAGATGAGCTCCCCCAAGAGGGCAGCGGCACCTAGAGACTTGGTTTACCCTGTTGTCAGCATCTGCTTTATTGCTGAGTGAGTACCTGATTAACTCCTGCAACCAGCGAGCCTGCGCTCCCCCTACACTGCACCCCGTACCACCATCCAGAGTCCCGGGGCCTTCCCCTATCTGTGGAGGGCGATGACATCTAGCTGCCCCGGGTACTTCCAATGGTAGCGGCCGTACTCCCAATTACTGTACACCACGGGTGGCATCACAATTTGTATATATGTCCCCTGCAAATACCCCTTCTTCATTTGAGTGTGGCCCCTAGCCCCCGGGTCCGGAGACCCTCGAGCCACGAGTAATCACCACCCCCCGGATCCGAGCGCTTCGACCACTGCAAGGGCGGTACAATGGCACACAGGGTAAGGACTAATCTAGGGAAGTTTGGGAGCTCAGTGATCAGTCACAGGTGAGTGTGAGGTGGTGACCCTTATCCACTCTCCTTATCACCAGGGCCTTCCCTCTGTGTTGTGCCTTATTCTGAGCATTCCCTGACCCTGGTATGACACAAACACCCTTAAAGAGCCACTCTTTAGAGTTTATTACTTGGTATTTATGATTGGCCATGTTGCAATGCTTGTTTAAATGGCTGGACATTAAACTATAGGGCAACTAACTCTGTCAGTAATACTTTAGAATTTCCTTACTTATCTTACTACATAAATACTAAAATTAGTGAATTAGGGTAGGATTTTGATGTCATGATGAATGAATCAGGTCTGTGTTACCATTGCATCATCTGTGATGTCATATCTACAGAACATGAATGATGAAGTCAGTCACTTGACTTTATGGACTTGTCTTTACTACATCAGCAAAAATGCTGAATCTAGTAGTTGGCTGCAGGGGTCAATAATTCTAGACAGGACTTCACCCCTGCGACCAAGTAAACAAAATCCAGCATGGAGCAGCAGTAGGTAAGAAAGGCTGAACGTATCTTCAAGCAAATACAATCAATTGCAGATTGAACAATAAAACTAGGGAATCTGATATAAAGATATGTTGTAGACATAAAGAATTTAAGACCAACAACTCGAGAACAACTCTTGGTCAATGTTGGTCATTCAAACCACAAAAAAACCATTGACCTGACAATATATTTTCTACTGCATCAAAAGAATATAACAAATAAAGGTTACAATTTATGGGGTGAACAAATATCTTTGGATCCATAGCAAAACTGTAATTATTGTGGATAATAACCAGGAGACAAATCTTGTCTTTTATTCTTTATTTTGTGTTGTGACAGCTGTGTCATGAGCTTTATATGTTATGTGATCTGCTCTGCATTTGTAGACCTGGTCCTTCTCGGATTGCATGGGATGTAGTTTGCATTTTCCTAGTACATTCTGGAACATTTAAATAAAATAAAGTTTGACATTAAACCTTCAATAAAGCCTTGTTGTGTTATCAGTATCGCCACTATACAAGAGAGATGGCTGATTCTACAGAGGGTGATACCAATATCTTGTCCCTGGGTCTCCTGGCACTAATTACTCTTATACCCGGACTGGTGATACATTCATTTATTATAGGCGTCAATGTCAATGACTGGTGGAAAGGAAGATCGGTGACTTCTGTTGACCACATTGTAACATCTCTTGGAATTTCAAGGATGACTATCCAAGGTGCATTTACTATATATTTGTTTGTGGATATACTCTTCCAAAGCCATCTGAACCTTGAAGCACCTATGCTTCTTATTGATGCAGTTCATGTTTTCTTTACTTATGCCAATATTTGGTTAACATCCCTGCTCTGCCTTGTCTTCTGTCTGAAGATCTCCAACATCCGCACCAGACTGTTCATGTACCTGAGGGGGATGATATTACCCCGGACCGGCCCCATCATTGTGGCCTCAGGACTTCTCTCTGCTTTCAGCTCTGTGATGTCCCTGTTGATAGACTTTAGTGCGGGGACCAAGAGTGCATCGTACAATGTGACCATGGATCTAAGCCTGGATTGTAGTTATAATTATGCTATATATGGTTTTTCTGTAGGAGCCTCCATCTCAACACTTTGCTCTTTTATCTCCTCCAGCCTTCTCTTTGCCACATTGTTCCATCACACAATAACGATGAAGAGGAGCAGTAATTTATCCATCAATTTGGAAACATATTATTCAGCGATGAAATTGGTATCTGTCACCTTTATATACAACACTATATACCTTTTTGGTCATTTTGCTTGTGGTATCTATTACCTTCTGATCTGTGTGCACCTTACGTGGCCTTTCATTGTTTTGGGATTTCTACCGGTTCTACATTCCTCCTACCTGATCTACAGAATGGCCAAACTCCGGAGTCAGATGTCCAAGATTCTGCAGAATGTAACTGATTTAATTTTCCAAAGAAAAGTTACAGGAACCAAAGAGAACATAGAAATGATAGATCATTAGGGCAAAGCCATAGGATGGGCTATGATAGGTGGGGGTCCTGGACCTTCATAGATCAGCACAATGAAAGGGCTATAATATAAGATCTATGTGCTACATGTCAAGATTAAGAGAAGACAGTAGAACACATATCATTGGAGCAACCTGTGCAATTTCTGTTACAAACACTTAAATGAGTGCATTGTGATTAATTACATTGAAACACAAAATTATACTTCTTTTGTATTAAATGCATGATATAGGATGTTTCTTAGGATAATTTGTTCCCTGATTCTAAAGGGGGTGTTACACGCAGCGAATCGCTGCCCGTGGCGCACAAAATCGTTAGGAGCCGTCACACGGACTTACCTGCCTAGCGATGTCGCTGTGTCCGGCGAACCGCCTCCTTTCTAAGGGGGCGGTTCGTGCGGCGTCACAGTGGCGTCACTAAGCGGCCGCCCGATAGAAGTGGAGGGGCGGAGATGAGCGGCTGTATCATCCCGCCCCCATCCTTCCTTCCTCATTGCCGGCAGCCGCAGGTAAGCTGCAGTTCGTTGTTTCTGAGGTGTCACACGTAGCGATGTTTGCTGCCTCGGGAACGACGAACAACCTGCGTCCTCAACAATCAACGATTTTTTGAAAAGGAACGACCTATCAACGATGGACTATAAGGTGAGTATTTTCCATCGTTAACAGTCGTTCCTTGCTGTCACACGCAACGACGTCGCTAACGATGCCGGATGTGCATCACAGAATCCGTGACCCCGGCAATATATCGTTAGATACATGTAATGGGGCCTTAAATCGGCATTCATTATTGTCTATCGGGCTCATGAGTTTGGCTATTTACATTTTTGAAAATCATGTAATAAAAAATGTAGGTTTTTTATTATTTAAAAAAAAAATTGTTCCGCTTTCTTGAATAATTAGCCGCAGGCATGTCCCTTTTTAGTCCCCAACATTAATCTGCGAGCATTTTTGGGCTCCATTTCCCTTTATAATGTCCTTTGAGTAGCACGATGTCCTGATGACACCACTGCCCTGCTCTTGTATAGGGGAAAAATTGAGGAAAAAGTTTAAATGGTAGTCAAGGAAATGAGTTTTGAAAGATATATTACATTCCAATCCTTTGTTGCTCTGTAATAAATCAGTCATAAGAGCTCTATAGTTTTGTGCTTTAAGACCGTGAGGGAAGTTCATCACCATATTTCTGAATAACTTCCAAGCTGGGGCCACATTCTCAGTAAGTTTTATGTCAAAATTAGAGATGAGCGAGCCCGAAGTTTGGTGTTTGGTGGTCATACCAAACACAGACTTCAAAAATAAAACCTCTAGAATTCGGATTCGGAGTGCGGGTGCTTTACGCATGAACACTACTTGCGTGACTATCACTTTGCTTGGATATGCTTGGTGCTCAGCTCAGTGCGAGGTGCTTGAAGTGTTTGTACTGCTCACACTGGGGATAACAACTGCATGATCGCATGTAGTGTGCACCCCAAAAAAAATGAAAAACCCTGCCCACCTGCCCCAGGATGTGACCTGTTTATAGCTGGCTGCATGTGGGCAGAGATCAGGTCAAGTTCAGGTCCCAAACAGAATGTATCTAAAGTCCAGCTGAACTCACTGAACAGAACTTCCATGCTAATTTGTGAAAACTGTCTTTGAGGTATGTAAAACCATCACGATCCATGGCCTTCACTACATTCTTCACAGGCCCAAGTTTTATGTGGAGTGGCAGAAGAAAAATGTTGAAATCTGAAGCTATCAGAGGAACAATGGATTTTTGTTGCCATCATGGTAAAGTACAACTTTTAAACTGTTTTTAAAAGAGTCTAAAAAATGGCCTCCATTCTTTACATTGTTGCAGTAAATGAGGTCTCCTTCCACTGAAAATAGGCATTCAAGTTCCTGCTGCCTATAGCAGTAAAGAACATGTTTTGGTCCCCTGCTCCAGCAAGTGCAGACTTTGAGACTCAAAGCAAAAAACTTTGCATGAATTTTGATAGGTTCAGATTACAAACTAAATTGTTAAGATAAATCTGGTTTCATATTTTTGAGGCTGCCCAGACTCTTGGCATAGAAAATCAGTATCTTATTGATCAGCTTCTTCTTCAGCCAAATCAGTATCTGAATATTTTTCCAGATCCAAGGTCCAAGATGTTGGTGGAGTGGGAATTGGTCTGTGACCTCAGGTGAACTGACCTGAGGTGAACTCATAGAACTCAGTGACCTCACCTCACGTGAATGCATTAAGCTCCATGTTAGATTACTGGATTAGGCTTTGTACGTATGATGAATATTTGGTTGCAGACATTTCTGCACCAAATCTGCATCTCCTGGAAAGAAAATGCACCAAAACTGCATTCATTTGTTCTGCTATTTCAGTGCATTTTTTTGCCAGGAGATGCAGATTCATTTTTCAAGGCAACAAATTTACACACTTACACACATTTTCTTACTACATAAATACTAAAATTTGTGAATTAGAGTAAGATTTTGATGTCATGAATGAACCAGGTCTTTGTTGACATTGCATCATCTGTGACATCATATCTGCAGAACATGAATGCTGAAGTCAGTTCCTAGACTTTATGGTCTTGTCTTTTCTACATCAGCAAAAATGCTCAACCTACACTGTTTGCAGATTAGGCAAATGAGTATTTTGATCACATGATAATTTGTATACATATTGTCCTACGCTAAGCTGTATAGGCTATAGAGCCAACTACCAATTAAGTAAATCAGGTGATGTGCATCTCTGTAATGAGGAGGGGTGTGGTGTAATGACATCAACACCCTATATAAGGTGTGCTTAATTGTTAGACAACTTCCTTTCCTTTTTTACATAATGGGTCAGAAGAGAGATTTGACTGGCTCTGAAAAGTCCAAAATTGTGAGATGTCTTGCAGAGGGATGCAACGGCCTTGAAATTGCCAAATGTTTGAAGCGTGATCACAAAACAATCAAGTGTTTCATGGCAAATAGCCAACAGGGTTGCAAGAAGCGTGTTGGTCAAAAAAGGCGCAAAATAACTGCCCATGAATTTAGGAAAATCAAGTGTGAAGCTGACAAGATGCCATTTGCCACCAGTTTGGCCATATCTCAGAGCTGCAACGTTACTGGAGTATCAAAAAGCACAAGGTGTGCCATACTCAGGGACATGGCCAAGGTAAGGAAGGCTGAAAAACCACCACCTTTGAACAAGAAACATAAGATAAAACGTCAAGACTGGGCCAAGAAATATCTTAAGACTGATTTTTCAAAGGTTTTATGGACTGATGAAATGAGAGTGACTCTTGATGGGCCAGATGGATGGGCCAGAGGCTGGATCAGTAAAGGGCAGAGAGCTCCACTCCAACTCAGACGCCAGCAAGGTGGAGGTGGGGTACTGGTACGGGCTGGTATCAACAAATATGAACTTGTGGGACATTTTCGGGTTGAGAATGGAGTCAAGCTCAACTCCCCGACCTACTGCCAGTTTCTGGATGACAATTTCTTCAAGCAGTGGTACAGAAAGAAGTCGGTATCATTCAAGAAAAACATGATTTTCATGCAGTACAATGCTCCATCATAAGCATCCAACTACTCCACAGCGTGGCTGGCCAGTAAAGGTCTAAAAGATGAAAAAATAATGACATGGCCCCCTTGTTCACCTGATCTGAACCCCATAGAGAACCTATGGTCCCTCATAAAATGTGAGATGTACAGGGAGGTTAAACAGTGCACCTATGGGAGCAGTGTCTGGAGGCTGCGGTGGCTGCTGCACGCAATGTGGATTGTAAACAGATCAAGCAACTGACAGAATCTATGGATGGTCGGCTGCTGAGTGTCATCAGAAAGAAAGGTGGCTATATAAGTCACTAATTTTTTGGGGTTTTATTTTTGCATGTTAGAAATGTTTATTTCTAAATTTTGTGCAGTTATATTGGATTACCTGGTGAAAATAAACAAGTGAGATGGGAATAGATTTGGTTTTTATTAAGTTGCCTAATAATTCTGCACAGTAATAGTTACCTGCCCAAACAGATATCCTCCTAAGATAGCCAAATCTAAAAAAAAAACACTCCAACTTCAAAAAATATTAAGCTTTGACATTTATGAGTCTTTTGGGTTCATTGAGAACATAGTTGTTGATCAATAATAAAAAAAAATCCTCTAAAATACAACTCGCCTAATAATTCTGCACACGGTTTAGTAATTGGCCACAATGGTCAAAAATTCTAGACAGAACTTTACCACTGCAACCAAGTCAACAAAATCCAGGAGGAACAGAGAGGAGTCAGTGAAGCAGCAGTAGGTAAGCAAGGCTGAATGTATCTACAAGTAAATAAAATCATCTGTAAATTGAATAATAAAACTGGGGAACCTGTTAATTTCTCTCCGTCTACAAAAGTGACTGAACAGTTGAATATATCTTGCTAAGACCATCAACTGGAGAACAACTCCACTTAGTCAATGTTGGTCATTCATACCACAAAAAAACCCTTAACCTGACAATCTATTTTCTAGAGCATCCAAAAAAATATAACAAATTAAAATAAAAATAGGAGGTGGAAGAAAGCTACAGGTTACAGTTTATAGGGGGACAAATATCATTGGATCCAAAACAAAAATCAAATTAGTGTGGGTAATAAACAGAAGGCGACAAATCTTGTCTTTTGTTCTTTATTTTGTGTTGTGACAGCTGTGTAATGAGCTTTATATGTTATGTGATCGGCTCTGCATTTGTAGACCTGGTCCTTCTCGGATTGCATGGGATGTAGTTTGCATTTTTCTAGTACATATTTCAACATTTAAATAGAGAGAGATTGCTATTAAACCTTCAATAAAGCCTCGTTGTGTTATCAGTATCGCCACTATACAGGAGAGATGGCTGATTCTACAGAGGGTGATACCAATATCTTGTCCCTGGGTCTCCTGGCACTAATTACTCTTATACCCGGACTGGTGATACATTCCTTTATTATTGGCGTCAATGTCAATGACTGGTGGAAAGGAAGATCGGTGACTTCTGTTGACCACATTGTAACTTCTCTTGGGATTTGAAGGATGACTAACCAAGGTGCTTCCACTATATTCGTGTTTGTGGATATACTCTTCCAAAACCGTCTGGACTTTGAAGCACCTATGCTTATTATTGATACAGTTCATGTTTTCGTTCTTCATTCCAATATTTGGCTAACATCTCAGTTCTCCATTGTCATCTGTCTGAAGATCACAAACATCCGCACCAGACAGTTCGTGTACTTGAGGAGGATGATATTACCTCGGACTGGTCGTTTCATTGTGGCCTCAGGACTTCTCTCTGCTTCCAGCTCTGTGATGTCCCTATTGATAGACATTGGTGAGGAGACCACTGGTGCATCGTACAATATGACCAAGGATGATCCAACCATGGATTGTAATTATATTTATGCTATATATGGTTTTTCTGTAGGCGCCTCCATCTCACTACTTTGCTCTTTTATCTCCTCCACCTTCCTTTTCCACTCATTGTATCGTCACACAGTAAAGATGAAGAGGAGCAGTAATTTATCCATCAATTTGAAAACATATAATTCAGCGATGAAATTGGTATCTGTCACCTTTATATACAACACTATACATCTTTTTGGTCATTTTGCTTGTGGTATCTATTACCATATGATCTGTGTGCACCTTACGCGGCTTTATATTGTTTTACTATTTCTACCGGTTCTACATTCTTCCTACCTGATTTACAGAACGGCCAAACTCCGGAGTCAGATGTCCAATATTCTGCGGAATGTAATTGATTTGTTTTTCCAAAGAAAAGCTACAAAAAACAGAGAGAACATAGAAGTGATAGGTCATTAGGGTAAATCCATTGGATTGGCTATGATAGGTGGTGGTTTCTGGACCTTCACAGATCTGCACACTGAAAAGGCTCTGGCCTTAATAGAGCACCATGACCATGACTCTCCATTGTTTATCACAGGACTATCTGCAAATACTGTATATTTATAAGAATAGATAGTTTTTATTATAGATTATAAAAAAGAAATGTGTGCAAATATTTTTACCAGTCTCACTCAGTTTTGTGTCAAAATTAGAGTTTGGATTCTGAGTTTGAATGCTTTACATAT
Organism: Anomaloglossus baeobatrachus; assembly: GCF_048569485.1. Lineage (NCBI taxonomy): Eukaryota > Metazoa > Chordata > Amphibia > Anura > Aromobatidae > Anomaloglossus > Anomaloglossus baeobatrachus. The sequence continues at coordinate 686,201,558 of NC_134355.1, read as the reverse complement.
GAACACCACTAGCACGACCTTCACGTTGCTTGGGTACGCTTGGTACTCATCTCAGTCCGAGCCGCTTGCATCATTTGAACAGATCGCATTGGCTGTAACAACTGTGTGATCGGATGTAGTAAGCACCAAAAAAAATGGAAAAACTCTACCACCTGCTCTTGGGACGTGATCTGTTTATGGCTGGCTGCATGTGGTCAAAGACCTGAACTGCCCAAGTAGTGACTTCCATTGGGGTTCAGGTGAAATTCATGTTCCAAACCGAACGTTATCCAAAGTCCGGCTGAACTCGCGAAACTGAACTTCCACGGGCGCTCATCTTTAGTCAAAATTAGGTGATTTTATTAATTAGAGCAGGTTCCTACTTGCCCATACAAAGGAGGTGTTTAAACCCAGAGAGAAGCTTCAGTATAGATGGGGTACCCAGTTACGAGATATGCCGTGACGTGGTGACTGGGCAGATATAAAAATGGCCGTGTTTTGTATGCTAAATATCTCATTTTTTCTTACATTTTCCTTAGCAGTAATGCATATCTATATTCATACATTCATGGTTGTTATGCTTTAGCATTTCAAAGTGCAAACTGTCTCTTTTTTTGTAATTTTATGTGTTGGGAGTGCTGTCAGTTTTTTGTCTAGCCTAACCCCAGGATGACCAGCCAGGACACAATCATGGTGTCTCACAAAACCTTAACACGAAGATTCAGAAGAACAAATGATTTTGTCACCGGAACCCCAGACGACGCATCACCTTGAGTCAAAGCAATCTCAGACTCCACATCAGTACGGCACGCCACCACCACAACTTCCATCTGAAAAATGGGGACAGGTTCCTCACATTGTTCCTCCTCCAGAAAACTGCTAAACAAAGCTTCAGCTTTAATATTTTTAGAACCAGGGCAATAAGTAATGAAAACATTAAACCTCTTAAGAATAATGAGGACCAAACTTTTCTCGGTGTAAGAGCTTTGCTGACGCTAGATAAATGAATTTTTTATGGTCAGTAATTACTGTAACCGGAGTAGCTCCCTCCAGAAAGTGTTTCCATTTCTCAAATACTAACTTGATCGCCAGTAACTCCCTTTTACCAATATCGTAAATACATTCAGTCAAAGATAAAGAAGGCGCATGGACGAGGTCAGAAAATACAGGTCCCAAATTCCAAATAAGCATCATGTAATAGTTCGCAAAACCAAAAAATGTTGCAGAGATTTAAGTTCTCGTGATGGTCCCATTTCAAAATACCCTGTAATTTAGTAGGAGCCATCAGAAAACCTACAGCTGAAATAATGTAGCCCAAAAATGGAAGATCTTGAATGGCGAACACATATTTTTCTAGCTTAGCATAGCATGTTCCAAATGAGACCCCAAATCCCGTGAATATGTGAGAATGTTATCAAGGTAAATGATTACAAATTCCCTAAAAGATGATAAAACACAATATTAAATAACTAATGACATAGTTAGACCAAATTGCATCACCAGATTTTCAACCTGCCCCTCCCCCGTATTAAATGCTGTTTTCCACTCACCCCTGTTTGACCCAGATAAGATTATAGGCTCCCCTAAGGTCTAGTTTAAAGAACCATTTAGCACCAGCTGTCTGATTAAATAGGTCAGGACTCAGGAATGAGTTTCAGAAGATATGGATCACAAACCGTTATCTGGCTGAGCTCTCGAAACTCCAAGCATCACCATAGCTCATTATCCTCCTTTTTTTTAGCAAGCAAGAAACCTTCGGCCACCAGAAAAATAATGCCCTAATGTGCCATTTAGCCAGACTCTCCATTATGTACTCTTTGAGAGCTGATCTCTAAGGACCTGACAAGTTATACAGTCTGCACTTGGGAAGCTTAGGCCCTGGCTTCAAACTCATGATGCAGTCATAAGGTCTATGCGGTGGCAACTTCTGACAACCATTCTGTTTGCAGGGTGTTAAGCTCTAAACTTCCCAGGTGTTATGGCACCTTCTGACCCCATTCACACTGCAGTCTGACACGCCACCTAGTGATTTTGAGTTGCTTACTTAAGAGCCGGGCTTCGACCTGTTTAGTGTTTAGTAATGATCGGTCAAGTAGCAGTTAATTTTTTCTGGCCTGTGAATTGCTGCTAGGGTCATGGATTTCTGGAGACTGATCATGGCCGCCTCTGCCCTTTAAAAGATGGTAGAATCTTCTCCTCCATACCTATAATAGTTTTTGCAATTCCAGTCCATGTGTATGATGATCCAGCTTCTGATGAACTGCTGTATGCTATTCTGGTGCGTTGTGGAAATACTCTTGTTGTTTGATTATTTCCTTTCTTTTCTTTATCTTTTCCTTAGCATGATTTGTCTATACCCCCATGAGTGATTGCTGTGAGTTTGAGTTTGTTTCTCCCCAGTTTGTCTTTCTGTGTTGGATTTACCACTCCAGTCCTGACCATCTTCTAGTATGGGCATGAGAGGGCATTAGACTAATTGTTTATCAGGAATCAGGGCTACACAGGTGGTTCAGACCTCTTCACATTCAGAAGTATCTCTGGGATAAGGGACAGTTAGGGCCCCCTAGCCTGAGGGCCAGTTTAGGAGTCCCTATTGTCAGTTACTATGTCACCCTCATGATGACACCTTCTCAGAGAGCACATCACAAAAATCTGAGAGCAGATCTGGAAGAGTAGTGGTAACTGAAATACAGGTTCCTAGACAGTTTACATTACAATATGTCCTCCATTTATTATTATTATTTATTATTCTTGGGTTTTTCAGTTAACAGTGGGGTTATGTAATGCAAACCAGGGGAAGCCTAATATAATTTGTGCTGGAAGGCTCTTTAGCACATAAGATATTAGCTTTGAATGAAACAGGTGATCGATCAATGGCAAAAATCCGTATCAGATTTCAAATCTCCTTGACCTCCAACTCAGAAGAGCAAGAAAACTGTTTGTCAATTATGTCTGCTCCTGAAACAATATCCATAAAGACCATAATAGGGACATTTAGTCCCTTACTAAACCATTGCGTGTATTATATATTGAGACACCATAGTGGAGGAAATTTATAGACCCAGGTCGGAATCCCCCAACCAACCTGGATCTAAAAGTTTTCCAACTGCCTTTTTTCCTTTTGCATGGAGGAGCAAATACCGACAAAGTGTCCCTTTTTGCCACAGAATCACAAACTGCTCCTCTTTTAGGAGTAGTAGAGTTTCTACCCCCATGGGACACCCTCGTAACAGTAACCCTTTCCCAAGGAGTATTGATTTTATGAGACCTATGCCAGAAACTGTGATACAGTATGTAGTACTAGAGACATGGCACACTCAAGAAAAGTTGGAGTTTCATATATTACCAACGCTTCCTTTACTCTCTCTCAGACACACCCTGGAAAAACTGGCTTTTGAGTACAGAGTCATTCCACTGAGTGTCCATGGACCAGCTCCAGAATTCAGCGCAATAATCCTCTGCAGGCTTATTCCCCTGTTGTAGTGAATGGATTTTAGACCCAGTAAAGATACTTTGTCTGGATAATCATAGATGTGCACTGTTGAGAAAAACGCTCCACCAACAAAAAACAGTGACTCAGGGGACAAGGAAAAAGCTCATGCTTGTAGGTGCCGGCTCAAAAGCAAGAAAATTCCCACCCACTGTGTCTCACTACTAGAGGAGTGAGGACATAGATAGAAGTATAGCTTACATGCTTCTCTAAAGGTAAGAAACCTGCTGCGCTGCCCCCCAAATCTTTCTGGGAGGGGCAATTTGGCTTCAGATGATCCAGCAACATGAACTGATTGTGCCAGTCAAGCGGACTGTGCTTGTTGCTTTATTACCCTTTTTAATTCATCCACTAGGAGAGACAAGTTGTTGTGGACAGGGATGATGCATATCTGTAGTGGCACACTGGGTGTAGCTGGTGGAGGCAGGGACAAACTCGCAAACTGTAACATCACACATCCTGCCCACGCCAAGAATAGCGGGCCCAACTTCTACCAGCATTTCCGCATCATCATATGCCACTTCCTGTCTCTCCTCCTCCTCCTGCTCCTCATCCTCTGCTGAATTATCCTCCCCATCACAGCCAAGCAGGGAGCCTTGCAGCAGCGCATTAGCAAAGTGGCAAAACGCTCTGCTGAATCTGATCTGTTTAGGTCAGAAACCACACACTACAGCAGAGCAGTGGCAAGGTATGAAAGAACAGACCGATCAGTTACTCTTCCTGCTGCACCTCCAACCCGTTCTGGTTGTCTGCGAATGAACGTGACCTGGTAGCGGCAAGCTGGTACACGTGCCATGCATGGCTCACGTGCTGAACCTAGTTGTTCAAAAATTTCTCAAAACATACCCTGACTTGCCATACCTACTTGAGAAGGTATAACCCCCCCCAAAAAAAAGTGAGCCACCATTATTTTCAATAAACAGTAATACAGGAAAAGGGGATCTCCAGCAGCTCTGTAAATAACTAACACATGATTTTATTATAGTCCTTTAAAATTCATAGAAATAGCAGGAGAATTACAGTCAGGTACTTTGCTCAATCCTACATGTTTCGGCGTGGAGGCTTAAACTTGGATTGCTGTTACAAGCCACTGTAGACATAGATATAGACAGAGCTTTCGTGGAGAGCATACCTGCTGGAGCAGATTTGATTAAATTGATTATCAAGCAGGTGACTGCCCAAAAAAAAAAAATTGCCTGTTATATACAAAGACTAAACAGTTAAAAATACAAAATAAAAAAAATACAGAATGATAAACATCTAATATAAAACTGTTATATAGTAAAAAAAATGTAGAAATGACAAACATAACAGAGAGCAGACAAGTTAGTTATATTGGAGAATTCAATCTTGCCTCACGTTCAGACTTTCTGAAAAGCGACTTCTAAGTGTAAAGATCCAATAGGATTCTGTATTGAGTATTTTCCTCTGGAGGTCTCCTGCACGTAGTGATTTTTTTTATCTTTTCTATAGCGTGGAATTTAAAGGCTTGAGTACATCTATTGTGGCATTGTACAAAATGTGTTGATGCTGATGAAATATTAACAGCTTCTGGATTTGAAATATCCGACAAATGCCGTCTAATACGATTTTTTAAAGGGCAGGAGGTACATCCGATATATTGTATATTACAGTCTAAACAATATATACTGTATATTACCCCTGGGGTATTACAGTTTATAAAGCTTCTAATTGGGAAGCTAAGCCCTGTTGTACATGATTTGAATTCTTTACTTTTTAAACCATGTTACAACAGATACACTGTGTATGTCCCAACCTCTCTTTAAGGCCCGTTTCACACATCCGGCATTCGCTGGTTGCTAGATCCGGCACGCATGCAGTACAGTACATTAATTTACAGTGGAAGCATGACACCATGCATACAAATGCGGTTGTTTATGAAGCACTCAACCGCATGGTGTCGTGCTTCCACTATAAACAAATGTACTGTACTGCATGCGTGCCGGATCCGGCATCCGGCAAAATGCCGGATGTGTGAAACGGGCCTTAGTGATCCTATACCAGAAATGATGGGGCAAAATGGGGTTGGGAAAATACCATTATGAATTTTCGGAAAAGTGTGATAGATTGGCACAACAGGTGTATCATTCAGTTAATACTCGAAAAACGTTTTTTAGAAATAACGGCTTCTTGTATACCATCATGTAACAGGAATTCCAGTCTTTTTTTGTATAAAAAAGTGTGATCACTTGATAAGTATGAGAATTATTTAAAATTATTAGATTTTCTCTGTGATACAGGGCAGAATCTAATACCATAACTCCCCCCCCCTTGTCCGTTTGTCTGATTGTGAGATCTTTATTATTTTGTAAATTCTTAAGAGCTAATGCTCCTTTTTTGAAAGATTACTTTTTTGTAAAGTGGAAGTTCTATCCAATCCAAGGAGGGAGAAGTTTCACAATTTGGTCAATTGGCACATAAGTGATCATACCTGCGTCCTTTCTGATGCTTCAGTTCCCTTTAAGTATTGGGTCCAAGCTGAACACTTGGCCCGACCTCTCCTTTTTTGCCTTGGAGGTTGACGCAGGAAGAAAGCAGCTATATATGGGAAGGGGTGGACGTTAACAGCAGTTGTCAAAATCAACATTTTGGGGGAATTTAGTTTGGCTTGCTCTCATCTGGAGGGATTGGAAACTCTGGAGAAATCCAGTCCTTGTTGAATTTAATCTGTCTGTATTTTCTGTGGAGAGGCATGAGCACCTATCAGTGATGATTGCCCTAGCAGAACTGAAAACATGCTCTGACATCACACTAGCAGCCGGGCAGGCCAGCACATCCAAGGCTTATAAGGAGACTTGCGTTTAGTGTATCAGGCAGCACAAAATAGTAGAGTCCTGCTGTTACGGTTGCTGCGAGCACTGGAGACTATGTCCAGATTTCTTGCTACTGCACATGTGCGAGTGCTGGAGACTAAGTCCAGATTTCTTGCTACTGCACATGTGCGAGCGCTGGAGACTAAGTCCAGATTTCTTGCTACTGCACATGTGCGAGTGCTGGAGACTAAGTCCAGATTTCTTGCTACTGCACATGTGCGAGCGCTGGAGACTAAGTCCAGATTTCTTGCTACTGCACATGTGCGAGCGCTGGAGACTAAGTCCAGATTTCTTGCTACTGCACATGTGCGAGCGCCGGAGACTAAGTCCAATCTTGGAGCCATTGCACATGTGCGGGTGACATCATCGCTGACACGAGGTCACATGTCTCTGACACCTTCTATGCCGATTGGTCGCTGGTCATGTGCTTGTGACGCCTTGCTCGGTGATAGGCCAGCATGACGTCACTCCTGTCGTTCTGGCAGCGGATTTGCTCTGGTGTCCTCCATCTTGCATGATGCACAGAGTCTATATAAGACCCTGACACACACCGCATGGGGCTCAGTCCTCTTGGTTCATGCATATGAGTAGACGCTCTGTGCGCGTTCCTCTAGGCATTCGTCTGTCTATGCTAGGTGAGCGCTACCGGCAGGGTAGCGTTCTTATACCTTACAGCTTCGGCTGCTGTCCGTATCCTTACCTCTTAGGGGAGCGGACATAGGCAGGTGCCTGAGGCACATGGTCTGGCTGGGCCTTGTGATTCTACTCGTAGGTGGACGTTGCCGCTAGGGTAACGTTCCTTATACTGCGTCTGGCAGTTGTTCGTATCCTCACACACTAGGGGAGCAAACAGAGGTAGGAGCTTTGTGCGGCTTACGCTGCTGTTCGTCTCTTTTGCACCACTAGAAGAGCGGACCTAGGCAGGTGCCATATCTAGTGGTTCGTGTCCTCGCACACTAGTGGAGCGAACGCAGGTAGGAGCTTTGTGCGGCTTACGCTGCTGTTCGTCTCTTTTGCACCACTAGCAGAGCGGACCTAGGTAGGTGCCATTTCGCACACATTGCCTTTGTCTCTGTGATTATTAACAGAGATCATTCCACACACCCTCCAAGTAAGGGAGGAATTGCTTTACTTACTTATTATATCCTTCTGTGAGTTAACAGAGGTATTGCACTCTGCCATAGTCTGCAGCAAAGTCTTTGCACGGTGGACCCTGACTGTCTGATACTCCTTTCGGTTATTATCAGACAGCCCCCCGTAACACCTGCTTTGTATTTGTAAAAGCCACTAGCAACATGCTAATGTGGCAGATGTGGACGGATGGCACAAGTCAGGCTGTGAACCCCTAAATTATGTGAAAACAAAAACAGTGCATTTAGTGTGTCAGGCAGCAGTAAATGCTAGAGTACTGCTTTGTAACTATGTAAAAAAAAGCCACTAGTAATGTATTAATGTGGCTGATGTGGACGGATGGCAAAATTCAGGCTGTGAACTCCTAAATATTGTGAAAAAAAGGTCCAGATTCCTTACCTAGTCCACAATCTCTCCCTCCCTGTTGTGACCTTGTTTAGTGGTTTCAGCTCTTAAAAGAGCTATTGTATTCTGGACGGTGCTATGGAGGTGGTGACACGCTGCTTTAAACTCTGTACCTGCTATAAAATCTGTCCATCCATATGCTACACTAATCTATTATACACTGCAGGGCTTTTTAATTTATTAAGAGGTCTACTCTCTCCTTAGCAGCTGCTTGCTCTATCCCTATACTCATACAATGCTGGCGGAAAATAGTGGCGGAAGGTCTTTTATAGACACTATGATGCTGCATGGCCAGCCAATCACAGTAATGCCACAACCAAGATGGCTGTGGCCTTACTGTGATTGGTTCAGAATCCCAGCATGTTTAGTGCTGTTAGATATGTTGGTGTAATGGGGCCTTAAGTTACACTTATTAACAGATGCTACAAATGTGAGTTAAATTTTCCACATTCTTATTTCAAAAATTCTTATGATTAGATGCGAAACAATCTAGACATATATGTTTTCTTAAGTGTAATGTAATCATATATTTTTTTAAAATAAATAAAACATTTTTTTAAAAAAATATTTTTTTTAATATTTAATCAATTGTTTAAAAAACTGTATAATTTTCAATTAAATTTAAAAATATATGATACTGCATTAGAATTTTATAGTCATTTATCCTAATAATGCCATAAAATATCAATTTTAGGTTGAAAGTATGCCATGCCTATGGGATTCTGCATCACCAAAATATCTGCAAAAAAAAAAGAGAATCATGTTGGACAACAATTTGTTTTGAACTATACCCACAATGGCATGAGGCTGATGCGAATCTCTAAATTCAGATCGGTAATTATTAGTAAATTCAATGTTAAATTTTAAAAAAATTTAGATTATCAATTTAGAGAAAATTTAGTTCACCAATAAATTAACCAAAATCATTTAAATTTTAGAAAAAGATGTTCGCAAAAGATGGAGATCTGTCAAAGATCGTTACAATAAATGCAAAATAGACTCAGCCAGGAGCGGATCATCTCCATGTAGACCTACATTTACATACATTGATGACTAGAGTTGAGCGCGGTTCTAGGTTCGAGGTTCTCCAGTTCTAGGCTCGAGTGATTTTTGGGGCTGTTCGAGATCGAACTAGAACTCGACCTTTTTGCAAAAGCTCGATAGTTCTAGATATGTTCGAGAATGGTTCTAGCAGCAAAAAGCAGGGCTTTTTACAGCTACAGTGTGCAGGAGCCATCGCTGGCAGCCTGCCAGAAGTTGGTAACCAAGATAAACATCGGGTATCCAACCAAAGCGCTTTGGTTAGTAACCCGATGTTTATCCTAGTTACGTGCAGGAAGCCCACACTTCCCCGCTCAGCTCACTCCGCCCCCTCCTGCCCACGGCATGTACACACACACACACACACACACACACACACACACACATGGTCCCGCTCGGCTTACCTGCGGTGATGAAGTCCCGCCATCCCGACCTTAGCGCTGTCACTGTCCTCCATGGCTGCCGCTTGTCACATCACCTTCTCTCGCTTCCGACCCGAGACTGACTAGCGGTGACGTCACGGGCCTCTCGCGATACTTGGTGTGAAGGCGCCGGTCATTGAACTCAGTGACAGGTGCTGTCAGTGTGCTGGAGATCAGCGCAGGTAATGTACCTCGCTGACAGCAGCACTTGTCATGCCCTGCAGTGACCTGGGCTGACCCATTAATGTTAGCTCAGGTCACTGCACTGCTCTCCCAGCCAATGGGGAACATCCTGCTCTTCATTGACTGGGACAGTGTGGATCATCATGGCAACCCCTTGGATTACACCAGACCTGGATTTGTTTTTCATTCTAATAAATTGGTTAAAGAGGGAATGTATTGGGGAGTGTTTTTTCAAATAAAAATGTGGTTGTCGTCTATTTTTTTTTATTACTGACTGGGTTGGTGATGTCGGGTATCTGATAGACGCCTGACCTCACCAACCCCAGGGCGTGATGCCAGGTGACATTACACATCTGGTATTAACCCCATATATTACCCCGTTTGCCACCGCACCAGGGCGCGGGATGAGCTGGGGCGAAGCACCAGGATTGGCGCATCTAATGGATGCGCCACTTCTGGGGCGGCTACGGCCTGCTATTTTTAGGCTGGGGAGAGTCCAATAACCATGGACCTCCCTAGTCTGAGAATATCAGGCCCCAGCTGTCTGCTTTACCTTGGCTGGTGATCCAATTTTGGGGGACCCCTACGTGTTTTTTTTTTTAATTATTTATTTAATTTAAAATAACAGCATGGGGTGCCCTCAGTTTTGGATTACCAGCCAAGGTGAGGTTGCCAGCTGTGGTCTGCAGGCTGCAGCCGTCTGCTTTACCCTAGCTGGCTACAAAACTAGGGGGAACCCTATGTCATTTTTTTTTTCATTTTTTTGTCTAAATACAAAGCTAAGCACCCCTTAGTGCCACAGGAAAGGCACCAAAGGGTGCTCCACTTTTTCTCCACTTTTTCTACATTTTTTCTCCACTTTTTCTACATTTTTTCTCCACTTTTTCTACATTTTTTTCTCCATTTTTTCTCCACTTTTTCTCCACTTTTTCTCCACTTTTTCTCCACTTTTTCTCCATTTTTTCTCCACTTTTTCTCCACTTTTTCTCCACTTTTTCTCCATTTTTTTCTCCATTCTTTTCTCCACTTTTTCTCCACTTTTTCTCCATTTTTTATACATTTTTTCTCCACTTTTTCTCCACTTTTTCTCCATTTTTTCTCCACTTTTTTCTCCACTTTTTCTCCACTTTTTTCTCCACTTTTTCTCCACTTTTTCTCCACTTTTTCTCCATTTTTTTCTCCACTTTTTCTCCACTTTTTCTCCACTTTTTCTCCACTTTTTCTCCATTTTTTTCTCCACTTTTTCTCCACTTGTTCTCCACTTTTTCTCCACTTTTTCTCCATTTTTTCTCCATTTTTTCTCCACTTTATCTCCACTTTTTCTCCATTTTTTCTCCATTTTTTCTCCACTTTTTCTCCACTTTTTCTCCACTTTTTCTCCATTTTTTCTCCACTTTTTTCTCCACTTTTTCTCCACTTTTTCTCCACTTTTTCTCCACTTTTTCTCCATTTTTTTCTCCACTTTTTCTCCACTTTTTCTCCACTTTTTCTCCATTTTTTCTCCATTTTTTCTCCATTTTTTCTCCACTTTATCTCCACTTTTTCTCCATTTTTTCTCCATTTTTTCTCCACTTTTTCTCCACTTTTTCTCCACTTTTTCTCCACTTTTTCTCCATTTTTTCTCCACTTTTTTCTCCACCTTTTCTCCACTTTTTCTCCACTTTTTCTCCACTTTTTCTCCACTTATTCTCCACTTTTTCTCCACTTTTTCTCCACTTTTTCTCCATTTTTTCTCCATTTTTTCTCCATTTTTTCTCCACTTTTTCTCCATTTTTTCTCAACTTTTTCTCCACTTTTTCTCCATTTTTTCTCCACTTTTTCTACATTTTTTCTCCACTTTTTCTACATTTTTTTCTCCATTTTTTCTCCACTTTTTCTCCACTTTTTCTCCACTTTTTCTCCATTTTTTCTCCACTTTTTCTCCACTTTTTCTCCATTTTTTTCTCCATTCTTTTCTCCACTTTTTCTCCACTTTTTCTCCACTTTTTCTCCACTTTTTCTCCATTTTTTTCTCCACTTTTTCTCCACTTTTTCTCCACTTTTTCTCCACTTTTTCTCCACTTTTTCTCCATTTTTTCTCCACTTTTTCTCCACTTTTTCTCCACTTTTTCTCCACTTTTTCTCCATTTTTTTCTCCACTTTTTCTCCACTTTTTCTCCATTTTTTCTCCATTTTTTCTCCACTTTATCTCCACTTTTTCTCCATTTTTTCTCCATTTTTTCTCCACTTTTTCTCCACTTTTTCTCCACTTTTTCTCCATTTTTTCTCCATTTTTTTCTCCATTTTTTCTCCACTTTTTCTCCGTTCTTTTTCTATGGTCGGTCTACCCATTAGCTCTGCCATGCATACTGTAGCTCTACACCTACTGCACATGTTACTTTATGATTGACATCTCTTTCGTACCAGAGCTGTCTAAGCCTACTCTGACCCCATATTTGTCATTACTATATTGTCCTTGTACTGTATTATGACATTTGTATCATGTGTTTCATTTCTTGCTGTGTTGCAATTTTTTTGCTGCATCCCAATTGTACCTCTACATTGTTCGAGTTTATGTTATTGTTCTCTCACTCTTATGTGATACTGATTATTGTCATTTTTCATGATTACATGCAGATAAGTCCAATCTGACGAAGGCTCAGGCCGAAACGTCATTTGTAACTTGTTTTGGACAAAAACATATATGCTTATGAAAAAAAAATTTTTCTTAATACGGACCAATAAAGAGTGATTTTGCATTACTATCCGTTGTGACTTACTGACTTAGTCTGGGAGATTTAGAGTGCCAAGGTTACTCACTAATTTTATCTATTATTACCTCTGAGCACCTATATACCAGTGAGCAGAGCTTCCTCTACAGTAGTTCTCCTGATTAGGCATTCCCTTACCTCATGAGCAGAGCATTGCAGCTTTGGTAGCAACCATTACGACATGGACTCTGCTGCTGTGGACCTGAGAAGAGTGAGTGCAGATTCATTGCACCCACACTCCTCACATGAAGGGTCCGCACTCCTAGAAAATGAGGGATACGTTCCCTGAGTGTCTCCCCCCCATATTCTAGACGGTCCAGAGTCGTCGTGGGACCCCTTTATTTTTTTTCTTACAATAAATTGGTGAAAGAGGAAATGTTTTGGGGACTGTTTTTTCAAATAAATTTCTTTTGTCGATTTTTTTTTTTGTTAGTACTGACAGTTTATGATGTTGAGTATCTAATAGACGCCATGACATCACAAACTGCTGGGCTTGATCTCAGGTTACTTTACAGCTAGTATCAACCCGATTTATTACCCCGTTTGCCACTGCACCAGGGCACGGGATGAGCTGGGGTGAAGCGCCAGGATTGGCACATCTAGTGCATGCGCCACGTCTGGGGTGCCTGCGGCCTGCTATTTTTAGGCTGTGAAGGCCCAATAACTATGGACATTCCCACCCTGAGAATACCAGACCACAGCTGTCCGCTTTACCTTGGCTGGTGATCCAATTTGGGGGGGACCCTACTTTTATTGTGTAATTATTAATATTTATAAAATAATTATAAAAAAGAGCCTGAGGGGACCTCCACATTGGATCCCCAACCACGGTAAAGCTGCCAGCTGTGGTTTTCAGGCTACAGCCGTCTGCTTTACCCTAGCTGGCTATCAAAAATGGGGGGACCCAACGTCATTTTTTTAACTATTTTTTAAATAGAAAAAATTAATGGGCTTCCCTGTATTTTGATTGCCAACCAAGGTAACGGCAGGCAGATGGGGGTGGCAACCCATAGCTGTCTGCTTTATCTGCGCTGAGAATCAAAAATACCGCGGAGCGCTACGTCATTTTTTTAAAGATTTATTTTTACAGCACTGTGATGTCCAGCAATCAAAATACAGGGAAGCCCATTTTATTTTTAGTTATTTAAATAAATAATTAAAAAAAATATATATGGGCTCCCGCTGCATTTTTTGTATTGCTAGCTAAGGGTAATCCAAGCTTTGTGTTACCTTCACTGGCAATGGAAAATCCAGGGAAGCATTTTTTATTTTTTTTGCCAAAAAACTACAAAAAAGGACGTGAGCTTTGCCATATTTTTGTATGCTAGCCAGGTGTAGCAGGCAGGTGCTGGAAGAGTTGGATACAGGGCCAGAAGATGGCGCTTCTATGAAAATGCCATTTTCTGAGGCGGCTGCAGACTGCAATTCGCAGCAGTGGGGCCCAGAAAGCTCAGGCCAACCTGTGCTGCGGATTCCAATCCCCAGCTGCCTAGTTGTACCTGGCTGGACACAAAAATGGGGCGAAGCCTACGTCATTTGTTTTCTAATTATTTCATGAAATTCATGAAATAATAAAAAAAGGCTTCCCTTTATTTTTGGTTCCCAGCCGGGTACAAATAGGCAACTGGGGTTTGGGGGCAGCCGTACCTGCCTGCTGTACCTGGCTAGCATAGAAAAATATGGCGAAGCCCACATAATTTTTTCAGGGGGCAAAAAACTTCTGCATACAGTCCTGGATGGAGCAGAACTCATATCATAGTTAGAAAAATCCAGCAACCAAGTCCATGGAAAAATCTTCATTAAAACTTCATTTTTTATTTATCAAAACTTATAAAACAGTCCATGTTATTACAACTGCCCCACTAGAGGACGCGTTTCGAAGAGACGGATTAAGAACATGGTCGTTCGAAACGCGTCCTCTAGTGGGGCAGTTGTAATAACATGGACTGTTTTATAAGTTTTGATAAATAAAAAATGAAGTTTTAATGAAGATTTTTCCATGGACTTGGTTGCTGGATTTTGCTAACTATGATATGAGTTCTGCTACCTTCCTTTCCGTGCACGGTCCTGGATAAGCGGTCTCCGGCAAGAAGCAGGTGAGCTGGACAAAGTGATTTGTTGTGTTGGAGTCCTGGATGGAGTATGCTGAGCCTTGTAGTTCTGCAGCTGCTGTCTGTCTGTATGGAGAAGAGCAGACAGCAGCTGCAGAACTACAAGGCTCAGCATACTCCATCCAGGACTGTATGCAGAATTTTTTTGCCCACCGAAAAAATGACGTGGGCTTCGCCATATTTTTGTATGCTAGCCAGGTACAGCAGGCAGCCACGGGCTGCCTCCAACCCCCAGTTGCCTATTTGTACCCGGCTGGGAACCAAAAATATAGGGAAGCCCGTTTTTTTTTTATTATTTCACTTATTTCATGAAATAATTAAAAAACAAATGACGTGGGCTTCGCCCCATTTTTGTGTCCAGCCGGGTACAACTAGGCAACTGGGGATTGGAATCCGCAGCACAGGTTAGCCCGAGGTTTCTGGGCGCCTCTGCTGCGGATTTCAGCCTGCAGCCGTCCCAGAAAATGGCGCTCTCATAGAAGCGCCATCATCTGGCGCTGTATCCAACTCTTCCAACAGCCCTGGAGCCGGGTGGCTTGTTGGGTAATCATGAGTTAATACTGGCTTTGTTTTACTAGCCAGTATTAAGCCAGAGATTCTTAATGTCAGGCACGTTTGACCCGGCCATTAAGAATCTCCAATAAAGGGTTAAAAAAAACACCACACAGAGAAAAAATACTTTAATAGAAATAAATACACAGACACATTAGAGACTCCATCTTTATTACCCCCTGTCAGCCCTCCACGATCCTGCTCTTCTGTCTTCTTTCTTTCTAGTGTAGTAGTAGTGACGATTGTAGTGAGGATGAGGTTCCCCAGCTCATCACTTGGGGCTGGGGAACCTCATCCTCACTACAATCCTCACTAGTGTAGTAGTAGTGATGATTGTAGTGAGGATGAGGTTCCCCAGCTCATCACTTGGGGCTGGGGAACCTCATCCTCACTACAATCCTCACTAGTGTAGTAGTATTGACGATTATAGTGAGGATGAGGTTCACCAGCTCATCACTTGGGGCTGGGGAACCTCATCCTCACTACAATCCTCACTACAATCGGGAAGCAGCGTGCAGCCTTCACTCCGTGAGTGATCAGTGCTCGCTGTCAGCGGTAACAGCGGTAACGCTGACAGACGCGTTACCATAGCAACGGTGCTCTCGGAGCCGCGGTTAGCGGTGACGTCACCGCTAACTGCGTTGCTATGGCAACGGTGATCTCCGTTAATGACCGGCTGTGTCAGCCGGTCCCTAACGGAACGGGGAGGCGACCGTGTGCTAGAGCATGTCGCCGGTACACGGCGATACACATATGTGCACCGTGTACCGGAGAGATGCACTCGCAGGTCCTACATGACGCGTCATAGTCATGTGACCAGTCTGTAGCCAATGAGATAATAGCCACGTGACTGGTCACATGGCTATTTTGACGTCACGATAGGTCCTGCATCTCTGCTGGCAGTGCCGTCACCGGGAGGATTCAGCGATCATCGGATGGAATAGTGGCAGGAGACAGAGTGCAGAAGGGATCGCGAGGACCGGTAAGTGTTATGGCAATGTTTATTAACTGTTTGTGTACATTTATAATGCATTTTTATGTGTTTGTGATTGCCTCCCATTATAGCCTATTGGTTCGAGTTCGGTTCGTCGAACGTTCGACGAACCGAACTCGAACGGGACCCCCGTTCGGCGAACCGACCTCGAGCCGAACCGCGACCGGTTCGCTCATCTCTATTGATGACCTTCAGTTCCTAAGCACCAGCAGAGAATTACGTCCGTAAGTATTTTTTAATCTTAAATTATAAACAAAATGGACAAAATCAGAATTGTATTACAAACGTTACATTTTATTTTTAACACACAGAACTGAAGGAAACATTGCATGTGCGGATAAAACACCTTTAGATGTAGCTGAGGTTGAAGATGATTTTGGCACTGAACAACAAATGAGTAGCCAGGGCTCTGGAATAACAACTATTGAAACTCATGTTGAATCAGCTAATCCAGGCATAAGTGGATCATCTGTGACTGTTGTAACTGGTATGTCAACACAAAGAAAAGATAATCAAAAATCCAAGGGAAAAGCTAAAAATAAAAAAAATCAGGTAGATACCATTCAAGATCCACTCACTTCCGAAACTCTGAAAATCCTACAGAGTACCACTGAGGACGATGAATATGATACTTTTGTTGCTAGCATAGCATCTAGACTATGTAACATCAATATCAAACCCAAACAATCTGCTTGCATGACTGCATTTTATGGCATGTTAGCTTGTTTTGAGGAAGATGTCCCCTACCCAAGTAGAGGTGAGCTAGTTAATGCAATTGAAAAATTATTTTAAAACAAACGGCAAACACAACCCACTTTACCATCACAACCATCAGTCTCACAGTCCTTTATGAGACCTACACAATACCAAGATTATCCTAAAAGCTATGGCGTACCAACACAAAAATCCATATTTCCAACATTAACGTAGGCAAGATTATAGCCATCAAGGTCAGGATCCAAACCAACATGGTATGGTTGGTCAACAAAAACCAACAGACACAATTCCAGAGTATTTTACACAAGAATTGTTTTCTAATCAATAATTTTATTGTATTTTTTTTTTTGTAAATTCTTTATTTAGAATGTTTCTTAATATTACAAAATTGGAATAACAACAGTAATCATGAATAAAACATATATTTTTAGTAAGAGAAATAGAAAGAGAGGAAAAGAAAGAAAAGGGGGAAAGAGGTGTAGACAGAAAGAATAGGAGCATAGTGGGAGAAGGGTGGGGAATATTTTAATTTAAATTTTGGTTTAAATAAAATATATCATTTAAAAATTAAACTGACAATGACAAAAAATGTCTCTTTACTAGTGATGAGCGAGTATGCTTGTTACTACTCGGTACTCCCACGAGTATCACTGTACTCGGGCTGCTCGGCGGGGACCGAGTAATCTCGCGTTACTCGTGCTGTACTCGTGGTCTTCATCCTTGCATGTTGGCGCTCTTTTGAGAGCCAGCCCTCATGCAGGGATTGGCTGGTGACCGAGCCTTTATACCGGCGGGCGCGCTGTGCTCTGTACACAGCCATCTCATATTCCCTGCTTTCCACGCCCACAGGCGCCTATGATTGGTTGCAGTGAGACACGCCCCCACGCTGAGTGACAGGTGTCTCACTGCACCCAATCACAGCAGCCGGTGGGCGTGTCTATACTGTGCAGTAAAATAAATAAATAAATAATTAAAAAAAACGGCGTGCGGTCCCCCCCTATTTTAATACCAGCCAGATAAAGCCATACGGCTGAAGGCTGGTATTCTCAGGATGGGGAGCTCCACGTTATGGGGAGCCCCCCAGCCTAACAATATCAGTCAGCAGCAGCCGCCCAGAATTGCCGCATACATTAGATGCAACAGTTCTGGGTCTCTACCCGGCTCTTCCTAATTTACCCTAGTGCGTTGGCAAATCGGGGTAATAAGGAGTTAATGGCAGCCCATAGCTGCCACTAAATCCTAGATTAATCATGTCAGGCGTCTCCCCGAGAAACCTTCCATGATTAATCTGTAAATTACAGTTAAAAAACACACACACCTGAAAAAATCCTTTATTAGAAATAAAAAACAATAACAAAGTCCCTCATCACCAATTTATTAAGCCCGACAAACCTTCCATGTCTGGCGTAATCCACAGTCCTCCAGCGTCGCGTCCAGCTCTGCTACATTCAGGTGACAGGAGCTGCAGAATACACCGCCGCTTCTGTCAGCTTCACACAGCAACTGAGGTGAGTAGCGCGATCAGCTGCTGTCAGTCAGGTAACTCACGGCCACCGCTGGATCCAGCAGCTGATCGCTATACTCACCTCAGTTGCTGCATGGAGCTGACCAGAGCGGCGGTGAGTAGCGCGATCAGCTGAGCTGTCACTGAGGTTACCCGCGGCCACCGCTGCATCCAGGTAACCTCAGTGACAGCTCAGCTGATCGCTATACTCACCTCAGTTGCTGTGTGGAGCTGACCGGAGCGGCGGTGTATTCTGCAGCTCCTGTCACCTTCATGCAGCACAGCTGGACGCGACGCTGGAGGTCCGTGGATTACGCCGGACATGGAGGGTTTGTCGGGGTTAATAAATTGGTGATGAGGGACTTTGTTTTCTAATAAAGGATTTTTCGGGTGTGTGTGTTTTTTAACTGTAATTTACAGATTAATCATGGAAGGAATCTCGGGGAGACGCCTGACATGATTAATCTAGGATTTAGTGGCAGCTATGGGCTGCCATTAACTCCTTATTACCCCGATT
The DNA here is from genome assembly GCF_048569485.1 of Anomaloglossus baeobatrachus. NCBI lineage: Eukaryota > Metazoa > Chordata > Amphibia > Anura > Aromobatidae > Anomaloglossus > Anomaloglossus baeobatrachus. Next base: position 686,182,928 of record NC_134355.1, on the reverse strand, counting down.
TGCCAACGCACTAGGGTAAATCGGGAAGAGCCGGGTACAGCCCCAGAACTGTCGCATATAATGTATGCGGCAATTCTGGGCAGCTGCTGACTGATATTGTTAGGCTGGGGGGCTCCCTATAACGTGGAGCTCCCCATCCTGAGAATACCAGCCTTCAGCCGTATGGCTTTATCTGGCTGGTATTAAAATTGGGGGGACCGCACGCCGTTTTTTTTAATTATTTAATTATTTATTTCACTGCACAGTATACACACACACCGGCTGCTGTGTTTGGGTGCAGTGAGACACCTGTCACTCAGCGTGGGGGCGTGTCTCACTGCAACCAATCATAGGCGCCGAAAAGCGGGAAAGTAGGGAATACGAGATTGTTTAATGAGCGGCCGGCTTTTTCAAAAGAGGAAAAGCCGCCGGAGTTTAGTGAACAGCCGTGCAGCGCCACGGCAGTGATCGGGGAATGGTAAGTAAGAGAGAGGGGGGAGAATGACCGACAGACTGTGAGAGGGGGACAGACAAGACAGAGAGAGACCGACAGAGCGAGACCGACCGACGGGAGATAGAATGAAAAAAAAAATGACCGACATCGCTAGTAAAAAGCACAAAACGTGCGTTTTGGACATCGGAGTGCCACACAATGTTTTACGTAAAATCTTTCATGTATTAATCTCAAAAAGTAACATACACCAGCTCTATCTCACTATTGGGTATGTGCCCTTAACATTTCCGCCATGAAAATTCATTTTGGTGTCATTTGGGAAGGTTTTCTGGTGAGTCCGTAAAAATGGCGTAAAACGCGGACAAAATTGTTCACAGCTGTGACTTTTGAGTGATAAATGCTTCAAGGGGTCTTCCCCATGCTGTTGCCATGTCATTTGAGCACTCTTCTGAGACTTTTGTGCCATTTTTAGGGTTTCTACATGCTGCCGGGGGTCATTTCATAAAAATACTCGGGTCTCCCATAGGATAACATTGGGCTCGGTGCTCGGGCCGAGTACACGAGTATCTTGGGATGCTCGGCCTCGAGCACCCGTGCTTTTTAGTACTCGCTCATCACTACTCTTTACATAAACTTTTTATTTAACAAATTTGTTTGTAATGTTATGTTATTATTACATTGAATATGATAGCGACGTGTATCATAATGTCAAGTTACATTATATTTTTCAAAATTTAAGTTAAACATTTTTTCCCAAAAAAATAAATTGGTCATGTATGAAATTATATGTCAAAACCACATGTATTGTTTTTCTTTTTGGCTAACAGAAATTTTAAAATAAAATTATAAGAAGTTTGATTTTAAACAGGCTGATCAACACCAACACTAGAGTATCGCCATTGTCCAGCACCTTCTGAACTCATAAAGTAATCTGTAAAAGTATCTCTAACCCACATACCTAATGTATTTGGTCGCCCAGCAACAGACAAAACAGGCATAAAGCTATGTGCATGTGTTTCATCAACAACTTCAGTGCTATATTGACGACTAACATTGTGTAAAACACAACACGCTTTTATGACTGCATCAACTGTGTTATTATGGGGAGATAAGGTATGCACACCAGTGACTATGTAAGGGGAACACATGAAATAGCAGAAACTGCTGTGTGAATACTGACTTGAAAAATCCAATAGCTATATGCAAGAGTGAAAATGTGAAAAATGGAATCTGCATTACTGCCATGAACATATGAATCAAGAGAAATTTAGCTACTGAATTGATCAATGCAATAGAGCCCCAACACTACGCCAAAGTATTTCTCTACGTTGGGGTCCCTAGCTTGTATGTGTCCTCTCATGCAGTTAAAAAACTTACCGTGTATGGGAAGCTGAGACCCAGGCTATTTATGCGTATGATATGGATTGGCAATAGGTGTGGTTGGGGAGGGTTCACAAACCCTCCTCGTTTGTGAACCCTCCCCAACCACACCTATTGCCAATCCATATCATACGCATAAAAAGCCTGGTTCTCAGCTTCCCATACATTGTAAGTTTTTTAACTGCATGAGAGGACACACACAAGCTAGGGACCCCAACGTAGAGAAATACTTTGGCGTAGTGTTGGGGCTCTATTGCATTGATCAATTCAGTAGCTAAATTTCTCTTGATTCATATGTTCATGGCAGTAATGCAGATTCCATTTTTCACATATTCACTCTTGCATATAGCTATTGGATTTTTCAAGTCAGTATTCACACAGCAGTTTCTGGTATTTCATGTATTCCCCTTACATACAGTTAGGTCCAGAAATATTTGGACAGTGACACAATTTTCGCGAGTTGGGCTCTGCATGCCACCACATTGGATTTGAAATGAAACCTCTACAACAGAATTCAAGTGCAGATTGTAACGTTTAATTTGAAGGTTTGAACAAAAATATCTGATAGAAATTGTAGGAATTGTACACATTTCTTTACAAACACTCCACATTTTAGGAGGTCAAAAGTAATTGGACAAATAAACCAAACCCCAACAAAATATTTTTATTTTCAATATTTTGTTGCGAATCCTTTGAAGGCAATCACTGCCTTAAGTCTGGAACCCATGGACATCACCAAACGCTGGGTTTCCTCCTTCTTAATGCTTTGCCAGGCCTTTACAGCCGCAGCCTTCAGGTCTTGCTTGTTTGTGGGTCTTTCCGTCTTAAGTCTGGATTTGAGCAAGTGAAATGCATGCTCAATTGGGTTAAGATCTGGTGATTGACTTGGCCATTGCAGAATGTTCCACTTTTTTGCACTCATGAACTCCTGGGTAGCTTTGGCTGTATGCTTTGGGTCATTGTCCATCTGTACTATGAAGCGCCGTCCGATCAACTTTGCGGCATTTGGCTGAATCTGGGCTGAAAGTATATCCTGGTACACTTCAGAATTCATCCGGCTACTCTTGTCTGCTGTTATGTCATCAATAAACACAAGTGACCCAGTGCCATTGAAAGCCATGCATGCCCATGCCATCACGTTGCCTCCACCATGTTTTACAGAGGATGTGGTGTGCCTTGGATCATGTGCCGTTCCCTTTCTTCTCCAAACTTTTTTCTTCCCATCATTCTGGTACAGGTTGATCTTTGTCTCATCTGTCCATAGAATACTTTTCCAGAACTGAGCTGGCTTCATGAGGTGTTTTTCAGCAAATTTAACTCTGGCCTGTCTATTTTTGGAATTGATGAATGGTTTGCATCTAGATGTGAACCCTTTGTATTTACTTTCATGGAGTCTTCTCTTTACTGTTGACTTAGAGACAGATACACCTACTTCACTGAGAGTGTTCTGGACTTCAGTTGATGTTGTGAACGGGTTCTTCTTCACCAAAGAAAGTATGCGGCGATCATCCACCACTGTTGTCATCCGTGGACGCCCAGGGCTTTTTGAGTTCCCAAGCTCACCAGTCAATTCCTTTTTTCTCAGAATGTACCCGACTGTTGATTTTGCTACTCCAAGCATGTCTGCTATCTCTCTGGTGGATTTTTTCTTTTTTTTCAGCCTCAGGATGTTCTGCTTCACCTCAATTGAGAGTTCCTTAGACCACATGTTGTCTGGTCACAGCAACATCTTCCAAATGCAAAACCACACACCTGTAATCAACCCCAGACCTTTTAAGTACTTCATTGATTACAGGTTAACGAGGGAGATGCATTCAGAGTTAATTGCAGCCCTTAGAGTCCCTTGTCCAATTACTTTTGGTCCCTTGAAAAAGAGGAGGCTATGCATTACAGAGCTATGATTCCTAAACCCTTTCTCCGATTTGGATGTGAAAACTCTCATATTGCAGCTGGGAGTGTGCACTTTCAGCCCATATTATATATATAATGTATTTCTGAACATGTTTTTGTAAACAGCTAAAATAACAAAACTTGTGTCACTGTCCAAATATTTCTGGACCTAACTGTAGTCACTGGTGTGCATACCTTATCTCCCCATAGTGATGTTTTTTTAGGTTTTTGCACCCAGTTCGGACTTAGAATGGTGTTCCAAACGTTATTCCTATTTGTTAGTATTTTTTAGTTTGTGAACCCTCCCCATACACACCTATTGCCAATCCACATCGTATATATAGCCTGGGTCTCAGCTTCCCATACACGGTAAGTTTTTTAACTGCATGAGAGAACACACACAAGCTAGGGACCGCAACGTAGAGAAATACTTTGGTGTAGTGTTGGGGCTCTATTGCATTGATCAATTCAGTAGCTAAATTTCTCTTGATTCATATGTTCATGGCAGTAATGCAGATTCCATTTTTCACATATTCACTCTTACATATAGCTATTGGATTTTTCAAGTCAGTATTCACACAGCAGTTTCTGGTATTTCATGTATTCCCCTTACATAGTCACTGGTGTTGCATACCTTATCTCCCCATAGTGATGTTTTTTTAGGTTTTTGCACCCAGTTCGGACTTAGAATGGTGTTCCAAACGTTATTCCTATTTGCATCAACTGTGTTAACATTTAGTTGTATGGATGTATGACATATCCTCCATTGATTACTCATTATTCCGAAGGTACACTCAACATATCTTCGTGCACGACTAAGGCGATAGTTGACACTCCTTCGTCGGTCATCAAGTCCTCTACGTGGATATGGGCATAGCAGGTTAGTTAGTAGAGGAAATGCCTCATCAGAAACCATAACAAAGAGAACTGGTTGAGTTGTACCAGGCAAAGGTTTTGATTCAGGTAGTGTTTGGGAATTTTGCAGAATTTGAATACCTATTTGTGATGTTCTCAAAACACGTGAATCTCCAGGACTGCCATAAGCTCCAGCATAAATCGCTATAAAATTATAACGAGCATCAGCTACTGCCATGAGGACGGCTGAAAAATATTTTTTGTAGTTAAAAAAAACATGACCCAGATCGTGGTGGCTGCTGCACCCTCACATGTTTCCCATCAACTGCACCTATGCAGTTTGGGAAGTTTGCGACTGATTGAAATCCTGCTGCTACCTCCATCCAAATCTCCTCAGTTGGTGTAGGCATCACAATAGGCAGTAATTTTTCCCAAATGACGATGCAAGTGCATCTTACAATTTCGGATAGTGTTGACTTGACAAACCTGAAATTGCAGATGTAGTGATGCGATACTCTCTCCAGCTGCAAGAAATCTGAAACACAATTTTTTTCTTTTATGGTTATTTGTAAAATTTACTATTAATTTAAATCAATTACAACATTTATTCAACTAAATTAGTATTAAAAAAAAAAAAACTTAAAATTCATTATGAAATTTAATCATAGATACCTTGTAATGACTTATCATTAAATATTATGTTAACAAGTCAAAGATAAACGTAAAAAATTAAAAAATAATAATGTGTTTATTTTTTTGGTCTGTTAAAAATTTTACCAATTAGGATTTTTAGGTATTTTTTAAATCTATCCACAAATTTTATTTTTTAAAAATAACATATTTAATTAAACTAAATAATACAAATTTAAATCAGTATTTTGTGTAATGATGTAAGCTACATTATTACGAAGAAACATGGTTAAATACATCAAATAACGTATAGCATTGATTTTAAGCATTAAATTTTAAATTACCGCAAGGTAATCAGCAGCCTTTCCTCATCAGAGATGGCCTTGCGCATCAGGGTGTCATTGTATGGTAATTCTTCTTTAACAATATGTAGTATCCTATCAAAATCTATTGGTATTCGACAAAAAGCAAGAAATTTATCTTCATACCTAAAAAAAATTTAGATATTGTTTAAAATTTGGAAAATAGTTAATTTTACTATTACGTTAACATTTAAGACATTACATTTTTTTTAAATAAACCATATTAGAGGTTTTTTTTTATAAATATATTTTGTAACAAAAATTAACTAAATATTTTAACATATTTATAATTAGAAAATTAACTATAATTTTTGCATTATTTTAAACTTACACATAATATTATTTTTTTTAAAAAGATTTTGTTAGATTTTGGCTTAACTTGATTCTAACATAAGGTGAAACATGTACAAAACAATTTAACTCAATAATAATACACATTCATAAAATACCTTCTTAAATCTCTGTATAATAAGGAAAAATGTCCCTTCTCCTCCTGATCCAATAATAGTGGATGCTCCCACATTTTGGTTGGCTGTCTCTGAAAAAAGGTATTTTTTGAAATATATTTCAATTTTTTATGTTTATTTTAAATATTCAATAAATTAAATTTTTAAAATTAAAATTACCTGAAGTAGATGACGACGATGTAATAACATCAAAATTATGAGGAGTCTATTTCTCTGGACCCTCCTTAAACGTAGTCTTCCTGTTTGTTGTGGCATTTTTAACAAACTTCCTCCAAAACACTAAATTCTTGAAATTTTGTCGAAAACAGGAAATGACATCAGTAGGTCTCTATTTATACTTTTTTTATATTGAATTCATGGTTGTAACTTTATTTAAAATTTTCAAAGTTTACAAAACACAACAAAATTTAACCATTGAAAAAGCATTGAAAAAGCATTGAAAAAGCGCTAAAAACACAGAAACTGCAAATAAAACGCACACAAAACACATTTTTTTCAAGCGTTTATTTTGACAAGTGCAAAACGCACCAAATCAATTAAATCAAGAGGCTGCATTTATTTCTGCAATGAGCAGAACGCAGTGTGTGCACATGCCCTAAGTTGTGATTATGTTACCTTGTTTATTTTGCCTGCAAAGCCAGAGGAGGCTCATGTTCTGTTTGAGCATTGGTTTGTGCTGTGTGTAAATAAACCACCTGGACTTCTTAAGAGACAGCGTTCCTGAGTTTACCTCGCGTCGCAACAGAGTGAGTAAAACCCCCATTATGCAGTGTGTGAACTGGGAGAAACGTCAATATATATATATATATATATATATATATATATATATTACATATTATATATATATATATATAATGCTTTCTGGCTGGCTACGCTGAGACTTTTTGCAATAACCACAGATGATAACCCACAAAGAAGCACTTAGTCAAACAGTCAAATGTAATCACATCCTCTGAATTTGTATAAAATTCATGTGCTCTATTTTTACATTACTATTATTTGCATCCAACATTGCAATTTACTGGATATCTCATAAAGAAACTTAGAAGTCATCTAGAACCTGGATTAACGCTCAACAGTACAAGTCATCTAAACTACTGGGAATAATTCCTCTTTTATTGAAGGAGTCATGCCAGGTCTGGCTACAAAACTTGTTGTAGCCATGGGACTAATGGCACATTTGATGATTGTGGGAGTCAATGTGACAGACTGGCTGAACAGGAGACCACTGACCACTGTGGACCACATCATCACTTCTCTTGCCACCTCCAAGTTTATCTTTCAGTTTAACTGTCTCTTTTATATTTTGTGGTCCTATTTTCATGAGGAATTTTCTATCACATTTTTGGTATGCTTTGATTTCATTTGGTTCTTTTCCATGTACTGCAGTTTTCTATTGTCCAGTCTACTCTCCGTGGTCTTCTACTTGAAGATTTCAAGGCTCCATAATCTTATATTTCTAAGAGTGAAGAAGATGATATCAGAAAATATTTTCCGGATAATTGTTGGTACTGGACTCATAACCGCTCTTTACACTTCAATCATTGTCTTGTTCAGAAACATTTTCGAAATTCCAAAAATGTCATTTCAAAATACAACTTCATGGTACAACATCAATCTGGTGATTCTCATATTGGATTCATGTATCGATGGTGTAACTTTTATCACATCCTTTGTTTCAACTCTGCTTCTCATAATCTCCCTGGGCCATCACATTAATAGGATGAGAACCAGTGGGAAAAGATGGAGACATTTGGAGGTTTATATTAAGACTATCACAATTGTGACTTTTACTTTCCTAAACTGTGCTTTATATATTACACTTGGGATAATAACTAACTACTTGTATCAATCTCTGGACTTTCTAGTGGTTGATGTCTTATGGGATGCGTTCTACACACTGAATTCTTTAATTTTGATCTATCTAACAAAAAGGTTAAGGAAACATTTTTTCAAAATGATTCAACTTACAGTCAACTGTTTTCACAACGTACAAAGATCTGACCCCGACACAAGACGACAGATTGAGACAATAACTCACTGAGGCAAGTAAAGTCTATCCACAGGAGATAAAAAGAATAATGCTAAATGGTAATGTCATTATTCCACCTCCCCGTCCACATGGCTAGGGGTGGAGCCTTCTCTTGGGCCTCACTTCCGGAGATTGGATGCACTAAATTCTGTCATCTCTGGTGAACCAGCGCTGGTTATAACCTTAGCACTGCTTTGCCTGTGATTGCTGGTCCCTGTAAGTGTTTCCTGATCCATCCTTCACCTGTACCCTGTTTTTGTTCCATCCTACCTCCTTCCTTCCCACAATAGCGCCAGTCGTTCTCCTTTCTCCTACCTCCCCTCTCGGTTGCTTCCTCTTGTACTGACCTCGGTCTGACCTCGACCCCGCTTTTGCTCGTTCCTCCAGTCTTCTTTCTCACCATACTGTGTATGATCTGGCCTGCCTGACCATCCCCCGCACGCCCCGTGGCCTCTGTATTCTGGCTGACTCTGCGGGGCAGTGCTCCAGCACACACTGTGTGTCCACCTCCATGCGGATTCAGCTCTGTGTAGTGTCTTTTCCTGCAGGGTTCCAGCTCCCCCTGGTGGTAGCCTGACAGGTAATATTATGATATCCTGAACTCTTGCTATTTATATAACTGTACAAAAAAGAAGCGGAAAGATTCGACACTACTCACTTGCGGTATTTCGGTGTGACATTCAGTTGACTTTCCAAACCCAAATTCTTGTATATTCAATCTTGGTAAAGAGATCTGGATTTCTCATTCTCGCTTAAATTATGGCAAACTACCATGAAAACACTTATACGAATTGTGCCTGTGCCAATTTGCAGGAAACACTCTATAAATTACTTATTAGATGGTATTACACGCCTCAGAGTTTGAATGTCATCTCATCCTCTAATTCAAGTTTTTGTTGGAGGGGTTGTGGCTGTACTGGCTCTTTTTTCCATATTTTTTGGAATTGTCCTTTGTTGGGTACCCTATAGAAAGACACAGAACATTTTATATATACGGTGACCTTGGTTAGAATTCATTTGACCTCTAGCTAGTTCTCCTATCTATTGGTTTGGAGGAGTTGAAAAAGCAGTGTAGACAAATTACTTGCCATATTCTTTTGGTCATTTAATCTTTACTAGGGTCCAAATGGAGGGAAACAGATGTCCCCTCAATACAAGAAGTTATAGATAGGGTTTCCTTACACAACATATACAGTGCCTACAAGTAGTCTTCAACCCCCTGCAGATTTAGCAGGTTTGATAAGATGCAAATAAGTTAGAGCCTGCAAACTTCAAACAAGAGCAGGATTTATTAACAGATGCATAAATCTTACAAAGCAACAATTTATGTTGCTCAGTTAAATTTTAATAAATTTTCAACATAAAAGTGTGGGTCAATTATTATTCAACCCCTAGGTTTAATGTTTTGTGGAATAACCCTTGTTTGCAATTACAGCTAATAATCGTCTTTTATAAGACCTGATCAGGCCGGCACAGGTCTCTGGAGTTATCTTGGCCCACTCCTCCATGCAGATCTTCTCCAAGTTATCTAGGTTCTTTGGGTGTCTCATGTGGACTTTAATCTTGAGCTCCTTCCACAAGTTTTCAATTGGGTTAAGGTCAGGAGACTGACTAGGCCACTGCAACACCTTGATTTTTTCCCTCTTAAACCAGGGCTTGGTTTTATTGGCTGTGTGCTTTGGGTCATTGTCTTGTTGGAAGATGAAATGACGACCCATCTTAAGATCCTTGATGGAGGAGCGGAGGTTCTTGGCCAAAATCTCCAGGTAGGCCGGGCTATCCATCTTCCCAAGGATGCGGACCAGATGGCCAGGCCCCTTGGCTGAGAAACAGCCCCACAGCATGATGCTGCCACCACCATGCTTGACTGTAGGGATGGTATTCTTGGGGTCGTATGCAGTGCCATCCAGTCTCCAAATGTCACGTGTGTGGTTGGCACCAAAGATCTCGATCTTTGTCTCATCAGACCAGAGAACCTTGAACCAGTCTGTCTCAGAGTCCTCCAAGTGATCATGAGCAAACTGTAGACGAGCCTTGACATGACGCTTTGAAAGTAAAGGTACCTTACTGGCTCGTCTGGAACGGAGACCATTGCGGTGGAGTACGTTACTTATGGTATTGACTGAAACCAATGTCCCCACTGCCATGAGATCTTCTCAGAGCTCCTTCCTTGTTGTCCTTGGGTTAGCCTTGACTCTTTGGACAAGCCTGGCCTCGGCATGGGTGGAAACTTTCAAAGGCTGTCCAGGCCGTGGAAGGCTAACAGTAGTTCCTTAAGCCTTCCACTTCTGGATGATGCTCACAACAGTGGAGACAGGTAGGCCCAACTCCTTGGAAAGGATTTTTTACCCCTTGCCAGCCTTGTGACCCTCCACGATCTTGTCTCTGATGGCCTTGGAATGCTCCTTATCCTTTCCCATGTTGACCAAGTATGAGTGCTGTTCACAAGTTTGGGGAGGGTCTTAATTAGTCAGAAAAGGCTGGAAAAAGAGATAATTAATCCAAACATGTGAAGCTCATTGTTCTTTGTGCCTATAATACTTCTTAATACTTTAGGGGAACCAAACAGAATTCTTGTGGTTTGAGGGGTTGAATAATAAATGACCCTCTGAATAAACTTTTCACAATTTAAAAAAAGAAATAACATTCTTTTTTGCTGCATTTCACACTTCCAGGCTGATCTACAGTCCAAATGTTACAATGCCAAGTTAATTCCAAATGTGTAAACCTGCTAAATCTGCAGGGGGTTGAATACTACTTGTAGGCACTGTATGAGTACAACATAGCCCTGAAGGAAGGTAACTTTTCTAGATATGCTGAGAGGTGGTATCTGTGGTCTCTTAAATTTAACCCAACCCTTAAGATCTATTACCTTTGATGTTATTCTCTTGGTTTTTTTTTACATATATTAGTTGTTTTGAATTTTCTTATTGTTTGCAAATTTTGCCTTATATTTGCAGTATGTCTCTTTGGCATAGTAATAGTTGCTAGGAATCCTGAAGTTGTATTTATTTATGTTTTCTTCACCTAATTTCTTCTATCCTTAGATTTTCCTTTCTTTTTTTTTTTTTGTTGAATTTTACCTTTCAAATTATATATTTTAAAGCCTATTGTTTGTTAAAAAATGTCAAAATTTGTAAAATAATGAATTCCAATGCTTGTTACACCTCATTTTATGTTTCCCTTTTCCTTGTTATAAATAAAGATAGTACAAAAACCCAAATTCCTAGGATTTCGGTGGTGCTCTGCTTCCAACTAGTGGTCGTAAAATATTGCAAGAAGAAAAAGTAGTGGCATGTCCCCTTCCTTTACAACATCAATGTTCTTTATTCATGGTTCTTTAAAACACATATATGGAAAAAGATGCTAGGAGCGTGTGTTCTTATGTCTTCCTGCATACCCGTGTTTTATAGAACCATCTTGTGATATTTGTGTAACTGTATTCACTGTGCAGTGTGAATATGGCTTTATAGAACATATCTGTAATCTGTGCACTTAACGATGCCTCCAGAAAACACCACATTCTACAAAGCTTCTGATGATGAATAGCTCTAGATTATGCCACCTAGTCGACATTGCTTTTTTTTGTAGTCAGTATGTAAACGTTTAAGGCTATGTGTCCACGGTAGAATGTACCTGCGGATTTTTCTGCCTGAAAATCCGCGACTTTCGCGGCAAATCCGCACCCGCGGATTTGCCGCGGATTTACCGTGGATTTGCCGCGGATTTTGATGCGGAATTTTTTTTTTTTTTTCCCCATTCAAAACCAAAAATCCGCACCAAATCTGCACCAAACAATTGACATGCTGCAGATTTTTCCGGATCAAAATCCGCGGCAAATCCGCAGCGGAAAAATCCGCAGCATGGACACAGCATTTCCAAAATGCCATTGAAATGGCTTGGAAGTGCCGCTGCTGCAGATTTTCGGGAAATCCGCGGCAAATCCGCAGCAAAATTCGCGCAAAATCCGCGCAAAATCTGCAGCGTGGGCACATAGCCTAAGAGAATACAGTATAGACCCATATATTTTTATGCACACTGTGAATGGAAACTGACACTGGGGATGTTAAAATAGAATTTAGCAATGATATGTAATAGATCATAAAAATGAAAAAAAAGTAAAAACATTATGAGAGTGAAAAGAAAAACAAGTAAAAAGATTTTTTTTTTTTAGTTTTTACACTTCTTTTTCACCCTACCCATAAGATTATACCATATGTGTTTGGCTAAAGGAAGAAAGAATAATTATTTAATGTTTTCTCAATTATAAATTAGAAAGCTAAAATGTGATTCCTCATTTTTTTTCTTCATCTTTATGTCATGGATCCTGATGGCAGATTTCTCATCTAGCCTTTATTCATTTGTCAGAAGCACAATCCACTAAGTTAAATATAAGGCATTGCATGACCTTTACTTTCTGTAGAGCACTGCATTCCCTCCATTGTTTAGTTGGCTAAAATATATACTTGATATTGCCAGACACAACCCCTACCTAAAATTCAGAGGTCTATACCTGGTAAAAGAAATATATAAATGAGTATGGAGTAACAGTAGTGGTCTGCATCTATTCTTCAATATACATAATATATAGTTGTATAAAAATAAATAAATAATTTTAAAAAAATGATGTAGCGCCCCTCGGTATTTTTGATTCTCAGCCCAGATAAAGCAGACAACTACGGGCTGCCACCCCCATCTGCCTGGCTTTACCTTGGCTGGAAAATCAAAATACAGGGAAGCCCATTAATTTTTTTTTTAATTATTTAAAAAAAATAGTTAAACAAAAATTGCATGGTCTTCCGCTGTATTTTGATTGCCAATCAGGTAAAATCAGGTAGCTGGGGGCTGGAGTTCTCAGCATGCTAAGACCAATCAATCTGGGCCCCTCAAGCTAAAACCACAACTCACAGCCACCCTTGGAAATGGCACATTGTTTCTTAGTGTTATCTCCAGGCATTTTACCCAGCTTGTCCAGTGGCCCTGATGGCAGTAATATGCTAGGTAATGAAGGGGTTAATACCAGCTTTATATTCTCAGCTGGTACTAAGCCTGAAATTCATGGTGTCGTGCCAAATTAGACATTGCCAACATGAATTTCTAGTAAACCATAAAATAGAAACACAACACATAGAAAAAATATTTTATTAGAAATAAAACAAAAAAAATTTAGTTACTCTATCTTTGTTATAAAAAAAATCCTTACTCCAGCATAGTCCACATTTACAGCATTGTCAGCTCTGCTTCATCGCTCTGTACAGACAAGGGTCTCTACAGAGTGATAATCAGGCTGACACTGAGGGTAGGATTCCACTTGCTTATGACTCGTGCAGTCTTGCATTGGTATGACCTGGCGCAGCCACACATTCTCCGGACAGGACTGCCTCAGCTTCATGAAAATACATGCCATTGACTGCTTCTGTCAGGAAATTGTGCGCCATGCCGGGTGATACCGATGCAAGACTCGAACAGTGGCAGTCACAGTTCAATCGAATCCATGGCAGCCATGGACTTGGGTGAACCCTGACATCACCGCGAACACAGCCAAAAACAGCGGAAGACTGCCGAGTGACGATCAGTGCAATGAATACCACCGGAAGTTAATGATCAGACCCAGAAATGGAAGCGGCTGGGAGACAGCATCCGAGCGGGTATGCAGGATGCGTCGCGGGACCTGTAGGTATAATTACAATGTTTATTATTAACTGTATTCTTTGTTTTACAGACCCCCCACCCCATAGCATAACTATAAAGTCCAAGTTCGGTGTTCAGATGCAAGTTCGCGTTATATTAGAACCCAAACTCGAACTTTACAAAACGTTCGGGCGAGTCTTCCGAACACGAACATCACTAGTTGAGATAAGTGGTTTTTATTCAACGCATTTCCAAGCTATTATAAACTGGATGTAATTTCCATTCAAAAGACACAATACTAACAGAAACAACATCTATCAAAAATTCAGAGGTTCATATCTTGTAAAAAAAAAATATATAATTGACTATGGAGCTAGCGGTATTGGTCTGCCTCTATTCTTCAACTGGGTAGGAAAAAAGTCACACACTCATTCATCTGATGTGGATAAACCAAACTTTTTGGAATCTGTGTCATAAAGAGAAATTAAGAGAAATTAAAATCCATAAGATATATTTCTGATCTACATGAGACATATCAAACCCCACATTAAGGGATTATTTATAACTGGGGAATAGAAAGAGAGAGATGACACTTTAATCGGCATTGAACTACAACCTCCTGGTGTGGACAGGTGAATAAAACTGGTATATCTGCTGGGAAACAGATACATGGCCTGGGGTCTATATTAAAAAGTGTCAAACATGGTAATTCAGTTTCTCCGACTCTGAGCTTTAAAGGGTTAACAAATGGTGTCTAACCAAGCAGAATATTATAGAGAGGAGTGAGGGACACATAAGATTTTAATTTGCAAATTACTTACCCAATTAGCCCACAGCAATTTTGAAAAAGGACAAAAAACGTGTTCACTTTGCGCTGCTGCTGAAGACTTTCCAAAGGAATATTTATGAGACACCAGTGGAGATAGTCTTTATTCAATGCATTTCAAAGCCATTATAAACTGGATGTAATTTCCATTCACAAGACACATTACTACCAGAGATAACTCCTATCAAAAATTCAGAGGTTCACACCTGGTAAAAAAATAAAAAAATAAAAAATAAAAATAAAATGGAAAAAAAAATAAATAAATAAATAAAAAAAAATTATGTATATAAATGAATATGGAGCTAGCAGTAGTAGTCTGGCTCTATTCTTCACCTAGGTGTAAAAAAAAATCACATACTCATTAATCTGATGTGGATAAGCAAACATTTTTAGAATCTGTGTCATAGAGAGAAATTAAAATCCATAAGATATATTTCTGGTCTAGACAAGACATATCTACCCGAACATTTAGCATATAGGATTAATTATGATATAAGAAGAAAAGGAGAGAGACAACACTTTCATCTGCAATTAAGTAAAACCTCCTGGTGTGGACGGGTAATTAAGAGAGATAATAGAAAAAATATAAATATATATATATATATATATATATAGATATATATATATATATATATCTATATATATATATATATATACTGTATATGCGTATGGAGTTAGCAGCAGTGGTCTGGCTCTATTGTTCAACTGGGTGAATAAATAGGTCACAAACTCATTGCTCTGATGTGGATAAACCAACATTTTTAGAATCTGTGTCATAGAGAGAAATTAAAATCCATAAGATATATTTCTGGTGTAGACAAGACATATCTACCCGAACATTAAGCATATTGGATTTATTATAGCTGGGAAAAAGAAAAACAGAGATAACACTTTCATCTGGATTTAAGTAAAACCTCCTGGTGTGGACAGGTAATTAAAAGAGATACAAGGTCTGGGGGTCTGTATTGAAAAGTGTCAAACATGGCATCTCAGTTTCTGGGACTCTGAGCTTTAAAGGGTTAGAAAATGGTCTCTAAATAAGCAGAATATTATAGAGAGGACTGAGGGACACACAAGATTTTAATTTCCAAAATACTTTGCAATTAGCCCACAGCAATTTTGAAAAAGGACAGAAAACGTGTTCACTATGCACTGCTGCTGTAGACTTTCCAAAGGAGCATTCAGGAGACACCAGTGGACATAAGTGGTTTTTATTCAATGCATTTCAAAGCCAATATAAACTGGATGTAATTTCCATTCACAGGACATATTTTTCATAATCCTTATTTCTCCCACACTTTTATTTGCAATAAATTAGATTCTACATCTTTGGACTGCTAAAAATCCCAGTAGTCCTGCACAATTCTATATCTCTGCAAGTCAACAAGATAGATGCTGATCCACATGACTGTTTTGTATACATTGCTATATGAGAGCACTCTTAAGAATCAATTATTATGCAGTTTCACAAACTTTGTAATTTTACCCTTTGTAAATCTTCTACAATCTAAAAAACAATACAGTTGTGTGATAACTATTAAACTTTAGCTACCCACTGTGTTTCATAGAGCTGGACAATACTACTGCTGCTGGAAAATGTACCTTCTTGAAAGTAAATAAACATTGATCAGCTCCAAAAGAAGACGAATATTTGAAAAGGTTTGGTAAGAATGACGCGCCCCAGGGCTATGGAGTTTTCGGGCCTGGTTATGTTGTAACTGTCACTGGGTGGCAATTGCCCGGTTCCGTTACCCTGGGGGTTGCTTTAAAAAGGGATATTTACAGGGAATTGCTAAGAAAGTTTTTGTCGTGACGCCACTTGCAGGTTGCGGCTATATAGATGGAGCCGCCGCTGCACGATTCTCACTGGGACTGGTGTTAGTGACAGTCTGGATGTTAGGCCCTCTGCAAATAAGGCCAGGCCCCAGGGGATAGATGATGTTGTTGGGCACGGAAAGAATGTAGGCCACACAAGGGATTGCAGTGTAACTGGTCTCTTTACTCACGGTGTTGTAAAGGCTGGCAACCCGATGAAGGCTAGTTCTCACCATTGGTCCCCTTAGTTCCAGTGCAGATGTGCTGACCTGGTGGTTTCTTTCCCCTGCACTGTGTCTGGTTGATGGGCCCCTGTTGCTTGGAGCATCTTGGAGTCCCCTTCCGGTAGTCTCTTCTGTCTTTAGTCTGTACGGCGGGCAGTTTGAACCCTGTAGGGTCGGTCCTCTATTCCGGACCCTGGTTCTCCCATTACTGCTGGTGCCCCCGTAGTTTATGGTCAGTGAGGTCCTGGATGGTCCCCTCACTATGCTTATTTTACCAGGTCTGCCTGGAGTGTTTGCCTGATGTAGGGGCTCTGTACCTTGTTGGTGCTATGGTTCCGGGAGCACTCCACCGTATTCCACCGGCAACCACACACCTGGGCCCACAAGTCACCGTTACACCCCCCCGTCAGTATGGTTACATCCATCTCCTTTCACTTCCACTTACTGACTGTCTGACCCCTCCTTGCTGGTTGTCATCTAGTGGACTGGATCGGCTCCACCCCTAGGTGGCCAACCATTGTCTCCGACCCTAGCCTGTCACTAGTCTTTGGGCATGGGGAAAAAACAGAGATTAGATTGAATGTTGTGATGTTACCGGCACTGGTCTTCTGGGTCCCTGGGGGTAGGCTCTGCATCCTGCTCAGGATGCAGTTCCCTGTAGCTCCTGATGGCTTCAGGGGCACTATAAGAGCAAGTCAAAGCTTTTTCAAGTTCAAAATAGCACATCAGTATTATCTCTAAAAAGGAGATAATTTTTGACTGGTTGATAAAAAGACTTTATATTGCCTAATTAAGCAAATTAATTGCAGATTCCAAGAGAGTGAAAATTAATCAAGCCAACTTGAAAAGCAAAAGATTTTTAGATTCAAACAGGACATGTTTTGTCTCCTTAATTAAAGGGATCATTTTTGGATGGCTTGATAAAAAGCTACTGCATCTTCATTTTGCAGAGTACTCTTCTCTTGATCCTCCCAAGACAGAGACATTTTTTGCACACAACTGTAAATATGCTATGGTTTTTTCTATTTCATCAACTAATTAAAATTATTGAACAGTATATACTACATAGGAAATGGCTTATGAGTTACTTATTAGAAGCCTTACTTATTATAAACAATATTATTTTTATTTTCAAATTTTTTTCTTATTAGATATCAACTTAACCCCTTAGTGACGGAGCTAATTTTCACCTTAATGACCAGACCAAATTTTGCAATTCTGACCAGTGTCACTTCATGAGGTTATAACTCTGGAACGCTTCAACGGATCCTGGTGATTTTGAGATTGTTTTTTCATCACATATTGGACTTCATGTTAGTACCAAATTTAGGACAATATTTTTTGCGTTTATTTATGAAAAAAATTGAATTTTGGCAAAAATTTTGAAAATTTAGCAATTTTCAACTTTTGAATTTTTATACCGTTAAACCAAAGATTTCTGTGACACAAAATAGTTAATAAATAACATTTCCCACATGTCTACTTTACATAAGCACAATTTTGGAAACAAAATTTTTTTTTGTTAGGAAGTTAGAAGAGTTCAAAGTTTATCAGCGATTTCTCATTTTTACATCAAAATTTACAAAACCATTTTTTTAGGGACCACATCATATTTGAAGTGACTTTGATAGGCCTAGATGACAGAAAATACCCAAAAGTGACCCCATTCTAAAAACTGCACCCCCCAAAGTACTCAAAACCACATTCAAGAAGTTTATTAACCCTTCAGGTGCTTCACATGAACAAAAGCAATGTGGAATGAAAAAAAGCAAAAATTAAATTTTACCTAAAAATGTTGCTCTAACCCAAATTTATTCACTTTTAGAAGAAATAACACAACAAAATGGACCACAAAACTTGTTCCCCACTTTGTTATGAACGCACCGATATCCCACATGTGGTCAGAAACCTCTGTTTGGACAAATGGGAGGGCTTGGAACAGAAAGAGCAATATTTGAATTTTGGAAAGCAAATTTGGCTGAAATAGATTGCGGGTACCATGTTGCATTTACAGGTCCGCTAAGGTACCTAAGCAGAAGAAACCCCTCACAAGTGATGCCATTTTATAAACTAGACCCCTCAAGGCTTCTATCTGGGGGTATAGTGAGCATTTTGGATCCACAGGTACTTCACAGATTTTGTTAACGTTACGTTGTCAAATTGAAAATTTTAAATAATTTTCTCAAAAATGTTGCTTTAGCATCAATTTTCTCACTTTTTCAAGAGGTAATTCCAAAAATTTGACCTCAATGTTTGTTACCCACTTTTTTATGAGCATGGTGATACTTCACATGTGGTCTGAAACCTTTGTTTGGACAAATGGGAGGTTTTGGAACGGAAGGAACAATATTTGAATTTTGGAAAGGAAATTTGGCTGAAAAAGATTGCGGGCACCATGTCGCATTTGGAGGTCCCCTAAGGTACCTAAACAGCAGAAACCCCGCACAAGTGACCCTGTTTTGGAAACTAGGCCCCTCAAAGAATTTATCTAGATGTTTGGTGAGTACCCTGAACCCCCAGGTGTTTCACAGAATTTTATAACGTTGAGCCATGAAAATAAAAAAATAAAATTTTACCACAAAATTGTTATTTCAACCAGGTAGCTTTTTTTCACAAGGGTAACAGGAAAAAAATCACCATGAAATTTATTGTGCAATTTCTCCTGACTTTGGCAATACCTTATATGTGGTGGAAATCAACTGTTTGGGCGCATGACAGGGCTCGGAAGGGAAGGAGCGCCATTTGACTGCAAAATTGGCTGGAATCAATAGCGGACGCTATGTTGCATTAGGAGAGCCCCTGAGGTGTCTATACAGTGAAGCTCCCCAACATGTGGCCCCATTTTGGAAAATAGACCCCTGAAGGAATTTATATAGATGTTTGGTGAGTACCCTGAACCCCCAGGTGCTTCACAGAAGTTTATAATGTTGAGCTGTGAAAATAAAAAAATACATTTTTACCACAAAATTGTTACTTCAACCAGGTAGCTTTTTTTTTTACAAGTGTAAAAGGAAAAAATTCAGCATAAGATTTATTGTGCAATTTCTCCTGAGTATGCTGATACCTTATGTGTGATGAAAATCAACTGTTTGGGTGCACAGCAGGGCTCGGAAGGGAAGGAGCGCCATTTGACAGCACAATTGGCTGGAATCATTAGCGGACGCTATGTTGCATTTGGAAAGCCCCTAAGGTGCCTAAACAGTGGAGGTCCCCCACAAGTGACCCCATTCTGGAAACAATACACCTCAAGGCTTTTATCTAGGTGTATATTGAGCAGTTTGAATCCAAGAGTACTTCACAGAATTTGATAAGCTTAGGTTGCCATATTGAAAATTTTCATTTTTTTCACAAAAATGTTTCTTTAGCATCATATTTCTTACTTTTTCAAGAGGCAACAACAAACCATGGACCCCACAGGTTGTTATCCAATGTCTTATGAGCACAGGGATACCCCACATGTGGCCAAAAACCTCTGTTTGGATAAATGGGAGGGCTTGGAATGGAAGGAGCACCATTTGAATTCTGGAAAAGTTGAAATAAATTGCGGGCACCATGTCACATTAGCAGGGCCCCTTGGGTACCTATACAGAAGAAACCCCCCACAAGTGACCCCATTTTGGAAACTGGATTTTGTTCAGGAGTATAGTAAGCATTTTGAATCCACAGGTACTTCACAAAAATGTTGCTGTAGCAACAAATTTCTCACTTTTAGGCTATGTGGCCATGATCCAGCGACACGGCATCTAGTACACAGTGTCAGCCTTCCTGCAGAGATGTGAGTGTTGTCCACAGGAGAACGCAGCTGCCCATGCCCACGATTTGGGTTCAGGCTGCTGTGGAGCTCTATGCTACCTGCAGAGAACACTCTTGTCTCCGTAGCATAAATTGACATGCTGAGGCTCGGGAAGCTGCACGACAGGTCAGTGTATGCTGCGGAGAAGAGAAGCACATTGGGCATGAGATTTCTAAAAATCATTCCACTGTGCTTCTACTGCACAACGCAGCGCTATGGATGCAGGGAAAACACTCTGCGCCCAAAAGGCTGCAAACCCTGATCGTGGGCGCACAGCCTAAAATGCTACAATGGATGAATGGATAGATGTCAAACATATATAACGTCCCACCCCCCTGCATATTCTAAGCTGGCGCCCTTTAGTGCCTTTCATGTGTCACTAAAGGGTGCCTAGCCTTGTATCTAGCCCCCCAAAAAATTATAATTAAAATAAATGACGTGGGGTCCCCCCTATTTTTGATAGCCAGCTATGGTAAAGCAGACAGCTGTAGCCTGCAAACTACAGCTGACAGCTTCACCTTGGCTGGTGATCAATTTGGAGGGCTCCCCAGGTGTTTTTTTAAAAAACAAACAAACGTGGGGTCCCCCCTAAATTAGATCACCAGCCAAGGTGAAGCGGACAGCTGGGGTCTGGTATTCTCAGGGTGGTAAGAGCCATGGTTATTGGACTCTTCCCAGCCTAAAAATAGCAGGCCGCAGCCACCCCAGAAGTGGCGCATCCATTAGATGCGCCAATCCTGGCGCTTCGCTCCAGCTCATCCCGCGCCCTGGTGCGGTGGCAAACGGGGTAATATACGGGGTTGATACCAGCTGTAATGTCACCTGGCATCAAGCCCTGGGGTTAGTGATGTCACGGCATCTAAACAGATACCCGACATCACTAACCCAGTCAGTAATAGAAAAAAATAAACACACAAAAAAAATTTATTTGAAAAAAAACCTCCCCGAAACATTCCTTTTTCACCAATTTATTGAAAATAAATAAATTTCGGTCGCTGTAATGCATTTTGGAGGTCCCTCGGCGACTCTGGACCTTCTAGAATATGGGGGGCACGTTCAGGGAACGTATCCCCCATTTTCTAGAAGAGCAAGCTCTCCATGAGCAGTGTGGGTGCAGTAATCTGAGAATACTGCACTCACACTGCCCCGGTCCAACCTAGGGCAGAGTGACCTGCAGTAACCTCATTCCAGAATATGAGGGGCACGCTCACAGAACGTACCCCCCATTTTCTAGAACAGCAGGCTCTCCATGTGAGGAGTGTGGCTGCAGATTACTGCACTCACTCTCCCCCGGTCCATAGCGCAGCAGCAAGGTCAGCGTCCCTGCTTACATGGATCCAGCTGACAGCTGCTGTCTGCGCATGCGCCGCCAGCTTTCTAGGAGGCGGAGTGATCGCGGGGACGGAGCAGCAGGTAGGTAACGGGGCTGACCGGGGCTGACCGGGGGCTGACCGAGGGCTGACCGGGGGACCTGGGGATGACTTTTCTGCCACATGTGACGTGTCACATGCGGCAGAAAGAGCAGGATGAATGCAGCCGTGCGCTGTGCGCTGCGCGCCACAATTTTGCATACTCCGGAGGGGGGGAGGGGGAGCGCTCTAGAGAACCGGAGGGGGCTCCGGTGGATCAGAGGGCTCCGGTGGACCGGAGGAGGGGTCAGGGGGAGGACATTTCCCTGCGATCTGAAATGTTTGATCATTTCAGATCGGAGGGAAATGAATGCAGAGCCGGTGGCGGCTGCAGTTTTCGGCGCGAGTCGGCGCCATTTTGACTGTTCCGGAGGGGGGATAGGGGTGGGGGGGGACTCTCCGGTACCGGGGGCTTTGGGGGCACTAGAGGATTATATTTCTTTATCATCTGACATGTTTGATCATGTCAGATGAGAAAGAAATCAGTATTATTTGCCATTTTTTTTTTTATGTGTACGTCGGTATACGGTGTATACCGGTGATCACATTCTCGGGGTCCAAAAAAAACACCCTGATTCATAATCTTGGGGGTCTCAGCTACCTCCGGTAGCTGAAACTCCCGAGATTTTTTGTCACTGGGGGGCGCTACAAGCTTTTTCCGGCCTGACGTCTCAAGACGTCGGAACAGAATAAGTACCCTGTTTTTCCGACTTCTTGAGACGTTAGGCCGTCGCTATGGGGTTAAAAAACAATTAAGGTACTAAGGAAAATGTATCTAAAGACGTACACACAAATAGCAAAAGGATCTCTTCTTTCAGACTTGGAGATATGTTATAAACGAATTAGAGACACATATAGCTCTCATTGCATAGTTCCTGTGCAACAACTACAAGATATATGCAAAAAAGAGAGGAAAAAGTCTTTAAAGGGACCCTGTCACCAGTTTTATGGCCTATAAGCTGCGGCCACCACCAGTGGGCTCTTATATACAGCATTATAACATGCTGTATATAAGAGCACAGGCCACTGGGAGAACATAAAAAAACACTTTATAATACTCACCTAAACTGGTCGCTGGGGTGCTGGTTGGCCCGTTGGGCGACACTGTTCTCCGGGACTGGCGCCTCCTCTCTCGGCCATCTTTTTCCTTCGTCTTCTGAAGCCTATGTGCATGACACATCCACGTCATACACACTCGCCAGCACTGAGGTCCTGTGCAGGCGCACTTTGATATGCTCAGGGCAGATCAAAGTACTGTAGTGCGCCTGCGCAGGACCTCAATGCCGGCGAGTGTGTATGATGTGGATGCGTCATGCACACAGGCTTGAGAAGATGCAGGAGTAAGATGGCCGAGAGATGAGGCACCGGTCCCGGAGAACAGCGCCACCCACAGGGCCAACCAGCACCACAGCGACCGGTTTAGGTAAGTATTATAAAGTGTTTTTTATGTTCTCCCAGCGGCCTGCGCTCTTATATACAGCATGTTAGAATCCTGCATATAAGAGCCCACTGATGGTGGCCGCAGCTTATAGGCCATGAAACTGGTGACAGGTTCCCTTTAAATTTGCTCATACATCCTCACATCTCCAGGCCTATAATGACACAAAAAAACACCAATATTTATAACAGTATTTCAATTTATTGAGTATCAAAAAAGGTGCAGGGGATGGGAAATTAGAAAAGGAAATTCCCACCACAAAGTAGTC
Organism: Anomaloglossus baeobatrachus; assembly: GCF_048569485.1. Lineage (NCBI taxonomy): Eukaryota > Metazoa > Chordata > Amphibia > Anura > Aromobatidae > Anomaloglossus > Anomaloglossus baeobatrachus. Next base: position 686,159,475 of record NC_134355.1, on the reverse strand, counting down.
CTACTTCCACACACCTACCCTTGTGCCTTGTTAATTATTAGGTAAGCTCTTTGTATGTGTTCGCTGTTGTTTGAAAATGTTATACCACAGCATTGTACTCTCCTCCCGCTTAGTCCTGAGACATTTATTTGCAATGCTTTTTGGTATACTATAGAGCTATTTTGTGGTTGAAATTTCCTGTGCCAGGAGGTTGCAGATTTGTCAGCGTTACACTTCAGCTTTAGAAGGTTTTTAATGAGGGGTAGATGTGTGGGTTTTTTGTAATTTTCCATCCTCTACACCTTTTTGATACTCAATAAATTTAAATACTGTTCTAAATATTGGGGGTTTTTTTTGAGTCATTATAGACCTACAGATGTGAGGATATACAGACTAGGAGATTTGTTGTATGTCCGCCACTGTGTATAGGGAGGCAGGACAAAGTAAAAAGGAGTTCTTTAGAAATTTGGAGGATTATATAAGAGCGCACTTAAACAGCATTTTCATTTTATTAGATGATGCAACAGTTTCCAGCAAGCAAACAGCTATAAAACACTGTTCCAGGTAATAATACTGTAGATGGAAGGCTTTAATAATCTTTAAACAGGGCTTGCAGAATAACATACAGTTAGGTCCAGAAATCTTTGGACAGTGACACAATTTTCGCGAGTTGGGCTCTGCATGCCACCACATTGGATTTGAAATGAAACCTCTACAACAGAATTAAAGTGCAGATTGTAACGTTTAATTTGAAGGTTTGAACAAAAATATCTGATAGAAATTGTAGGAATTGTCACATTTCTTTACAAACACTCCACATTTTAGGAGGTCAAAAGTAATTGGACAAATAAACCAAACCCAAACAAAATATTTTTATTTTCAATATTTTGTTGCGAATCCTTTGGAGGCAATCACTGCCTTAAGTCTGGAACCCATGGACATCACCAAATGCTGGGTTTCCTCCTTCTTAATGCTTTGCCAGGCCTTTACAGCCGCAGCCTTCAGGTCTTGCTTGTTTGTGGGTCTTTCCGTCTTAAGTCTGGATTTGAGCAAGTGAAATGCATGCTCAATTGGGTTAAGATCTGGTGATTGACTTGGCCATTGCAGAATGTTCCACTTTTTTGCACTCATGAACTCCTGGGTAGCTTTGGCTGTATGCTTGGGGTCATTGTCCATCTGTACTATGAAGCGCCGTCCGATCAACTTTGCGGCATTTGGCTGAATCTGGGCTGAAAGTATATCCCGGTACACTTCAGAATTAATCCGGCTACTCTTGTCTGATGTTATGTCATCAATAAACACAAGTGACCCAGTGCCATTGAAAGCCATGCATGCCCATGCCATCACGTTGCTTCCACCATGTTTTACAGAGGATGTGGTGTGCCTTGGTTCATGTGCCGTTCCCTTTCTTCTCCAAACTTTTTTCTTCCCATCATTCTAGTACAGGTTGATCTTTGTCTCATCTGTCCATAGAATACTTTTCCAGAACTGAGCTGGCTTCATGAGGTGTTTTTCAGCAAATTTAACTCTGGCCTGTCTATTTTTGGAATTGATGAATGGTTTGCATCTAGATGTGAACCCTTTGTATTTACTTTCATGGAGTCTTCTCTTTACAGTTGACTTAGGGACAGATAACACCTACTTCACTGAGAGTGTTCTGGACTTCAGTTGATGTTGTGAACGGGTTCTTCTTCACCAAAGAAAGTATGCGGCGATCATCCACCACTGTTGTCATCCGTGGACGCCCAGGCCTTTTTGAGTTCCCAAGCTCACCAGTCAATTCCTTTTTTCTCAGAATGTACCCGACTGTTGATTTTGCTACTCCAAGCATGTCTGCTATCTCTCTGATGGATTTTTTCTTTTTTTTCAGCCTCAGGATGTTCAGCTTCACCTCAATTGAGAGTTCCTTAGACCGCATGTTGTCTGGTCACAGCAACAGCTTCCAAATGCAAAACCACACACCTGTAATCAACCCCAGACCTTTTAACTACTTCATTGATTACAGGTTAACAAGGGAGATGCCTTCAGAGTTAATTGCAGCCCTTAGAGTCCCTTGTCCAATTACTTTTGGTCCCTTGAAAAAGAGGAGGCTATGCACTACAGAGCTATGATTCCTAAACCCTTTCTCCGATTTGGATGTGAAAACTCTCATATTGCAGCTGGGAGTGTGCACTTTCAGCCCATATTATATATATAATTGTATTTCTGAACATGTTTTTGTAAACAGCTAAAATAACAAAACTTGTGTCACTGTCCAAATATTTCTGGACCTAACTGTACATAACAGTCTGTTCACAGATTATCATCTCTCCTTCCCCATAGTCTTTCCCCTTACACAGTGGATGTACACAGATCAGAACACTGTACCTTGTCATGCAGTGAGGTGGGGGGAAGGTGAATCCTGTGCTGGTTACTCTTCTCTATCCTTCTGCTGCACAGAGTTTGCTTTTGAACTATTCTGAGCTGTTCCCCACTCTTGGCAGTCACTGTTCTGAACTGGCAGATCTCTGTAGCTTGATTTTTCTCAGGATACATATACTACACTTTCTAATCACTGCTCCTTTGCAGAAAAACAAACACTTTCTTTCCTTTTCCAGAGGCAGAGACATACTCCCTGCTTCCCAGCATCCCAATGCTCACTGCTGGATTCTTCCTGCCCATTGCTGCAGCTTTAAATTTACAGTTGCTGGATGATTTTAGATTATTTGTGCAGTTCCTACTTGTCACAGATATACTAGATAACACCAAATGTAAAATCAGTATTGCCACAAAAATGTCTTTCAGAAATATATAGGATCACTACAGTTAAGAGCAACAGTTGAAGGCTATAAGGTATAATATCAATATTAGCCCCTTAATGGCATCGGGCAGTAAAATTATTTCCTAGCGGTCAAAGTGTTAATCTCCGCTGGCTACTGCGGGCAGCCGGTGGGGATCCTCGCACATGTCAGCTGATTTGTACAGCTGACATGTATACCTTGCAGGCACGTATGAAATTTCATTCCACCTGTACCTGTTAACCCCTTAAATGGTGCTGTCAAAATGTGACAGGGCCATTTTAATGGCGATAAAACTTTACTCACCGGCCGCAATCGGAAGACACGTGACATGATCACGTGGAGCCAATGGTTGCCATGGTAGCACAGAGTCATGTGATGACTCCTGTGGCTATCTTTTCTCACTTCTTGTGTCACCCAGCCGAGTGCCATGTGAGTCAGGAGATGAGCAAATCTGCTGGTCTCAGCTGTGTAGCTCTGATTAACAGAAATGGAAGAGCGATCAGACTGCTGATCCTTATAGACCACTAGGGAAACAGTAAAATAAAAAAAGTTAAAAACGTTTTAAAAAAAATAAATAAATAAAAGTTCCCATACCCCCCATTTGCCCTATTGAAAATTAAAGAGATAAAAAATAGAAAATATATACACATTTATTATCGCCACTTTCAGAAATTCCCGATATATCAAAATATAAATCAATTAATCTGATTGGTAAATGGCATAGAGGCAAACAAATTCCAAACACCAAAATTATGGTTTTTGTTCGCCTCAAATTTTACACAAAATGCAATAAAAGGGGATAAAAATATAGAATCGGTGCAAAAATGGTACCATTAAAAACTTCAGCTCGAGACGCAAAAAATAAGCTTTCACTGAGCCATAGATCTCAAAAAATGAGAACGCTACAGCTTGCGAAACATCACGCAAAAAGTGCGCCACTTTTTTTGGACAAAGTTTTGATTATTTTTAACCCACATAGATAAAAGTAAACCTATACAAATTTGGTGTCCACAAACTCGTACTGGCCTAAGGCATCACAGTGATACATCAGTGTTACCATATAGTGAACACAGTGAATAAAATCCTCAAAAACCTTTTTGCAATTGCATTTTTTTTTGCAATTTTTCCACACTTAGATTTTTTGTTGTTGTTTTCCAGTAGACTATATGGTAAAAATCATGTTTTCATTTAAAACTACAGCTTATTCCACAAAAAACAAGCCCTCACATAGCAAGATTGACTGAAAAATAAAAAAGTTACAGCTCCCAGAAGGGGAGCAAAAACAAAACTGGAAAACAAAATCGGCAGGGATGAAGGGGTTGGTGCAATGATAGCCCTGTCTGACTCAAAAGCCACTATTAACCTTATCTCTGACCATGTTTGAAAGGGCTGTCTTGGGCCATATACAGATACAAAACAAATAGGGAAACATATAATCAAGGATATGTGCAGATATCAACAAGAGTAAATATATATGACAAAAATGCGGGAGAAAGAATCAACGTAATCTGTCCATGTGCAGATATTAACAAGAGAAGGAATATATGATGGTAAGGCAGGAGAATATTTCTGAAAGAAATAAGTATAATTGGTGGAGAAAGGTGGAATCTGATAGAACTAGGCCTTGTTTCAAACTATGTAACCATGTAACTATCATGACCGATAACCCCACATGTAATTTACACATGACATACTGTATATAAACCAAATTTTAAGGAATTTATATAACTTATCTGAAATAAGTATGCTTTTCACTTAACATATTTCCCCTATCAAAAGTTCATCAGTTCATCAATAGTGAACATTGTGGTCCTACTGGAAAGACCATTCAGTCAGGACAGGCTTGTGCTCAGTGTCCCATGAGGAGTGTGTGTGGTGCAGCGTTGTCCTGCAATCTCAGTGAACAATCTTTATATTAATTGCGAGATATATTGATTCTTCTACACCGTGTGCAGAATTATTAGGCAAGTTGTATTTTAGAGAATTTTATTTTTTTATTATTGATCAACAACTATGTTCTCAATCAACCCAAAAGACTCATAAATATCAAAGCTTAATATTTTTGGCAGTTGGAGTGGCGTTTTTTAGATTTGGCTATCTTTGGAGGATATCTGTTTTGCAGGTAACGAGACGAGCTATCGCGCGATGCATCGTCGGGGTCACGGTTTTCGTGACGCACATCCGGCATCGTACACGATGTCGTCTTGTGTGACACCTTCTAGCGATGCAGTATCGCTCACAAATCGTGAGTCGTGTACTCGTCGCTAGGTTTCATAAAATTGTTTAATTAAAATGGCGCCGGTTGTTCATCGTTTCCGTGGCATCACACGTTGCTCCGTATGACACCACGGGAACGATGAGCACAGCTTACCTGCATCCCGCGGCAGTCGCCGGCTATGTGGAAGGAAGGGGGTGGGCAGGATGTTTACATCCCGCTCATCTCCGCACCTCCGCTTTGATTAGCCGGCTGCCGTGTGATGTCGCCGTGACGCCGAATGTCCCTCCCACTTCAAGAAGTGGACATTCGTCGCCCACAGCGAGGTCATCCGGAAGGTAAGTATATTTGACGGGAGTTAAACGAGTTTGTGTGCCACGGGCAGTGATTTGCCCGTGACTCTAAAATGACGGGGGCGGGTACGATCGCTCGTGCTATCGCACGATAGATCGACTCGTGTAAAGCAGGCATTACTGTGCAGAATTATTAGACAACTTAATAAAAAAAGAAATCTATTCCCATCTCACTTGTTTATTTTCACCATGTAAAACAATATAACTGCACAAAATTTAGAAATAAACATTTCTGACATGCAAAATCCAAACCACAAAAAATTAGCGACCGATATAGCCACCTTTCTTTCTGATGACACTCAGCAGCTGACCATCCATAGATTCTGTCATTGCTTGATCTGTTTACGATCAACATTGCGTGCAGCAGCCACCACAGCCTCCAGACACTGTTCCCAGAGGTGGACTGTTTTCCCTCCCTGTAGATCTCACATTTTATGAGGGACCACAGCTTCTCTATGGCGTTCAGATCAGGAGAACAAGAGGGCTATGTTTTGTTTTTTCCATCTTTTAGACCTTTACTGGCCAGCCACACTGTGGAGTAGTTGAATGCATGTGATGAAGCATTGTCCTGCATGAAAATCATGATTTTTTTGAAAGATACCGACTTCTTCCTGTACCACTGCTTGAATAAGTTATCTTCCAGAAACTGGCAGTAGGTCTGGGAGTTGAGCTTCACTCCATCCTCAACCCAAAAAGGTCCCACAAGTTCATCTTTGATGATCCCAGCCTATACCAGTCCCCACCTCCACCTTGCTGGCATCTGAGTTGGAGTGGAACTCTCTGCCCTTTACTGATCCAGCCTCTGGCCCATCCATCTGGGCCATCAAGAGTCACTCTCATTTCATCATTCCATAAAACCTTTGAAAAATCAGTCTTAAGATATTTCTTGGCCCACTCTTGAAGTTTTGTCTTATGTTTCTTGTTCAAATTGGTGGTTTTTTAGCCTTCTTTACCTTGGCCATGTTCCTGACTATGGCACACCTTGTGCTTTTTGATACTCCAGTAACGTTGCAGCTCTGAAATATGGCCAAACTAGTGGCAAATGGCATCTTGGCCGCTTCCCGCTTGATTTTCCTCAATTCATGGGCAGTTATTTTGCACCTTTTTTGCCCAACACACTTCTTGTGACCCTGTTGGCTATTTGCCATGAAATGCTTGATTGTTCGGTGATCACGCTTCAAAAGTTTGGCAATTTCAAGACTGCTGCATCCCTCTGCAAGACAGCTCACAATTTTGGACTTTTCAGAGCCCCTCAAATCTCTCTGTTGACCCATTTTGCCAAAGGAAAGCAAGTTGCCTAATAATTAAGCACCCCTTATATAGGATGTTGATGGCATTACACCGCACCCCTCCTCATTACAGAGATGCACATCACCTGATTTACTTATTTGGCAGTTGGCTCTCAGCCTATACAGCTTGGAGTAGGACAACATGTATAAAAAGTATCGTGACGAAAATATTCATTTACCTAATAATTCTGCACACAGTGTACTTGCACCACTTATTTATAAGCAACAGCAAGGCAAGCATCTGCCCTAAAAATGGGATAATTTTTGGACCGTTTATACAAGTAGCCTACAAAAGCCTGGAACTGTTGTCTATGGTTCAATAGTCTGCTGGTAACCGCCAGTTACTATCTTGTTTTCCCTGTCCAGATTGCTTTAGGTTATGTTTAGATTATAGAGCTCAAAATGGGTTCAATAACTTTCAAAGGGAAATAATATTTTTTTTTACATTTTGGTGAAGACTGTGAATTCTAAATTCTGAAGTATTCGGATTTGAATTTTCCTGCAGAATTTCTAGAAAATGTTAGATGCACTTTTTATATAACGGCACCTTGTAACAATGATCATAACATCCAATCTGTAAGCAGTGTGCTGTAGTGCAAAAGTATTAACTTCGTAAAAGCATAGATTGTAATCTACCATGTCCTAAAACATTGAAATGTGGAGAGTGTGTCACACACGTGAGTGTGGACCCAATGCACCACATATCGCGATACTACCTTGGAGGGGTGTGACTAAGTGCCTACCAGGTTTTCATCAAAGCCTCTGATGGTGAGGTTTAACATGGCTGCCAGTAGATGCCAAGCAACACTTTAGGGCAGTCCACATTACTGTAGCAGCTGATCCCAAAGGTCAGGAACATAGGTACGGGAGGATAGGCAGGATCATGACTAATAAGCAGGCAGCATTTAGTACAAGAGACAGGCAGAATGGGTTCAGAGCTGGACAAATTCTTCTTCAAGCTCTAGCAGGACAAGTTCAGGATCTGGCAGGACAGGTGAATTTCTGGCATGTGAATTGTTGCTAGGGTCATGGGTTTCTGGAGACTAATCATGGCCGCCTTTGCCCTTTAATTGATGGTAGAATCTTTTCCTCCAACCGATCATAGTTTTTGCAATTCTGGTACGTGTATGGTTATCCACCTTCTGGTGAACTGCTCTATGCTATTCTGGTGAGTTGTGGAAATACTCTTGGTGTTTGATTATGTCCTTCCTTTTCTTTATTTCCTCCCGAGCATGATTTATCTATACCTCCATGAGTTATTACTAGGGATGATCGAATACCTCAAATATTCGGCTAGGCCTATATTCGACCAATAGGTGACCGCTATTCGACTATTTGCGAATATTCGATACGCAATATAAGTCTATGGGAAACATGAATAGTTGTCGAATAGCAACTATTCGGGCTTCCCATAGACTTACATTGCGCATCGAATATTCGCATAGCGGTGACATATTCGTCGAATATTCACGGAGCCGAATATTGCCGAATATTTGTGATATTCGATCATCCCTAGTTATTACTGTGAGTTTGAGTTTGGATTTCCCCCCTCTGTCTTTCTGTCTGAGATTTACCACTCCAGTCTTGGCCCTCTCCTGGTATGGGCATGAGAGGGTATTAGATTAAAGGTTGGTCCGGAGTCAGGGCTACACAGGTAGTCCAGACCTCTTAGCATTCAGAAGTACCTCTAGAATAAGGGACAGTTAGGGCCCCCTAGTCTGAGAGCCAGTTTAGGAGTCCCTACTCCCAGTTACTATGTCACCCTCATGACACCTTCTCAGAGAACACATTACAAAAATCTAAGAGTGGACATGAAGACTAGTGGTAACTGGAGTACAGGTTCCTACACAGTTTACTCTACAATATGTGCTCTATTTAATTATGTCTTGGGTTTTTCAGTTAACAGTTGGGCTATGTAATGCAAACCAGGGGAAGCTTAATGTAATTTGTGCTGGAATGCCCTTTATCTCATAGCAAGATATTAGCTTCGAATGAAACATATGGTGGATCTATGGCAAAAATCCGTACCAGATTTAGTAACTACTTCAACTCCAACCCAGAAGTTCAAGCAAACTGTTTGTGAATTATGTTTTCCCCTAAACCACTATCCAAAAGACCATAAAAGTGACATTTAGGCCCTCTTACTAAACCCTTGCGGATATTAACCATTGAGACACCATAGTGGAGGAAATTCATAGACTCAGGTTGGAATCCCCCATTCAACCTGGGTCTATAAGTTTTCCGGAAAACAAAAAGGTTTCAGCTTACCTGCAGCGGGTGTGTTACGGTTGCTGTGGCTCTGGAGACTATCTTCGGATTTCTTGCTACTGCACATGTGCGAGCGCTGGAGACTAAATCCTATCTTGGAGCCATTGCACATGTGCGGGTGACATCATCGCTGACACGAGGTCACATGTCTCTGACACCTTCTAAGCTGATTGGCCGCTAGTCATGTGCTTGTGACACGTGGTCACATGTCTCTGACACCTTCTATGCCGATTGGTCGCTGGTCATGTGCTTGTGACGCTTTGCTTGGTGATAGGCCAGCGTGACGTCATTGCTGTCATTCTGCCAGCGGATTGGCTCTGGTGTCCTCCATCTTGGATGAGGCACAGAGTCTATATAAGACCCTGATGCACGCCGCCCGGCTCTCAGTCCTCTTGGTTCATGCATGAGGGTAGACGCCCTGTGCACGTCCCTCTAGGCATCTCTCTGTCTATGTTAGGTGAGCGCTACCGTTAGGGTAGCGTTCTTATACCTTACAGCTTCAGCTGGAGTCCGGATCCTTACCTCTTAGTGGAGCGGACATAGACAGGTGCCTGAGGCACATGGTCCGGCTGGGCCTTGTGATTCTACTCGTAGGTGGACGTTGCCGCTAGGGTAACGTTTTTTATACTGCGTCTGGCAGTTGTCGTATCCTCGCACACTAGGGGAGCGAACAGAGGTAGGAGCTTTGTGCGGCTTAATCTGCTGTCCGTCTCTTTTGCGCCACTAGAAGAGCGGACCTAGGCAGGTGCCATATCTAGTGGTTCGTGTCCTTGCACACTAGTGGAGCGAACGCAGGTAGGAGCTTTGTGCGGCTTACGCTGCTGTCTGTCTCCTGGCACCACTAGAGGAACGGACCTAGGTAGGTGCCATTTCATACTCACTGCTTTTGTCTCTGTGATCATTAACAGAGATCATTCCACACACCCTCCAAGTAAGGGAGGAATTGCCTTATTTGCTAATTATATTCCTCTGTGAGTTTAAAAGAGGTATTGCACTCTGGCATAGTCTGCAGCAGAGTCTTTGCACGGTGGACCCTGACTGTCTGATATTCCTTTAGGTTTTTTTTATCAGACACCCCCCGTAACATTGTGCCTCAGGACTTCAGAGTGGTACACAGATTCTTCCAGACATGCCAGGTCCGGTATGGCAAACAGGCAGGCAAAAACGGCAAAGGCGTAGATCCAGCACCAAAAATATATATGTAAAATTAACAAACTTTTATTCCATCATTGTTGAAAAGAATCACTAAAGGCACTTCATATTAAATAATTGGGGGCATAGAAACACCTGATGCATTTCGGACACACAATGTAAAAAAGTCTTTACTCATAGGTGAGCACATATTGGCAGTCTGTACACTTATGTCTACTTTTCCAACTGCCTTTTTTCCTTGCGCACGGAGAAGCAATTACTAACAAAGTGTCTTTTTTTTGCCACAGAAAAACAAACTCCTCCCCTTTTAGTTCCTTGGTTTGCAATATATTCCTCCTGTTGGTGGCTGTTCACATTTAGCCGCCTTACCCTTTTCCACAGGCATTGCTAATTAAGCACCATACTTGGATCTGGTCTGCCTTTATTTATGGTTGCTGGTCTGGCACTGTGAAGGTCAGTTCTGACATTGTCCTAGTGTGTGTGGCATCTGCTGCACTCACTGGGACCTGGGCTGCCTTTTATCCGCAGGATAAAGGATTTATCTAGGATGCTGCATGGCACATGAAATACATAATATAGAGTAGGACCCCCAATTGAGATTTGCCGTGATGTGGCAGGGGTGGCTCAAAAAATTGATAAATTATATGCTAAAAATCTCATTTTGTATTATAGTACAGTTGGAATAAATCTGTGAATTTGCACTTTTTATATAATGCATGCCACTCTCACATCGTGCTGGCTAACCTTTGCTTTTTAGTAGTAGTGGAGATACTTCCCCGTGGGTCGCAACAGAAACTCTCTCCAAGAGAGTCTTGGTTTTTTGAGATAAATAAGGAATAACGTTTGGAACTCCATTCTAAATCTAAACTGGGTGCAAAAACCTAAAAAACATCACTATATGGAGATAAGGTATGCACACCAGTGATTATGTAAGGGGAATACATGTAATAGCAGAAACTGCTGTGTGAATACTGACATGAAAAATCCAATAGCTATATGTAAGAATGAAAATGTGAAAATGGAACCTGCATTACTGCCATGAACATATGAATAAAGAGAAATTTAGCTACTGAATTGATCAATGCAATAGAGCCCCAACACTACGCCAAAGTATTTCTTTACGTTGGGCTTGTATGTGTCCTCTCACGCAGTTAAAAAACTTACCGTGTATGAGAAGCTGAGACCCAGGCTACAGTCATATGAAAACGTTTGGGCACCCCTATTAATGTTAACTTTTTTTTCTTTATAACAATTTGGGTTTTTGCAACAGCTATTTCAGTTTCATATATCTAATAACTGATGGACTGAGTAATATTTCTGGATTGAAATGAGGTTTATTGTACTAACAAAAAATGTGCAATCCGCATTTAAACAAAATTTGACAGGTGCAAAAGTATGGGCACCTCAACATAAAACTGACATTAATATTTTGTAGATCCTCCTTTTGCAGAAATCACAGCCTCTAGTCGCTTCCTGTAGCTTTTAATGAGTTCTTGGATTCTGGATGAAGGTAGATTTGACCATTCCTTTTTACAAAACAATTCCAGTTCGGTTAAGTTTGATGGTCGCCAAGCATGGACAGCCGCTTCACATCATCCCACAGATGTTCAATGATATTCAGGTCTGGGGACTGGGATGGCCATTCCAGAACATTGTAATTGTTCCTCTGCATGAATGCGGTGTTTTGGATCATTGTCTTGCTGAAATATCCATCCCCTGCGTAACTTCAACTTCATCACTGATTCTTGCACATTATTGTCAAGAATCTACTGATACTGAGTTGAATCCATGCGACCCTCAACTCTTCCCGGTGCCGACATTGGCCACACAGCCCTAAAGCATGATGGAACCTCCACCAAATTTTACTGTGGGTAGCAAGTGCTTTTCTTGGAATGCCGTGTTTTTTTGCCTCCATGCATAACGCCTTTTTGTATGACCAAACAACTCAATCTTTATTCTATCAGTCCATAGTACTTTCTTCCAAAATGTAACTGGCTTGTCCAAATGTGCTTTTGCATACCTCAGGCGACTCTGTTTGTGGCGTGCTTGCAGAAATGGCTTCTTTTGCATCACTCTCCCATACAGCTTCTCCTTGTGCAACGTGCGCTGTATTGTTGACCGATGCACATTGACACCATCTGCAGCAAGATGATGCTGCAGGTCTTTGGAGGTGGTCTGTGGATTATCCTTGACTGTTCTCACCATTCTTCTTCTCTGCCTTTCTGATATTTTTCTTGGCCTGCCACTTCTGGGCTTAACAAGAACTGTACCTGTGTTCTTCCATTTCCTTTCCTACTATGTTCCTCACAGTGGAAACTGACAGTTTAAATCTCTGAGACAACTTTTTGGATCCTTCCCCTTAACAACTATGTTGAATAATCTTTGTTTTCAGATCATTTGAGGGTTGTTTTGAGGAGCCCATGATGCCACTCTTCATAGGAGATTCAAATAGGAGAACAACTTGCAAGTGGCCACCTTAAATACCTTTTCTCATGATTGGATACACCTGCCTATGAAGTTCAAAGCTCAATGAGGTTGCAAAACCAATTTAGTAAGTTAGTAAAAAGTAGTTAGGAGTGTTCAAATCAAAAAATTGATAAGGTTGGCCATACTTTTCCACCGGTCAAATTTTGTTGAAATGCGGATTGCACATTTTCTGTTAGTACAATAAACCTCATTTCAATCCAGAAATATTACTCAGTCCATCAGTTATTAGATATATGAAACTGAAATAGCTGTTGCAAAAACCCAAATTGTTATAAAGAAAAAAGGTTAACATTAAAAGGGGTGCCCAAACTTTTTCATATGACTGTATCATGTGGATTGGCAATAGGTGTGAGTGGGGTGGGTTCACAAGCAAAAAACTACTAACAAATAAGGAATAACGTTTGGAACTCCATTCTAAGTCTAAACTAGGTGCAAAAACCTAAAAAAACATCACTATATGGAAATGTTTTTTTGAGATGTCTGCCAGAAATGGTGATCAATACATATTATTAAAGACATGGCACATGCAAGAGAAGTTGGAGTTTCATACATTACCAACGTTTCCTTTAGCCACTCGGACACACCTTGGAAAAACTGGCTTTTGAACACAGGGTCATTCCACTGAGTGTCCATGGACCAGTTACCGAATTCGGCATAATAATTATCTGCAGGTTTGTTCCCTTGTTGTAGTGAATGGATTTCAGACTTGGCTAAAGATACCTTGTCTGGATCATCATAGATGTGCCCAAGTGTTGGGAAAAATACGTCCACGAACAAAAAAAAGATGACTCAGTGGGCAAGGAAAAAGCTCATGCTTGTAGGTCTTTGCTCAGGAGCAAGACCACAATTCTGACCCACTATGCCTCACTACCACTACCACCTCACTATGCCACGGGGTCCTTTTCCCATACCACACAATCAACAGAGCGAGAGATGGCTGTACAATCCAAAGAGCATTTATTCCAAGCAAATCAAATGGTCCAAAACACAATCCACAAAACAGAGGGTAAAATTAGTCCGAAAATATGAATATAATCCAATAAGCAATATATATACAGGTCTCTCTGAGAAGTCCCACCTTCCCCCAGAGGTCAATCCTTCTCCCTTCAACTTCTCCAAACAGACTGCCTGAATCTCCCAGGTAAGCAGAGAGTTAACAGTAGGTGGACTCTAGGCCCACCTCCCCCCACACTCAGGGACAGAAGCACCTCAAGAGGCTATAACCTTTCACTATAGGGGTTGATTACTTCCAAACAATAAAATGTACACATAAGCAGTACAAATAATGGACAGTAAATTAAGCTTAAAATAGGGATCTGTACAGCAAGATACACCTCCCCCCATATCCCACCATCACAGGACATTAATGGAAGTATCACTTACATGCTTCTGTAAAGGTGAGAAACCTGCTGCGCTGCCCCAAAAATCTTTCCGGGAGGGGCAGTTTGGGTTCAGATGATCCAGCGACCAGAACTGATTATGCCAGTGTTTCGCCATCTTTAATTCACCCAACTGGAGAGACAAGATCTGCAATTGCTTTAATAGTGCAGCAACCAGCTTAAGACTTTTGCACAGTGCTAACAGTTTAATTTTATTTTTATCAATTAAAAAAAATGCAAATTAATGAGCTAATCAAAAATCTAGGTCAAATTAATATTTGGTTTGACTATTTCCCTTTTACAGTAAATAGCCTCAAAGCAATGATTCCTCTATGTAAAATAACACAAAGTTTATAATGGAATTCGGTAAGAGCTTGGACACCTGACTCCTGATCTTCTGGGTATGAGGCTTGTGCAGATCCTTCATTTTGATCACAGATAGATGGGATAATATGAGATCAGGGTTCTATGGGCCAGATCATCACATTCTAGACTCATTCTTAATTACATTGACTGGATGTTTGGTGTTGTTGTCCAGCTGCAGAATAAATTTTAACTAGAGTTGAGCGGACTGTCAATAATCCGGGTCCGGCGGATCACTGGCGGGTTGACAAAGAAGTCCGGATCCGATCCGGAATCCGGCCCTATATATGTCAATGGGGAGCGGAATCCGGGACAGAAGAGAGAGAGAGAGAGAAAGAGAGAAAGAGAGAGAGAGAGAAAGAGAGAAAGATTGAGAGAGAAAGAAAGAGAAAGAAAGAGAAAGAAAGAGAGAGAGAAAGAGAGAGAGAGAAAGAGAGAGAGAGAAAGAGAAAGAGTGAGAGAGAAAACACGGATCCGGATCGTGTAGCCGGAATCCCGCGTTCGGGTTGGACTCGGATCTGCCGCTCAAACCGCGCGGATCCGGATTTTGCCAATCCGGGTCCGCTCAACACTAATTTTAACCCAATCAGGCTCCTCTTTGTCATTGCATAAGGGATAGATACCGCCAAGATATTCGGAAACACCTCCCTGCCAACTTAATTCAGGAATGTAGTGGAGGTATACATTGAAGAACTGATGAAGACAATGGATAGTCACAGCAAATATTGATATGATTTTGATTCATCATTTGTGAATTTGCTCTCTTACACATTGCATATGTATATTTTTTTTATTACTTTCTGGCTGGCTACACGGAGCTTTTTTACAATAACCACAAATTATAACCCACAAAGAAGCACTTAGTGAAATAGTCAAATTTAATTACATCCTCTGAATTTGTATAAAATTCATGTGCTCTATTTTTACATTACTATTATTTGCATCCAACATTGCAATTTACTGGATATCATAAAGAAACATAGATGTCATCTAGAACCTGGATTAACGCTCAACAATACAAGTCACCTAAACTCCTGGGAATAATTCCTCTTTTATTGAAGGAGTCATGCCAGGTCTGGCTACAAAACTTGTCCTAGCCATAGGACTAATGGCACATTTGATGATTGTGGGAGTCAATGTGACAGACTGGCTGAACAGGAGACCACTGACCACTGTGGACCACATCATCACTTCTCTTGCCACATCCAAGTTTATCTTTCAGTTTAATTTTCTCTTTTATATTTTGTGGTCTTATTTTCAGGAGGAATTTTCGAAGACTTTTTTGCATGCTTTGATTTCATTTGGTTCTTTTCCATGTACTGCAGTTTTCTATTGTCCAGTCTACTCTCCGTGGTCTTCTACTTGAAGATTTCAAGGCTCCATAATCTTATATTTCTAAGGGTGAGGAAGATGATATCACAAAATATTTTCCGGATAATTGTTGGTACTGGACTCATAACCGCTCTTTACACTTCAATCATTGTCTTTTTCAGAAACATTTTCGAAATTCCAAAAATGTCATTTCAAAATGCAACTTCATGGTACAAGGTCAATCTGGTGATCGTCATATTGGATTCATTTATAGATGGTGTAACTTTCATTACATCCTTTGTTTCAAATCTGCTTTTAATAATCTCCCTGGGCCATCACGTTAGTAGGATGAGAACCAATGGGAAAAATTTGAGACATTTGGAGGTTTATATTAAGACTATCACAATTGTGACTTTTACTTTCCTAAACTGTGCTTTATATTTTACAATTGGGAAATTAGCTGACTACATTTATGAATCTCTCGACTTTCCAATGGTTACTGTCTTGTGGAATTCTTTCTACACATTGAGTTCCTTAATTTTGATCTACATAACGAAAAAGTTAAGGAAACATTTCTTCCAAATTATTCGACTTGTATTCAACTATTTTCACAACATACAAAGTCCTGACCGCGACACAAGACGACAGATTGAGACAATATCTTATTGAGTGAAGTAAAGTCTATCCACAGATGATAAAAGGAGTGATGCTAAATGGTAACATCATTACAATATCCTGAGCTCCTGCTATTTATATAACTGTGTTCACTGTGCAGTGTGAATATGGCTTTAAAGAACATACATACATACAACATCTGTAATCTGTGCACTTAACGATGCCTCCAGAAAACACTGTGGAGGTCGCCTGAGCTATAGCTTGTTTGTTCAAACGTAATAAGAATATCTGTGTATATAAATAATCAAAATGTAGATGTAGTTACATAATTATCTGTCTGTCTATGTAGCCATCGCATAGACCCATAATATAATTCTAAGCTGTATAGTCATGACGGAGTTAACCAAAGATAATGAAGCCAGAATGTGAAGCTGCAAAGTCTTATCAGTAGCTTTCACACAGAAAGAATGTATAAGAAACAAACAATGTGCTGGGAGAAAATAGGGAGTGAAATACTCCTAAGGCTAGGTTCACACACTGCATTTTTTTGACGCTGCGTTTTTGTGCGTTTTTTGCCGCAAAAAACGCACAAAAACGCACCCGTGTCAAAAAAACGTGGCAAAAAACGCACGCCTTTTGCTGCGATTTGGTGCGTTTTTTTGCTGCGTTTTGCTGCGTTTTTGCTCACTGCGTCTTTATGCGTTTTTTATCAGTGAACAAAAAAAAAAGGTCTGATGTCATTTCCTTCTTCAATGTGTTCTTCATTCTCCACTAGTGTATGCAGAAGAGCAGACAGCTGCAGAACTACAAGGCTCAGCATACTCCATCCAATAGTGTATGCAGGAGAGCAGACAGCAGCTGCAGAACTACAAGGCTCAGCATGCTCCATCCAGGACTGTATGCTTGACGGAGAGTCAGGGGGAGCAGACCTACAAGGCTCAGCATCCTCCATCCAATAGTGTATGCAGGAGAGCAGACAGCAGCTGTCGAACTACAAGGCTCAGCATCCTCCATCCAATAGTGTATGCAGGAGAGCAGACAGCAGCTGTCAAACTACAAGGCTCAGCATCCTCCTTCCAGGACTGTATGCAGGATTTCTTTGCCCCCCCCCCAAACAAAAAAAATGACGTGGGCTTCTCCATATTTTTGTATGCTAGCCGGGTACAGCAGGCAGGTACGGGCTGCCCCCAACCCCCAGCTGCCTATTTGTACCCGGCTGGGAACTAAAAATATAGGGAAGCCCTTTTTTTAATTATTTCATGAATTTCATGAAATAATTTTAAAAAAAAATGACGTGAGCTTCACCCAATTTTTGAGTCCAGCCAGGTACAACTAGGCAGCTGGGGATGCTTTCTGGGCACCCCCGCTGTGAATTGCAGTCCCGCAGCCACCCCAGAAAATGGCGCTTTCATAGAAGCGCCATCTTCTGGCGCTGTATCCAACTCTTCCAGCTGCCCTGATGCCGGGTGGCTCGCTGGGTAATAATGGGGCTAGGGCTAGCTGTATAGCTGGCCATAAGCCCGAAATTCATGGTGTCACGCCAATATTAGACATGGCCACCATGAATTTCTAGTAAAGATTAAAAAAAAACACAACACACAGAAAAATATTTTTATTAGAAATAAAACACAACACAATTAGTGACTCCATCTTTATTGAAATAAAGAACCCCCCTCCGCAGTAATCCTGGGTCAGGGTCCCGCGCCGTCCAATCTAGATCCAATATCATCTGATCGGTTTGCTGGAAGGCAAAGTGATCAGATGATGTGTCAGGTTCTAGGGGCTGAAGCACATCACACATCAGCTGATTGTATAAAAGCCGTTTATACAATCAGCAGATGCATCGGTGCAAAAAAAAATAAAAAAATACTCACTTATGTGCTGATTACCGGCAGCTCCTGGAGCGATGGGGTGGGAGTCTGATCCTGTACGATCGCTGCAGCAGCTGCCGGTAATCAGGGATGAAGTCTCCTGATGCATCCGCTGATAGCTTAAACCGGCCAATTGCCCGCGTCACCGCGATACTTACGATCAGCTGATGCGTCAGGTGACTGCATCAGGTGATCCATCGCCAGGTCCTGCATCTATCAGAGGTGTCCCAGCCGTCTGCACACAGCCGGAGCGGCGATACCGTGAGAGGAGCTGGGAGCGGGCATGGCACCGGGAGGCTCCAGACAGGTGAGTATAACTTTTTTTTTTTCTACTGTTCACTTTTGTTTTCCCAGCCGCTTCCACCTCTTGCACAGACATGGCGCCGCACGGCAGCATACATGCACAGTACGGGAGGTGGACGCGGCGGTGACGGTACCGGGAGGATTCACGCTTCTGTGTTTACTGACAGAAGGAATCCTCTTCCTGTACATGTCACTTTACTACCTACCTCCTGCGTTTACAGCTGCGTTTTTGGTCTTAGAAACGCACCAAAACGCAGCTATTTGCGTTTCTCATTGCGTCTTTCAACATCCCATTGCTCTCAATAGATGAAAAGCGCAGTGAAAAACGCGGGAATAATTGACATGCTGCGTTTTTGGGGCACCACAAAAACGCAGCTGAAAAAAAACGCTGTGTGCAGACAGCAAAAATGAAAACTCATAGACTTTGCTGGGGAAGCAAAGTCATGCAGTTTTCTGAGCAAAAACGCACCCGAAAACTGCGCAAAAACGCCGCGAAAAATGCACTGTGTGAACTTACCCTTACTCCCTTGTTCTAGCTTCAAGGTTAGAGATGCAAACTGTATAATTGGGTGTCTTGCAATACACGAGTTCATTTGGTGATGCTGGCTCAAGGAGAACATGTCTCATGTATTCACTGTCTGATACATTAATATCGGCTCTGATACGGCTCAGAGACGGTGCCGTATTAGCTATATATATATATAGCTAATACAGCACCGTCTCTGGATTCCCCGTAAGAAGATACCATTAGCACTCTTCAACAAAATTCCTCCCTTGACAACACCACATTCTGCAAAGCTTCTGAGGATGAATAGCTTTATAATATGCTATCTAATGGACATTGGTTTTTTTGTAGCCACTATGTAAAGCATTTAGAAAATATGGTATAGACTCATATTTTTATAGACACATGGAAACTGACACTGGTGATGTTAAAATAGAATTTAGCAATTATATGTAATAGATCATAAAATATAAAAAAATAAAAACATCATGAGAGTGAGAAGAAAAACAAGTATATAGATATTATATTTTATTTATATTTAATACGCTTTTTTTTACCCGGTCCATAAGATTATACCCTATGTCTCTGGGTAAAGGAAGAAAAAGTTAATTAATAAAAAGTTTTCTTAATTATAAATCAGAAAGCAAAACTGTGATTCCTCATTTTTTTCCTTAGCTTTCTGTCATGGATCCTGATGGTAGATTTCTCATCTAACCCTTATTCATTTGTCAGAAGCACAATTCACTGATTTAAATATAAGGCATAGAATGACCTTTACTTTCTTTAGAGCACTGCATTCCCCCCATGGCTTAGTAGGTTCAAATATACACTTGATAATGGCAGACACAACCCCTATCAAAAATGCAAAGGTCTATACCTGGTAAAAAAAAAATAATTTATATATATATATTGTATGTAAAAAAGAAAAAAACAGTAACACACTGCAAAACACAAAACTACTACACCTAATAAAAAAATGTTTTGGAGGTATTTAGAATATTAGATTGGCCATTGTCATGCTAGCCCAGCACCACTTCACGGTACCCTCCGTTGCTGGGTCCTACTCTAAACTGCATCTTTCTGGGCTTCTTAACCCCTTCACAACCGGCCGATTTTTTGCTTTCCGTTTTTTTTTTCGCCATTCTTTTTCTGAGAGACGTAACTTTTCTATTTTTTAGTCAATAGGGTCATGTGAGGGCTCATTTTTTGCAGAACGAGCTGTACTTTTAAATGAAACCATAAGTTTTACCATATAGTGTAGTGGAAAACAGCAAATAAATTCCAAATGCAGAAAAATTGCAAAAAAAGTGTGATAGCACTATTGTTTTTGAGATATTTTATTCACTGTGTTCACTATATGGAAAAACTGATGTGTGGGTGTGATGCCTCAGGTCAGTGCGAGTTCGTATACACCAAACATGTATAGGTTTACTTTTATATAAGGGGTTAAAAAAAATCGGAAGTTTGACCAAAAAAAGTGGCGCACATTTTACGCAATATTCCGTGACCGGTAGCATTCTCATTTTTCAGGATCTATGGCTCAGTGACGGCTTATTTTTTGTGTCTCGAGCTGACATTTTTAATGGTACTATTTTTGTGCAGATGCTACGTTTTGATCGCCTCTTATAGCATTTTGCGCAAAAGTTGTGACGACAAAAAAACGTCGTTTGGCGTTTGGAATTTTTTTGCTGCTACGCCGTATACTGATCAGATTAATTGATTTTATATTTTGATAGATCGGGCTTTTCTGAAAGCGGCGATACCAAATGTGTATATTTTTTAATTTTTTTAACCCTTTAATTTTCAATGGGGCGAATGGGGGGTGATTTGAACTTTTAGGTTTTTTTTTTTTTTTAATTTTTTAAAACTTTTTTTTAACATTTTTTTTTTTTGTTTTACTAGTCTCCCTAGGGGGCTATTGCGATCAGCAATCCGATCGCTCTTCAGTATCTGCTGATCACAGCTACAAGGCTGTAAACAGCAGATACGCACTCTTTCTCTTTTGCTGTGCCGCTGGCACAGCAAAAGTGAAAGCAATTCATGTGTAGTACAGGAGGCATCACATGACCCTGTGCTACAATGACAACTAATGGAAGTCACGTGATCGTGTCACGTGACTTCCGGTATCAGGCGGTAAGTAAAAGTTTACCGCGATCGCGCTTATAATGGCGCTGTCACATATTGACAGCGCCATTTAAGGGGTTAAACGGCACGAGCAGATAACGATTCTGCTCATGCCTAGCAGGCACACATCTCAGCTGTGAAAATCAGCTGAGATGTGTGCCGATCACGCCATGCTGCCGCCAGCAGACCGCAGGCAGTAACATTATGACCGCTAGGACGTAATTTTACGGCCCGCAGTCGTTAAGGGGTTAAAAACTGTTTCATTAGCCTTTTGTGGTCACCTGCTGATTTTGTGTAGGTTTTTAAGAAGCCCAGAAAGATGCAGTTTAGAGTAGGACCCAGCAAAGGAGGGTGCTGTGAAGGGGAGCTGGGCTAGAATTGCAATGGCCATTCTAATATTCTAAATGCCTCCAAAAAATGTTTCCATTAGTTAGAGTATTTTTGTGGTTTTGCAGTGTGCTACTGTTTTTCTTTTTACATATATATTGCATCATGTATAGATACGCACCTGTTCACATTGGTAGGTGCTGCCAGTCCAGTTTGAAATTAGGATAGCACCAGCATGTGAAATCGGCAAGGGAACTACTGTTTTCATTAATTTTTCATTATATAGTATATATATATATATATACATATATATATATATATATATATATATATGCATACATATCTATCTATCTATATATACACTGTATATATATATCTATATATATATATATATATATATATATATATATATATATATATATATATATATATATATATATATAGATATATATATCTATATATATATATATATATATATATATATATATATAAAAGAATGGAGTTAGCAACAGTGGTCTGGCTCTATTGTTCAACTGGGTGGATAAAAGGATAAAAAGGTCACACACTCATTGATCTGATGTGGATAAACCAACATTTTTGGAATCTGTGACATAGAGAGAAATTAAAATCCATAAGATATATTCCTGGTCTAGACAAGACATATCTACCCGAACATTAAGCATATTGGATTAATTATAGCTGGGAAAAAGAAAAACAGAGATGACACTTTCATCTGGATTGAATTAAGGCCTCCTGGTGTGGACAGGTAATTAACAATGGTATATCTGCGGGGAAACAGATACAAGATCTGGGGTCTATGTTGAAAAATGTCAAACATGGTACCTTAGTTTCTGGGACACTGAGCTATAAAGGGTTGGAAAATGGTCTGTAATCTGGGAAAATATTCTAGAGAGGAGTGGGGGAGACAAAAATATTAATATGAAAAGTACTTGCCCAATTAGCTCACAGCAATTTTGAAAAAGGACAGAAGACG
This sequence comes from Anomaloglossus baeobatrachus, assembly GCF_048569485.1. Classification (NCBI taxonomy): domain Eukaryota; kingdom Metazoa; phylum Chordata; class Amphibia; order Anura; family Aromobatidae; genus Anomaloglossus; species Anomaloglossus baeobatrachus. Next base: position 686,137,160 of record NC_134355.1, on the reverse strand, counting down.
TGTTCACTCCGTGCTGCTGCTGAAGACTGTTCCCAGGAAGATTCAGGAGACACCAGTAAACATAAGTGGTTTCTATTCAATGCCATTATAAACTGGATGTAATTTCCGGTTACAAGACACATTTTTCATAATCCTTGTTTCTCACACACTTTCATCTGCAATATATTAGATTCCACATCACTTGGGCTTCAAAAGACCAAGGGGCCATGCACAATTTTATATCTCTCTCGCTCATGCAGATTGGTGGAAGAAGGAGTCGGTGGCTTTGGCCTACACCACTGTATTGACTACTGTCTGCATCCTGAGAATGCAGATAGCGGTGACATCGCGTAGCATGACGTGAAAATGAGATGGTATAGTGCAGGGTCCCAAACTCGGCTGGGTGTATGGGCCGAACAGAGGAAAAAAATAATTTGGGAGGGCCACATTCTTTGCAGGACAAAGTGACATTTTTATTGATACCATATATATATATATATATATATAAATATATATATATATATATATAATATATATAAATATATATATTTTTATTTTTTTTTACACACCTTTGGATCATTGGTTTTGAACATTTTTCACTTGTTTATTATAAAAAAAATGTGCACATTCTTTGTTTAAATATATATATAAAAAAAATTGATGGTAAAAAAAAAGTCATGCATTATTTTGAGGTTTTTTTTAATTTTATCCCTTTCTTATAACTAATAGTGTTACAATTAGCAGTATATAGAAATGTTGGCAACATCTTTTAGTAATGTTCCCCATCTTGTAGTATTGTGCCTCATCCTAGTCCCCATTCTACAGTAATGTGCTCATCCTTGTCCCCATCCTATAGTAATGATCCCCATCCTTGTCCCCATCCTGTAGTAATGTGTCTCATCCTTGTCCCCATCCTATAGTAATGTCCCCAGCCTTGTCCCCATTCTATAGTAATGCCCCCATCCCAAAGTAATGTGTCCAACCTTGTCCCCATCCTGTAGTAATGTGTCTCATCCTTGTCCCCATCCTATAGTAATGTCCCCAGCCTTGTCCCCATGCTATAGTAATGTCCCCATCCAATAGTATTGTGCCCATCCTTTAGTAATGTCCCCAGCCTTATCCCCATCCTTCAGTAATGTCCCCATCCCATAGTAATGTAAAAAACATGTCCCCATCCTACAGTAATGTTCTCAGCCTTGTCCCCATTCTATACTAATGTCCCCATCTAATAGTATTGTGCCCATCCTTGTAGTGTCCCCATCCTTTAGTAATGTCTCTAGCCTTATCCCCATCCTATAGTAATGTGCCCATCCTATAGTAATGTGCCCATCCTATAGTAATGGGTGGGGGCAGTGGCGGCGGCGAATTAAAGTGGGCAGTGGCTATAACTTACCGATCGCTCTCCTCAGCTTCCACAGAAGCCAGAGTGAAGCTGAGGGGAGTGGTCTAAAGCCCCAGATCCACAGTGATTGGACAGATCGGTCACAAGGCCGGTCTCTCCAATCAGAGCTGGGGGCGGGTGAAACAGAGGTCCCCCAGCTCCAGCCAATGATCAGGGCTACAGCTGCACTGATCATGGCTGGATTTCAATGTTTCAGCCATTTTCAATGGTTGAAACATTACAGTGGCTGTGCTAGGCAGAGTGGCGTTCGTCAGGCAATCACAGCCTCTGTAGGTCCGGGGAGGAGACACCACCCCTCCTGAGGTCAGGCAGAGATCCCCTCCTCCCCGAATCTAAGGTATTTGCAGCAATCGCTGCCTCGGGGGCTCTGGGGTCGCGATTTCACCATGACGTATTGGGTACATCATGGGTCCTTAAGTACCAGGGAGCCATAACATACCCAGTACGTCATAGGTCGCTAAGGGGTTAATATGCCGTCTTTCACATACACACACACACACACACACACACACACACACACACACACAAAAACCAAAACACCATTCTTCTCACCTGTCCCGTGTTCCCTCGGTTGCCTCATCTCTGCTTCTTGCTGTCTGCAGGGCCATGCCCCGGTGACTATCGTGTCAGGTGCAGGGGCAGTATCCACTGTCAGCAATTTATGTCAGATGATAGTTTTTCCGGCGCTGCATACGCAGAGTCAAGCTCTCTGTGCACAACGTTTCCAATGCAGCTTTGGAGGAATAGTTGTGCCCAGAGAGCTGGACTCTGAGAGTGCAGCTTTGGCAAAACTATCATCTGACATAAAGCACAGAGAGTGGCTGCGGTTGGCTCTTGCACCAGCCGCGATAGTCACCCGGGGCACGTGCCTGGGGGCCGCACGAAGCAGCCTGAGGGGCCGCATACGGCCCACGGGTCACGTGTTTGAGACCTCTGGTATAGTGCATCCCGAGGACCACTGTTTTCAGCCCATTAACTGTCTCAGCTGGACTGGAATAGCCAGGAGGTTGAATGTGGCCTATGGATTACACTTTTCCTATGTCTGGCATTTGATATACTGTGACTCCAGACATGAGATAATATATAATAATTTATATTGTAATATCTGATTTCTGTATCACAGTATGTTATAAACCAGTCATACACTAATCTGTATTTATACAGTGTTATATACTGTATATATGTGCTTACTGATCACACCTGGACCTGGCTGCAGAAAATCATATATTGTAATCTATGGCACTGTATATGATATACTGTATAGTGTTCTAGAGCAGGGCACAGGAGCAGGCAGTGTGTGGATCTGTATATATTCATATTGGTGTCTGCAGTCACTCTCACTGAGTTATTGCTAAAGCTTGAATTTTCCTGGAGATCGGGCACCGACTGAGTGATCGGGCACCGACTAACTGACCTGATCTGTGCAGAGGTTCAAGTTACAGCAATAACGCCTCATACTATGCTATAGTTTCCACAGACACTCAGTATCCGGCCTGTACCTGACCTCCTGCCCCAGACCCTGCTGATCTCTTCACTTCTCTCAGTCTCCGGCAAAGAAGCAGCCTGCCCAGGCCAGCGCACTGCGGATGTCAGGCCTGCAGACACACCTACACAGCATGAAGTGCAGCTGTGTCTGAAGTACTAGGCTGGTGCCGACACTTGTACGCATGTAAAGTACAGTGCAAGCAGCAGACAGCTGAGCATCCCAAAACTGCTGCTGGAGGTACTGGCCCAGGAGGCATCTGCCTCCCTGCTACCCGGACCAGCTCACCACTGGGTACTTGTATGGTTCGCATTCTGATGATGGTTGGTAAAAACAACTCCCAGCACCTCCAGTCCTTACTGTGACGACATGGACTCTCATGGGTTAAAGTTTCTTAAAATTCAGCCAGACAGGATGATAGATTGTTTATAGATGGGGGATAAGTCCCTCATTGTTTCTACAAGACTCTTGTTGACTCATGTAATTGTGTTGGCCACTGAAAGCCAGACGTATTGTTTCTTCAGACTCTTTCAGTAACCATTGTAACGTAGTTGTGTATTGCTAACGTGATTACCTTAGTAGCCATTGTCGAGTCTGTGACTTGCAGACTTCATGTAGCTATCCTCAGTCTTTCTGTAGACATCATTTGGATGAACATTGTCCATGAAGCTTCAGATTAATCCAATGGGAGAGGCGATCTTGTCCAACCAATCGATGAGGACGCAGCGTATCTAAGTGGAAGGCTGTGGCTATAAAATGGACTTCTTTAAGCCACCAGGTTGTTGATGGATGCTGATGGATCCAGTCTAAGCTCTTTGGAACTGACTACAGGATCAGGATATCTTATGGCTTCAATCTAGGGACTCCGGTTCCGGTTGGAGACCATATCCACAGCCTAGGGATTTCGACTCTGGCTGCCAGTATTGTATCATCATACCAGGACTACCTAAGGAGGACACTCAGGTTGGGACAGTTCAGTCACCTGTTACAGACTTTGCAGACCTCAGCCAGCTTCCTAAATCTGGCATTATTCCTTTCTCGGTGGGTGCCCGCCAAAAGCGGGGTGCTGCTGGATTGGAGTAAATAGCCCTGGAACCTCTGAGGCAAGGACATTCTAAATCCCTGGTGAGCCAGCGGAAGGGTGAGACTGTTGCCTGTTACATTTGTGTGTTTTGCTGGTTATGTGTTATGCGCCGTTAATTGTTTGGGGATTCAATAAAGTCTAATTATTGTGGTTCCCTCACCCTGTGTTGTCTGAGTAGTGTTACGCCCACGGTTAAGGAGGCCGGCGTTCAGTTGGGATGAGCCCTGAGCCACGCTGTCTTTCTAAAGGCGGTGGGTTTTAGTGGACGAGAGCACCCCCTGAGCCCCGTGTCTCCACACTTACCATTATTGAAAGGAACCTGTCATGTAAAATAACTTGCAGATATGAGGTTAGTCTACAGGTTGTTACTGTTTTAACACTGTGCTACGTCGGCAGTAAGAGCTCAATGTTGTCCTTGGTGGGAATTGAACCCAGGACTCCAGCACTGCAAGACTGCAGTGCTAACCACTGAGCCACTATGCCATCCATAGATTTGGTATAGCAATTAGGTCAACAAAGTTGAGAGGTGCAGTACAATACCAGCAACTGTTTTGTATTGTATTACACTTCATCTGCCCTCTATTACTTTCTTTGACTTCTGTAAGAGGTTGAAGGAAGCACAAGACAATGGAAAATAGTTTTCACCATTTTTAACTTAGCAGTTGTCCATATGGCAGGAGAAACATAGTCGGGATCTCGGACCCCAACAACAGACCTTTATCTGTATATCCAGTTCCTGTTCAGGTTTGGTCACCGGGTAATTAAAAAAATGGGAACAAAAAGTTAAAACATGACATACTTAACAGTCTCCGTGCATGTGGCTGTCACACTGCTTCTGAGTAAGCTCATTACATCTCATGCATAATCATTGTTTCCCCCACCCACCATCTGTTACAGGGTCTATGATTGGCAGCAGTCAGACAGTCGGCATACTTGCATCTCTGATTGGTTGCCCTCACAGATGCTGTTTAAGTCCCGTAATTGAGTGAAAAAATCAATAAAAACGAATGATGTAGGGTACATCATATATTTAGAACCAGGCTGTAGCCCCCAGCTCTGCGCGTTATCTTGGCTGTGTATCAAAATAAGAGGGACCCCATTTGCCTTATTTAATTATTTAAATAAAACATTGAAAAGAAAAGCATGTGGTAACTTCCCAGTTTTGATACCCCGCCAAGATAAAGCCAACATCAGGGACTGGCATTCTCAGGCAGGGGAGGCCCAGGGTTATTGGGCCCCCCCATTTAAAAATAGCAGCCCCCAGCTGCCCAAAATTGTTGCATCCATTAGATGCAACCATTCCTGTGCTTTATCCAGGTTTTTATGCGGTTTTGATGCGGTATTTGCCAGTTGATGCAGATTTGGTGCTGGAATTTAATGCATAAATTCTAGCACCAAATCTGCATCTCGTGGCAGAAAACTGCAAAAAAAATTGATTTTTATGCCATTTTGATGCAGTTTTCTACCAGGAGATGCAAAACTCAGTGTAGAAATCTGGTGCAGACATTTTTGCATTAAATCTGCATCTGTTGGCAGAAAACAGAACCTAAACTGCATTTTTTTTTTTGCCAGGAGTTGCAGATTTGGTGCAGAAATTTATATTTCAATTTTCTTCACCAAATCTTCATCTTCTGGCAAAAACAAATGCATCAAAACGCAATGCGGTTATGATGCGTGTTTTTGCCAGGAGAGGCAGATTTGGTGCTGAAATTTATACACCAAATTTATGCACCAAATCTGGAAAAGTACATACATCAAAATCGCACGGCATTTTGATGCATTTTTTTGCTAGGAGATGCAATATTGGTGCAGGAATTTGGTGTATAAATTCTAGAACCAAATCTGTATCTCTTGGCAAACACGGTTTTCTGCTTGGAGATGCAAGTCTCATTTAACTCATTGAACCTGAGATGAGGTCACTGAGATCAATGAGTTTATCTGAGATGAGTTTACCTGTGGTCACAGATGGGGTATCTTGGGAGCCTCCAGCTATGATTGCAGGTAAACTCAGTGACATCATGGCTCACAGCTGCGGCTCAGTAACTGCCTGAAGCCATAGCTGTAGTCATGTTCTATAATGTGCCTGTAGGCTGTGACTTCAGTATGCAGCAGAGCTGGGATAGTCATGGGACATTGTGGCGTGGATTACGTTGGACCTGGATATTTTGTGGGTTAATAAATTGGAGTAAGAGGGTGTTTTCTAAAACAATAAAGGAATTTTCTCTGTGTTTTGTGTTTATTTCTTTTTACTTACACGATTAGTAATGAAGGGTCTCATAGACCCATACCCATTGTTAATCAAAGGTTTAGTTATTAATTCCTAATATTACTCCATTTCCACCGCACTAGAGCAATCGGGATGAGCCAGGTAAAATGCCAAAATTCTTGCTTCTAATGGATGCAATTCCGGGTAGCTGTGGGGTGCTATTTTTAGGCTGGGGGCCAAATAACCATGGGATTCCCCAGATTAAGGATGCCAGTCCCCATCTGTTGGCTTTCTCTTGGCTGCATGTCAAAATTGGGGGGAGGGGCAAAACCTTTTTTTTATTTTTTTAAATTATTTATTTAAATAATTGGAAAAAAAGCAGCATGGGGTCTCTCACATTTTGAAACGTATCCAAGATAACGTGCATGGCGGGGGGCTGCGTTCTGTAGCCATCTGCTTTATCTGCACTGGGCATCTATATATGGGTGACCCTACATCATTTTTTAAATGTATTTATTTTTACAACACTATAGGGATGCAGACAGAGTGTATGGGGTACTTCACACACAGCGAGATCGCTACTGATATCGCTGCTGAGTCACCTTTTTTGTGACCTCATTAGCGATCTCGCTGTGTGTGACACTGAGCAGGGATCTGGCCCCTGCTGTGAGATCGCTGCTCGTTACACACAGCCCTGGTTCGTTTTTTTATTGTTGCTCTCCCGCTGATAAGCACACATCGCTGTGTGTGACAGCGAGAGAGCAACAATCCTGAATGTGCAGGGAGCAGGAGCCGGCATCTGACAGCCTGCGGTAAGCTGTAACTAAGGTAAACATCGGGTAACCAAGGTGGTTACCTGATATTTACCTTCGTTACCAGCCTCTGCAGCTCTCATGCTGCCAGTGCTGGCTCCTGCTCCCTGCACACGCTAAGTTAAGCGGTGTGAGCTGGTAACTAAGGTAAACATTGGGTAACCATACCCAATGTTTACCTTAGTTACCAGTGTCCGCAGCTTCCAGACGCCGGCTCCGTGCAAGCGCAGCGTCGCTTGCACGTCGCTGCTGGCTGGGGGCTGGTCACTGGTCGCTGGTGAGATCTGCGTGTTTGACAGCTCACCAGCGACCATGTACCGATGCAGCAGCGATCCTGACCAGGTCAGATCGCTGGTCGGATCGCTGCTGCATCGCTAAAGTGTGAAGGTACCCTATGATTACAACCAATCACAGGCGATCTTAGATAGGGTGGGGGGGCTGCATTATGACTGCAACCAATCACAGATACCGGGAGTGACGGTGGGCCAATGAGTAGAGACTATGAGAGCTAATGATAGGACCTGGAAGCAGTGTAACAGCCATGGGGAAGGTCGGTAAGTATTACTGTCCTGCTTTATTCTTTATGATCTTTCTATTGCAGCACCCCTAACTCTTACTAACAGAATTTTATAACATATAAGTTTGGGTCCCTTAGACTTATATAGGGTTTGGCATCTGGGGTTAAGTTTCGAGTCAAGTTTGGCTCGCAAACTTAATTTTTTTTTTAGTCTGTGCTGGTTTGGCGAACCCATATATCTATGGGTTCGCTCATCACTAGCTGCAAATACTTATCAATTTACTTGCATCCTTTGTTACTAATTTTCCACTGGGACAAATTTAAAATTAGCTTTACATGTTACGTGATCTGCTTTGCATTTGTAGATTTGGTTTGGAGTCCATGAGATGTACACTTTATTTTTCTTCAATATATTGTAATATTTGAATAAATGTAAATAGTTTGTCATTAAACCGTCGATAAAAGCATCGCTGTCTTACGAGGATCCTCATAGTACAAGAGAGATGGCTGATTCCAGAGGTGATGTTCCTTTCAAGTATCTGTTTTTTTTTGCCACGACAATAATTTCTCTCATACCCGGACTGGTGATACATTCATTTATTATTGGCGTCAATGTCAATGACTGGTGGAAAGGAAGATCGGTGACTTCTGTTGACCACATTGTAACTTCTCTCGGGATTTCAAGGGTGTGCGCGGAATCTGCTAATGCTATAAATGTATTTTTGTACATATTCTTCCAAAAAAGCCTGCGCACTGGTGTACTTAATCTTTTTTTAACCTTGGCTTATCCTTTTTTCACTTATTACAACATTTGGTTGACATCTCTGCTCTCCATTGTCTTCTGTCTGAAGATCTCCACCCTCCGCACCAGACTGTTCCTGTATCTGAGGAGGATGATATTACCCCGGACCGGTCACTTCATTGTGGCCTCAGGAGTTCTTGCTACTTTTCATAGTTTGATGCCTTTGTGGACAGACGTATCTGAGTTGACCAATGATACCTCATGCAATACAAGCATGGATAATCAACAAACACATGTTATTATTAATATTAATGCTGTATATTATTTTACTATAGGATCCTTCCTCCAAATAATTTTCTATTTTCTCTCCTCCGTTCTCCTCTTCTCCTCATTGTATCATCACACAGTAAAGATGAAGATGAGCAGTAATTTATCCATCAATTTGGAGACATATTACTCAGGCATGAAATTTGTATCCTTCACTTTTATATACAACATCATATACTTGATGGGACTTTTTTCTGCTCTTCTATATTACTATATCTACAGTGAGTCCATAGAATTGCTTCACATAATACTTGGATCGCTACCGCTTCTACATTCCTCCTACTTGATCTACAGAGTATCAAAGCTCCGGAATCAGATGTTGAAGGTTCTGCGGAATGTAACCAACCTGTTATTTATAAGGAAAATTACAGAAGCCAAAGAGAACATGGAACTAGTAACTTAGTGAGGTAAATCCATAGGATGGGGAAATATTGAATGACAGGTGGAAGTCCAATATCTGCACTGATCAGCAAAATGAAGGGGCCATGTCCTCTCCAGACTGTATCTATAGATATCAGACCAACTAAGTGAACTAGACTATAGGCCCCATTACACGCAACGATGTATCTGACGATATATCGCTGGGGTCACAGATTCCGTGGCGCACGTCCGGCATCGTTAGCGACGTCATTGCATATTCTAACTGCGCAAACATAAGTACATATTGGGAAACTTTTTTTTAGAATATTATATTTATATATTTATTTATATACTAGAAATAGCCCCGATGCTTTTGCATCGGGAGTGCGGTGAAATGCGGTGCGGTGAAATGATCATCTGTCTATGCTTAGTGGTCCTGACGCACTTTACAATATCTTTTGTATGTCATCCCTCTGCATTTTTGTATTGTATGTGTTGCGTCATTTGACCTCTTTCACCCCTGTGCACTTTCTCTTCCTTGTGTGCTGTATATTGGTATTTGGTGTTGTGTTTCTTGAGCTGTGGTCACTATATGGTGTCTCCCCTATGCACTGTCTCTTCCTTGTTGTGTGCTGTATATTGGAATTTGGTGTTGTGTTTTTTGAGCTGTGGTCACTATGTGGTGTCTCCCCTATGCACTGTCTCTTCCTTGTTGTGTGCTGTATATTGGTATTTGGTGTTGTGTTTCTTGAGCTGTGGTCACTATGTGGTGTCTCCCCTATGCACTGTCTCTTCCTTGTTGTGTGCTGTATATTGGTGTTTGGTGTTGTGTTTCTTGAGCTGTGTTCACTATGTGGTGTCTCCCCTGTGTGCTGTGTGTTTGTTTACCCTATATGGTCTCTTGTAAGCTGTTGTGACTATAATTGGAGGTAGTACATTGTTTCTACAGTTTAATGTAGGTGATTTCCATTCCCAAAGTGGCCAAAAAACACAAAGGAAGTGAGAGGATACAATTTATTAGCATGTCAAAAATAATGGCAAAGATTTTTTCTTTTACATAACAGTAACAGAAAGTCAATAAATAGAAATGTTATTATATTCTATTTCTATGTATTAGGCATATTGATGTAAATATATTATTTATGTATATATGGGCAAACTACTTATATCTGTATCTATAATGTCTCCTCGATCTATATATGTCTATATATCTATCATCTATGTTTATCATATTAAGAAATTATACATCTATGTATTTAGCTGTGTGACAGTGGGCTGTGAGGCCTCTGGAGTGACTTTAGCAAACCTTAGTCATGGCAGTAGGCTGACTCAGGTAATTCTATAACATGGACATGCTGGGAGGTGTAGTTCTCTCCCGTAGTTATATAACATGGACATGCTGGGAGTTGTAGTTTCATTCTGTAATTCTATACTAGGACACGCTGGGAGGTGTAGTTCCCTTCTGTAGTTATATAACATGAACATGCTGGGAGGTGTAGTTCTCTCCCGTAGTTATATAACATGGATATGCTGGGAGATGTAGTTTCGTTCTATAATTCTATAACATGGACATGCACCACTGCTGCGGCTGAAGTGATGGCAGGCTCGTCCGGGATCGGTGTTGCTGCCGCAGCCGAGATGTTAGCCCCTCCATGGGTAGGGGCGGTATGTCCCGGGGCCTGGTGGGGGAACGTAAGGGTTATTTGATGCTGTTGTCAGGGTGCAGGGCGCCGTGCCGCGGTGTAGTGTGTCGTGCCCGGATGGCACTGGGGTACTCATAATTAATTCACACTGAATCACTGGTAAACCAAAGTTCGGGTCTAGTCGGTTCCCGCGGCCGGCTGCTGATGTCCCCCTGCGGGGTTGATGGTGGCCCATTTTCCCGTGCACCTCTAGATGTTGTGTTTCGGTTCCCCCCTGCCTGAGCAGTGGTAGCCCACTCTCTGGCGTTGAGCTGCCGGAGGAGCCCTCGGTTGCCCGCAGGTGCTGGCCTGTCGGGTGTTTGGCCCTTGGCGGTGGCACTCACCCAGTCTCGGTGGTCTTTTGCCTTCTTTTGGGACTTTGGTTGTTGATGAACCCCTGAGGTCCGGCCAGCAATCAGTCAATTTGCCTATACTCAGTGGCTTCTATGCTAGGACGAGGTCTGAATACCCTTCTGTTGGTGCTCCGGTACACGTTTGACTCCCCGGTTCGGGACCGGCGGGTTCCAATCTAGGCCCGGTCCGTACAGTTCCGCCGGTTGCTGTACCAGTACTCCTGCAGACGGCCACCACCGTCTGCCTTCCTGACATTCTACAAGGGGCTCAGGCTCCTACCTGGGTCCCTGACAGCTGCTCCACTACCACTCACTGTCACTGTACAAACTAATCTGCTTGAACTTCCTGCCCCAGGACAGTAGTCTCCTCGGTAGGCGTGTCTTTCTGCCTGACTCCGCCCACCTGGTGTGCTCTACTAGCCCTGAAGGAGGCATCAGGTCTCCCTTTCGGGTGACATGTGTGTGACCTCACAGGGGGCGGGGGTGTGTGTGTATGTGGCTGATGTAATTACCTGTGACCCCTGGGGTCCAGGGCGTCACATATATGGCTGTACGCTGTGTGTACATGTCGTCTGTGTATATTTGTGTGTATATGGATGTACGCTGTGTGTACGTGTCATCTGTGTATATGTGTGTGTGTGTATTGTCTCACTCCCCCCCACGCCCCCCGGAGAAAACATGTGTCTTTCTTTACCTCTCTCCAGCAGTGATGTCTCCGGCTATACTGTCACCCGCTCCTGATCGCCGCTCATTATACTCACTGAATATTCAAGAGCTGGATGCAGGAGCAGCACTGGGGACTTCAGAGCCGGGGACCGCATCGCTGGGGACAGGTGAGAATCCAGGTGTGTGTGTGTGTTCAGTGTATACATGTATGTGCGCTATGTGTGTATATGTGCTTGGTGCAGAATCGACTGTTTACCAAAGAAACCTCCAGTAATACCAGTCCTGACTGCGGTTACCTGCATTGCACTCCGGAGCTCTCACCTGAGCTAGGGAGTGCAGCCTGGACTGAACTCGGGGTTTTCAGGACTGAACCGCGAGCGCCGACTGATTCCCCGGCCATTGCGGTTCAGTTCATGTCACAGCTGCGGACAGGCCGGGCTGAAGTCCGGAGCTCAGGTGACAGCTTCGGAATTCAGGCCGGCCTGTCCGCAGCTGCCATGTGGCATGTGTGTCTGCTATGTGTGTATATGTGCTCACTGGTGTGTGTGTAGTGGGGGCTTGGAAGCCGGAGCATCAGCGACTCACCGGAAGCTGCGGTAACGTGCATGTCCCTGCGGTTGCGCAACTGCCAGTGGCGCAGTGCATGTCAGAATAGGCGAACAGACAAAAGTGGAGATTATGTATGTAGATATCTTATTTCTCATCTTAAAAATCTCAGAATAAATTTTAAAGATATTCAGAATTCTGTAAAATTAATCAAATAATTCCAGCATAATAGTCCTCTAATAAATTGCCTAATAACACTCTATATAAATTCCTATAACACTCTATATAAACTCTGTGTATATAAATTCTCTTTAGAAATTCTATTCCTTTTCAATTCTAAAAGGTTCTGTTGCACCCCAGGGTTCAGTTGCCACAAATATACCTGTACCTGGGGCAGGGAAGGATCTCCACATCAGGTAATCCCACAAACAACACTTCCACTTCAAGCCTGGAGGGGGAGCTCTACAAGCCGAGTTCAGGTGAAGTCCCCTTTAAATCCAGGTTTGGAGGCGGAGTCAGAGAGACAGTTGACAGTTGGAAAAAAGGGGACTGTGCGAGCAGAGAGTGAGGAAAGACATCAAAATGGAGAGGGCAGTGCTTAGCCCGTACGAGTAGCTGTGTGACCACCTGAGGTATCCAGAAGTGAGGCAAAAGAGGAGTGACTGGGGAGGTGGAGCCAGATCGGTTCATCCCCGAGGAACAGCGCTGATTACCGGACACCGGCGTCTGAGATTGTGAGGGATCTAATCTGCCCAGCAATAAAGACCGGAGGCCAGGGAAACTCCAGATCTCCTGGCCGCAGCAGCACCTGAAGGCAAAGCCGCTACACAGAGCTTAGGGTTGAAGTGAGTACAGCAGTGCCCCTTAGAGAAGCTCCCGCCACCTGCCATACATGTGAAGACTAGACTTGAGCGCGGTTCGCGGTTCGAGGTTCTCCAGTTCGCGGCTCGAGTGATTTTGGGGGCTGTTCTAGATAGAACTAGAACTCGAGCTTTTTGCTAAGGCTCGATAGTTCTAGATACGTTCGAGAACGGTTCTAGCAGCAAAAAGACCAGCTAATTACTAGCTGGCTTTCCGCTGTAATAGTGTAAGTCACTCTGTGACTCACACTATTATGAAATTTCAGCGTATAGTGTGCGGGAACAGCGCATTCAGATCACTGCTGTTTGGATAATGGCGATCGCCATTTTTTTTTTCCTTGTGTATAGTGTGCGGGAAAAGCGCATTCAGATCACTGCTGTATGGTTGATCGCCATTTTTTTTTCCCTTGTCTTCCTTCCCTAAGCGCGTGCGTGTAGTGGGGCGGGCCAGCATGTCAGCCAATCCCAGACACACACACAGCTAAGTGGACTTTTAGCAAAGAAGCAATGGCATGTGTGATAGGATGTCCATGTCACATGTCCCTGCATTATAAAAACGAGTATCTGCCCGTCCGGACACCATTATCTCTTCTGCGTCCTTGGTGTCAGTCACCGCTGGCACAGCTCCTATCGCCGATACTGTTGTGTACGCTCCATACACAGCGCTGGACAGCTTAGGGATAGCACTTTCTATCAGTCCTTTTAAGGGCTAATACCGGCAGGGTCAGAGCCATAGGTGACAGGTCCGTGAAAACAGAGTTTAACAGCTACACAAGATGACAGCGTCTGTGTAGCTAAGGTCAGGGATTTCCTTGCTGCATTTCCCCATTAGGAGGGATAGAAAGGCAGGCTTCCATTCCTCTACCCAGACCCACAACCCTGCCACTGTACCCTCCTGTCCTCTGCACACTCCAACTCATTGTTACTAAGCCATTATACTAGCAAACACTGAGTGAACTTAGTGGCATCCTAAACGTGGCTGTTGGACTTCTGTATTGTCCCAATAGTGCAAAGATATTTGCAGCACCTCTGCCTGCATTGCACACTCAAACTCATTGTTATTAAGACATTATAATACCAAAAATTGAGTAAACTTAGGGGCATACAAGAAGTGGCTGTTGTACTCCATTAGTGCCCCACTGGTGCAAATCTATGTGCAGGACCTGTTCATGACACCCTCCTGCTCTGTTTTTAATAAGCTATAATGATAGCAAAAAATGCTGCCATTTAGTGGCATACAAGAACTGGCTGTTGTATTCCATTAGTGTCCCACTGGTGCAAATCTATTTGCAGCACCTCTGCATGACACCCTCCTGCACATTTTGCTACGCTAATTTTATAGCAAACTCAGGGAATTCCTTGCTGCATTTGATCATTCGGAGGGATAGAAAGTGAGGCTTCCTTTAGCTTTTCCTTCTGTTCATAGACAGCATCTCCAAGTTCACACCCGAAGAGCAATTTCTCCTCCACGTCTAAGTGTGGAGAGGCAGCTAGTGCGCATGCGTGTGCCGATTTACTCCAGCCGCAGCCTAACTACAGTGTTTCGCCTAGTGAGTATGCTCAGCCTGACTGTGCCATTCCTGAGGCTAAGTCTTCATTTCGGGATGTGTGAAGCCCCACCGGTGTAGATGCAGTGTCGGTGCATTACCTTCAGGGACTCCACTCAGCTGGATCTGGTCACAGGTAGGAGATCTTCTTCTTGTCGTGACGCCACTCTCAGATTTGCGGTCAGTGGGGACCGCCACTGCAGGTTAAGGGCTGCCTGGGGCTGATGGTGGGTGCAGTCGGATGTAGTAGCCTCCTGAGAGTGAGGCAAGCCCCAGGGCCCTGTGTAGATGTGTAGAACTACAAGGCGCAGAATGACTCCACACAAGCAGGATGTCTTTCAGGGTTTTTACTCACAGTTGATGGCAGGGTGAGTGACCCGGGCGTAGCTGGGATGAACCAAGTGGGAACCAGGTGTCCTTCAGGCTGACTTGTGAGGGTGACTACTAACTCGCCTTCCTTAGCCCTTGGTGGTTTGGGGTAACCCCGACTTTTAGTCCCTATGGGGGTCACCCAGGGAAAATGCTGCAGCCTCTCTCCCCTTCGTTTGCCGTGTGCTTGTCGCCTGGACCAGGCCACTCCAGCTGCTTGCCTCCTGTGACCTATGGGCCCTAACTGTGGCTACGTGGCTGCGGCTTTTGGTAATGTTGTGGCGTGGGCTTTGAGAGCCCCACACCGGCAGGTTTAGCAAAAGAAAGTTGGATCTATCTCCGCTCCGGGATCTGCCGCCCGTTTGGGCCTGGTACTCTCTAGCAGTCTCCTTACTTCCCACTCCGTGCCCTCTCTTTAGCTGAAGATGGATTTCGGGTAGCACTCCTAGTTGACCGTTCTCCCCCGTCAGTAGCCACTGCGCGGGCGCTGTTAGACAGCAACAGCCCCACAGGTCTGCTCCTCACTGAGCCCTATGGAGTTCTGCTCTAACTGACTCACTGCCCCTCCTCTCCTGTTCTTGCCTACGCCACCTAGCAACCAGACTCTCTTACCACACCCCTTGAGAGGAGATGGAGGCCATGCTCATGCTTCACCCCCTCCTGGGATCCCCAGGGGTCCTCTCATAGGTACATGTGTGAGACCTGATCACTATGCGCCTGTGTACCACACCCCGGTCAGCCTTCTGGATTACCTGTATTGTACTGTCCCCAGCATGGGTGCAGTACTCAGTGGTGCCTGACCAGGTCAGGGGCGCCACATTCCCCCTTAGTTATCACCAGCACGTCCTCGGGCTGCAAGACAACATTTTAAAATGCATAAAACAGTAAAAGCATGGTAAAACATTTTAAGACCACCAGTTATCATACATCACCACCCTCCACCCACAAGTCCGTTAACCCACCCAAAAACCCTCTCAGGAGGCAGGTCACCGGTTTCTTTTGGTAACCAGGTCTGGGCCATCCACTTCCCCAGACCTTTCCTCCAATCTGCCTCTCCCGTTGGCCGCGACTTCAGCCACTTCTGGCAGGATGTAGAGGCGGCTTTCATGGGCTGGTGGTTTTCAGGGTATACCTGGCCTGGTGGATCCGCGCCCTCAGCCTCTTCTGGCAGGATGCAGAGGCGGCCTCCACAGTTGATGCTGACCAGGTACCCTCTTTGTGGTGGAGAGCCAGGCCCCATAAACAGGCATGCTCTCTGGTCGCAGGCGAGCCAAGGCCCTATATACGGACGGACTCCTCCTGGTTGCAGACGAGCCAAGCCCCTAAACAGGCTGGCTCTGGTGGTGGTGCCACTAGTGTAACTATTTACACTGCGAGAGTTTGTGGCTATAGCAAGTTCATAGCCTTTAAGTTTATTTCTCACAATAGTTTTTGTGGGCACATGCTTAAACGTAAACGTTGCAAAACAAACTTTTCAAAACTTTAACTTTCTAACTGCTGAACTTCTTACTTTCCTTTACTCCTCCATACCAGGGCTTGGGCCTGTTGGGCTGCGGCACCTGCTGCTTTCTTGCTCTTTGTCGTCGTCTGAGGTAGTCTCATCTGTAGGTTCCTTGTCTTTTCTTTCTTGATCTTCATCTGTTTCCTTTGCTGCATCTGTTTCTTTATCTCTGTCTTTTCTTTCTTCTTTGGGACATGGTGCTACATCTAAGGCATACCAGCCTCTTTCTCCTTGGTGCATGGTGAACTGCACTGTGTCTCCCATTTTTAAGTTTCTGCCAGGGTGTCCTCTGGGCAAGTGGGCTCTCACATCCCTCCTATTAACGAAAATGCCCTCTTTCATACCCGGTGCCACAATAAAGCCGTATCCGCTTTTCAAGTTAAAGTCTTCCACAACTCCTCTACAAAGGGGTCCTCTGACCTGTGCTTGGGCCCTTCTCAGGAACCTTTTTTCTTGTAGGTCTCTGGCCGTGACTTCTCTCTGCTCTGGAGATGGTGGTGCAGGGGACAGCGTTGTTCTGTTGCGACGCCTTGTCTTGCGGCCTGAACTCTGCGTGGTACAGCTTGCAAGCTCCCAGGTGAGACTTTTAGGCAGATCTTCGTCAGCGGACGGTGTCAGGTCTTCCTCATCCCAACGGGAATAGGGCAACATCTCCGGCTCTGAGTATGGATCCACTGCTGGTGGCTCCGGAGTCAGCTCCTCAGCTTCCTGGCCTCCTCTCCCCCTTAGTTCTTCGCTGCACTCTGGTTGTGGCAGCGCTGGGGATGAGTGTTCCTCAGCTGGCCCAGGCGGTGGACTCTTCAGCGTGGTTGCTGCAGGGGTTGCCTTAGGGGTGTGCGGAGGGAGCATGTATCTGTCCACCATCTCCTGTGGGAACTTGGCCTCCAGGTCAGCCTTCAGCTGCCAGTATGCAGAGTCTTCACCTATCAGGGATTTCCTAGTAGGGACTTCCTCAGACCGGGGAGCGGTATCTGCTCTGGCCTTGCAGGCCGGGGAAAATGATGAGGTAGTCTTTTCTTGGCGGGCCGCGCCTGTCATGGCGGCGGCCTGGTCTTGGCGGGCCGCGCCTGGCATGGCGGCGGCCTGGATCAGCGTCGCTGTTGCAGAGGGCTCTGTGCAGGCTGAGCTGGGCGTCGCTGCTGTGATCGGGGCTTGACGGGCCGCACCTGGCGGGGCTGCGGCCTGGTTCAGCATCTCACTTGCGGCGCGGACGAGCGTCGCTGCTGCGGTGGGGTCTTGGCGGACTGGGCTCAGCAGGGTGGCAGCCTGGGTCAGCGTCACACCTGCAGCACGGATCAGTATCGCAGTGGTAGTCGGACCTTTGCGGGCCAGGCGGGGCATGGCTGCGGCGGCCTGGATTTGGCGGGCCGCATCTAGCGTGGCTGCGGCCTGGTTCGGTGGCGCCGCGCCGGGCGCCTCTTCTGGGACCGCGGGCGTGGCAGCAGGGGTCGGGGCACTTGCGCTGGCCGGGGCATCTCTGGACTCACCCATCGGTGGCACCATCGGGGTCTGAGTCGTCGCCGCTCGGTCTGGCATGCGTCGCGCGGCTCCCTCCTCGTAGGTCCGAACCGCCGCCGCCATCTCCAGAAGCTCCTTGCGTTCTTCTCTGAGCCGTCGCACAATCCTGGCCTCCAGCTGGTCGCAGAAGATAGCAAGCTCCCGGCACCACCAGGCAGCAGAGCCTGGCTCTGGGTATCCGTGTCTGGACTCCATTTCTTCTAGCACACTACTGGCTTCTTCTCTGCTCCGCCGTCTCCGGACGCTTCCGCTCTCTTCACCAGCGAGGTCAGAACTCTGCAGGGGATCTCTGGGTAGCCACACCTCTTCGTGGGCGGTAACTTCTTCCAGCGCGGGCTGCTGTTGTTTTTCAGCGCGCTTTTCATGGTGGCAATATGGCGGCGCTTCCAATTTTTCAAGCGGACCGCCCAGGCACATGGTCACCTGTCTGAACAGGTCTAGTCCTTATCCTGTTCGTGACGCCAGATGTGAAGCCCCACCGGTGTAGATGCAGTGTCGGTGCATTACCTTCAGGGACTCCACTCAGCTGGATCTGGTCACAGGTAGGAGATCTTCTTCTTGTCGTGACGCCACTCTCAGATTTGCGGTCAGTGGGGACCGCCACTGCAGGTTAAGGGCTGCCTGGGGCTGATGGTGGGTGCAGTCGGATGTAGTAGCCTCCTGAGAGTGAGGCAAGCCCCAGGGCCCTGTGTAGATGTGTAGAACTACAAGGCGCAGAATGACTCCACACAAGCAGGATGTCTTTCAGGGTTTTTACTCACAGTTGATGGCAGGGTGAGTGACCCGGGCGTAGCTGGGATGAACCAAGTGGGAACCAGGTGTCCTTCAGGCTGACTTGTGAGGGTGACTACTAACTCGCCTTCCTTAGCCCTTGGTGGTTTGGGGTAACCCCGACTTTTAGTCCCTATGGGGGTCACCCAGGGAAAATGCTGCAGCCTCTCTCCCCTTCGTTTGCCGTGTGCTTGTCGCCTGGACCAGGCCACTCCAGCTGCTTGCCTCCTGTGACCTATGGGCCCTAACTGTGGCTACGTGGCTGCGGCTTTTGGTAATGTTGTGGCGTGGGCTTTGAGAGCCCCACACCGGCAGGTTTAGCAAAAGAAAGTTGGATCTATCTCCGCTCCGGGATCTGCCGCCCGTTTGGGCCTGGTACTCTCTAGCAGTCTCCTTACTTCCCACTCCGTGCCCTCTCTTTAGCTGAAGATGGATTTCGGGTAGCACTCCTAGTTGACCGTTCTCCCCCGTCAGTAGCCACTGCGCGGGCGCTGTTAGACAGCAACAGCCCCACAGGTCTGCTCCTCACTGAGCCCTATGGAGTTCTGCTCTAACTGACTCACTGCCCCTCCTCTCCTGTTCTTGCCTACGCCACCTAGCAACCAGACTCTCTTACCACACCCCTTGAGAGGAGATGGAGGCCATGCTCATGCTTCACCCCCTCCTGGGATCCCCAGGGGTCCTCTCATAGGTACATGTGTGAGACCTGATCACTATGCGCCTGTGTACCACACCCCGGTCAGCCTTCTGGATTACCTGTATTGTACTGTCCCCAGCATGGGTGCAGTACTCAGTGGTGCCTGACCAGGTCAGGGGCGCCACAGATGCAGTGCATGCTCCCACACTTTGTGTGAAAAGCCTCTTTGCACAGGTACTTGCATTCCGTGCCAGGTCTAAGTCCTGTTTTGTGCCTAGACACCATGCTAAAGCTGATAGTCTTTTTTCAGAGACTGTATTTCATGCTACTGAGCATGCTCAGGCACTTACTGCATCAAAGACTAGGTCCGGTAATGAATTCTTTGGCACTGACCCTGATGTGGGGGGCCCATATAGACCACAGGGCATCAGGTGTCCTGACGATGTGGCCAGGCCACTCCCAAATGGCTTGCAGAGGCCCGCCCCTATGACTTGTCACCGCATTATTGATGGTCAGGCGAAGACTGGTGAGGTGTTTTTGTCGTGGCAGCCATGAGGTCATTATTGAAGCTGCAGTTCCAAATAGGACGCTAGTTATGCCACTCATGACGTGTCACTCTGCTTTTGTCTCCAGGAGGTGCATTGTGGTCCACCCTGGTTTGGGGCGGACCCAGGTTATAAAACGGGCTGGAGCCAACAAGGAGGTGCGCAGTATTCTATTATGCTCCGAAAGAGCACACCTCCATGTGTTGAACCCATTGCGGCTTTAGGCCAGAGGTAGGCAGGGATAGGGCGTCGATGCAGGCCGCCACCACAGTTGGTAACGCAGAACGGTTAAGACCAGCTCCTGTCCTACAAGTCCTGCTTGTGCAGCCTAGTGGCATTAACAGGCCTGCTGCTGCTGATGCGCTTGCTGTCCACAGGTGTGGCCCCAATGCACACGGTCAGCGTACTGAATGGCCCCTGTGATGTTAACAGGGAGTTCCTGGGCTGGGTGGGCATGTGGACCCTGTGACGCTAACAGGGCTCCCAGTCTCCAGATCCCAGTGGCGTCTAACTCGGTTCAGGCAACTATTAGTTTCATAGCCACACAGCTCTGTATCCTCCACCGAACCTTCCAGTTGCCAACCTCTCCTTTTCCATCTGGGAGCACGGTGGACACCGACTGCTGATGGGGATATATACCTTTCTCTTTCTTTTCTTATTAATTTTCGTTATATAGCGGTAACATAGTATATACCACCTTATCCAAATCTGCCAGTCCCACCGTAACAGATGGTGTTTCTTCATCAAATGTTACTTTTGGTTAACCACCAAACCCACGGACAAAAACTTTTTTCACCTTTCCAACACACCTGTTCCCCTTTCCACCAGCATCTGTCCTTTTTCAACTCACTTGGTATATGACCAAAAGTGCAACTCTGCAGGGACACCGTACTCAACGCCATCTCAGCCCAGCAGCCAGCCCTCGGTCCCTCAGATGTGGACAAGTAAAAGACCATTTCCTCCTATCCATGACAAAGCGTTGAGATTCACTCTGTGCAGCACTGGTGTTTAGTGGAAAAGCAGATCTAAGAATCCGTACCACATTCTGCAGATACTCCTGTATACGTGCGTCCCTTTCTATGGCTGGAATTATTTCACCAAATTTTGTCTTGTACCGGGGATCTAACAGTGTGGCAACCCAGTAGTTAGCATTACTTTGAATTCGTACAATCCGAGGGTCATGTTGTAGGTAGTGCAGCAAGAAGGCACTCATGTGTCTTGTGCATCCAGGAGGACCAAGTCCTTGGTGTGTTGGTGGCAGAGAGGTGAGAATCGTGCCTCCTTCCCCTGCCCTCTCCCACCAACCTCGCACAACTGAATTGTGAGCAAGCTCTCACTCATCTGCTGAGTCTTCCATGCCCATCGCCAGTTCGTCCTCCATTTCTTCATGGGCTCCTTCACCTTCCTCTACATTTTTTGCTGATACTATGCGCCTTTGTTAATCCCTCTCCCCCACCATGACTGCCACCTAGGTGCCGCTCACCGTCTGGACCTTGTAGATCTTATTATCCCTTCTGCATATGACTCCTCCTGTACTTCCTCCCCTTCCTCTTGGACCAACACCTGACTCCGAATAATGCTTACAGTGTGCTCCATCATGTAGATGACCAGAATTGTCACGCTGAGAATGGCATCGCCATTGCTAAACATATTCGTCGACATTTGTAAACTGTGTAGAAGGGTGCATAGGTCCTTGATCTGACACCACTCCAGCAGCGTGATCTGCACCACCTCTGGATCAAGTTAGCCCAGGGTATACGTCAGACCGTATTTCAGCAGGGCTCTGCGGTGCTGCCACGGACGCTGCAACATGTGCAGATTCCAATTCCTGCGTGTCAGAACATCGCATTTCCGGTGTTTAACCGCCAGACCCTAAGACTTCAGGAGTGATGAAAGTTGTTGAGCTGCTGTGTGCGCACGATGGAAGTGAGCACATAGAGAGCGTGCACGCTGCACAAGGCCATGTAGGCCGGGATGGTATTTTAAAAATTGCTGGAGAATCAGATTCAACACGTGAGCCATACAAGGGATGTGTGTCATTTTGCCCTGACGAAGGGCCGCAGACAGGTTTGCATCATTGCCGCACACGGCTGTAAAGTCACCAACGGAGTCCGCTCAATCAACTTGTACTCCGGTCGCCAGGTGACAACGTGTTCCTTTCGTGCATAGTGCTGATGATGGTAAAGGAGTCGATGCCTGCGGTGCAGGTGGACGCAGGTTATGGTCACCCACTGGGTTGCGTTACCTTGACAGATACATAACCACAGGCTGAATGCAGGTGGTGGGTATCTCACAGATGAAGTACCATCATTCAGCTACAACCAATGGGAAGACACCACACCCTTTTTTAGGCCCCTCCTGTCTGCAGACCACTGCCAGACAAAGCTATGAACCTCTTGTTACTGTTACCCCCAGTTCAGTTTTATGATTTTGTGTGCTTGTTACCTGACTACTTTTCCTGCTTGCTGTTTATGTACCTCGTTGGCCGATCCGCATTTCACCTCTGCTTGTTTTCTGATTAAGTCCTGGCCATCCCATTCTGTTCCTCTTCCTCAATTAATGTTTTGACCCTGCATGACTACTATTCTCTGGAACTGCAGCCTTCCACAGCTATTGATCAACTTGGGCCCTGTGTAATTCCAAATCACTGTATAGGGGTTAAAGCGTTTCAGGGTTCTGTGTGTCCAGCTTGGTGAGTGGCTTGCCTCTAGGCTATCCTTTACAACCCATCTGAGTGTGTCGATCCAGGCAGGCGTTACACTGTGCCCTCTGCAGAAGGCCATGTAGGCCGGGATAGTGTTTTAAAAATTGCTGGACAACCAGGTTCAACACGTGAGCCATACAAGGCATGTGTGTCACATTGCCCTAAAGAAGGGTCGCAGACTGGTTTGCATCATTGTCGCACCCGACCTTCCCTGGCTGCTGGTTGAGTGGAGACAACCATTGATGAAACTCGGTCTCACTCTCTAGAGCTTACCGTCCACAACTCCTCAGCGGTGTGACTCACATTTCCCAGACATTTCTAAGTAAAGAGTCGACCGCATCATGCTGTTGAGCTGTGCTGCCAGCATAGTAAGGAGGTGTGTGGGATTCCTTGGGCGCAGTTACAAGGAAGGGTGGCCTGACCACACAGAGTTTGGGCCGAGGTGGAGGACCCACACGAGGTTGAGGAGGCAGAAGCAGTGGAGGAACTTGTACATACAGAGGAAGGATTGACACACAAGTCGTGGGGACGGCAAGACTTGTACAGCAAACCCTTCTCCATCTCTTACCAAAGTTACCCAGTGCCCAGTCAGCAACATGTAACTCCCCTGTCCATGCTTACTGGTCCAAGTATCTGTGGTGAAATGCACCCTGTCACACACAGAGTTTCTCAAGGAATCGGTGAGGTTGTGTGCGACCTGCTGTGGTAGCGCGGGCACGCCTTTCTTGGAGAAGGAGTGACGACTGGCCATCGGCTCTTGGGGCACTGCAATGGGCATCAGGTCTCGAAAATCCTCGGTCTCAAAAGGGTGTCAAGGCAGCCTTTCTGTTGCTAACAAGTTGCAGATGATGAAACTCAACCTCTTAGGCATGTCATGCCCTTCGAAAATCATGTAAAACACAGCGAGGGGACTCCAACCACAGTCTCCCTCATTTCCACTAATTGGGCCACACACACCCCACTTGACTGGCATCAGTTGACCCCCCTTTTGAAAAAGAAAAAGATGCTTGGCATGAAGCACTCTCAAAAATATGCGTGCCTTTCACCTCCCCTGGATGACCCAGGGGAAGAAATGTCCTCTGAGAGCCATGACTTGTTCATCTTGGTTCTTTTACAAACACAGCGAGGGGACTACAACCACAGTCTCCCTCGTTTCCACTAATTGGGCCACACACACCCCACTTGACTGGCATCAGTTGACCCCCCTTTTGAAAAAGAAAAAGATGCTTGGCATGAAGCACTCTCAAAAATACGCGTGCCTTTCACCTCCCCTGGATGACCCAGGGGAAGAAAAGTCCTCTGAGAGCCATGACTTGTTCATCTGGGTTCTTTTACAAACACAGCGAGGGGACTCCAACCACAGTCTCCCTTGTTGCTACTAATTGGGCCACACACAGCCCACTTGACTGGCAACAGTTGACCCCCCTTTTGAAAAAGAAGAAGATGCTTTGCATGAAGCACTCTCAAAAATACGCGTGCCTTTCACCTCCCCTGGATGAGCCAGGGGAAGAAATGTCCTCTGAGAGCCATGTCCACATTGTCAGTGGACAGACTCGTGTGCTTATCTGTCGCGGGCGGAGGAGGGAACGCCGCGCTCTCCCACAGCTCGGGTTCGGCTGCCGCTGCTGCCGTGGCCGCTGCTGCTCGGTGGCTCGAGCGATGGGCCAGATCCCGGGGACTCGAGCGACGCTCCTCGCCCGTGAGTGAAAAGGGGATTTGGGTATTTATTGTCTGTGACGCCACCCACGATTGTGGTGATTGTGTGGACACCACCGCTGCTCTGTATGGGGATCCCCGGAGTGGTGGTATGGAGCAGCTAGATGTTGGCCCTCCCCTCCGTGGGTAGGGGGTTGGTGGTCCCGGGGCCCGATGATGGGGAGTTAGGATGGTTGACAGGCGGGTTATGGGGCCTGTGGAGGTGCAGGGACACAGGGGCAGCGCTGTGCCGCACGGCACGGAGGTACTCACTCAACCCAAGGATGATGACACAGTTCACGGTAATCAAGCGGCTGGTTGGACGGGTCCCTCGGACGGCTGTGGTGTTGATGTTCCCTGCAAGTTAGCGGTGACTGTCTCTTCCCTGCACCTAAATACGATTGTTGGTAGTGATGGATTCCCACCGGTAACCCGCTCCCCAGCTTGGATATGAGCGGGTGGAGCCCCTCTTTTGCCCGCAAGCGCTGGCCCTGAGAAACTGGTGCCTTGGCGGTGGCGGTGTCTCTCCAATCTGGTTGGACGGTTGCCTTCAATCAGGACTTTGGCTGTTGGGAGACCCGGAGGTCCCCTTCACTGACGGATTTGGCAAATTGTACGGCGACTCCAAGCCTTGCCGGGATCCGAAAGGCCCCTGCCAATGGTGCTGGCTTCTCTTTGTGTACCGGTCCGGTACCGCCGGGCCACCACCCGTCCACGGTCCTTACGGTAGACTCCAATAGGCCACTCCTGCAGACGGTCACCGCCGTCTGCCAACCTTGCTGTCTCAGTCTGGGGCACACACCCGGACCAACTTCAGGCTCTGTTGCTGTCACTTTCCCTTCACTTCAACTCCTTTCGCTTGCTCCTCTACCACTTCCCTCTCACTTCCTTCCACTCTCTCACTCAACTCTGAACTGCTGGTTTTCCCGCCTCCAGGACTGTGAATTCCTCGGTGGGCGGAGCCAACCACCTGGCCCACCCCCTGGTGTGGACATCAGCCCCTGGAGGAAGGCAACAAGGATTTGTGTTCTGACCTTGGTGTGCCTGCAGGGAATGTGGGGTGTGTGGTGGTCTCTTGACCTGTGACCCCTGGCTTGCCCAGGGCGTCACATTCCCCCTTAGCAAAACGCAGACCGTCCTCGGGCTGCCCGTCCAACACCGGTTTTATATTCCTTTTTTTTTTTTTCTGAAAAGATAAGAAAAACAGTAACATACAATCATAATAACATCATCCCACAACGGGAGGCACTTTTCTTAAACGTTACGGTAACATTTCAAACGGTTGCTTCTGCCGCTCTCTCCCACCCAAGTAACCTGGCCCTGATGCTGCCCCTAAGAAACAGGCAGCACCCCTTGACCCCAGTCCTGAACCAAGTTACCCGAGCGGGATCTGTCCTTCCCCTCCAGAGGGTAGCCACCGGTTCCTGTGGTGGCTGGGCCCCAGCCTGCTCCACTGTGGGCCCTCCCTCCAATCTTCCTCTCCGGAGGCGGTACGGTGGCAGCGGTAACAAGCATTTTATTTACAAGCCACTAACATTTGTGGTTGCCCTGTAAGTTCACGGGCTTGTCCGTAAGGATTCCCTTACGCAACTTTGAGCGGTCCCCACGGGGACAACGGTGCCGGTAACGGCCGGTTGTAAATCACGGTTGTAGACAATCAGGTTACTGTTCGGTAATCATTCATTTTTATTTTCTCATAACTTTTAAACTTTTCAAAACAAACAGTGCCGGTCCCAACGGGGACTACTGCAGCGGGCCTCCGCTGACCTTGAGGCGGCTACCACCGCAGGGGGTCGGCCCACTCCGGGACCGAGCGGTACATGGGGTTTTCCCTCCATTGGCAGTTCAACCCCGAACCACTGACAGCCATTAGGAACGGCGGCGGAGGCGGCATACTTGGGACCTCTTCCTCCATCAACGGCATTCTCTCCGGACCCCCGGCCGCGGTGCTGATGTCCGTCTCCCACTCAATCAGGGTCGGTTCTGGGGTTTGGATGGACTGATCGCGACGCGGCACGGCTGCAGCGGCCCCTTGCTCACGGGCCCCCACTACGGCAACCATCCTGCGCATCTCCGCCTTCCAATCCATCAACTGCTGCAGGCTCTGCGCCCTCACCTTCAAGCAGAACGGACCCAACTCTCACTCCAGCCACTCAGCGGTCCCGGCGGGGAGCTCACCCGGGCCGCCGTCTTCAAAGGCTACTCCTCCTCGTTTCCCCCAGAACTTGGATGCCCCGGTCGCGGGTATTCCCGCGCTCCAATTCGAGGACGCCGCCATCTCTCCATCCGTGTCCCCCTTAGCCTTTTTCCGGCTCCTCCTCTATCGGGGCGGGGTTTTGGCCTTCGCGCTTCCACTACTCGAGAAGACGCTCGAGCGGGAACTTTTCGCGCCAAAGATGGCGGCTTCTGAAATTTTCTGGCCGGACACCTCCGGCGGTGACAAGGCGCACCTCTACCAGACGGCAGAGCAGTAAGATCCTGTTTGTGACGCCAAGTTGTCGCGGGCGGAGGAGGGGACGCCGCGCTCTCCCACAGCTCGGGTCCGGCTGCCGCTGCTGCCGCGGCCACTGCTGCTCGGTGGCTCGAGCGATGGGCCGGATCCCGGGGACTCGAGCGGCGCTCCTCGCCCGTGAGTGAAAAGGGGATTTGGGTATTTATTGTCCGTGACGCCACCCACGGTTGTGGTGATTGTGTGGACACCACCGCTGCTCTGTATGGGGATCCCGGGAGTGGTGGTATGGAGCAGCTAGATGTTGGCCCTCCCCTCCGTGGGTAGGGGGTTGGTGGTCTCGGGGCCCGATGATGGGGAGTTAGGATGGTTGACAGGCGGGTTATGGGGCCTGTGGAGGTGAAGGGACGCAGGGGCAGCCCTGTGCCGCACGGCACGGAGGTACTCACTCAGCCCAAGGAAGATGACACAGTTCACGGTAAACAAGCGGCTGGTTGGACGGGTCCCTCGGACGGCTGCGGTGTTGATGTTCCCTGCAAGTTAGCGGTGACTGTCTCTTCCCTGCACCTAAATACGGTTGTTGGTAGCGATGGATTCCCACCGGTAACCCGCTCCCCAGCTTGGATATGAGCCGGTGGAGCCCCTCTTTTGCCCGCAGGCGCTGGCCCTGAGAAACTGGTGCCTTGGCGGTGGCGGTGTCTCTCCAATCTGGTTGGACGGTTGCCTTCAATCGGGACTTTGGCTGTTGGGAGACCCGGAGGTCCCCTTCACTGACGGATTTGGCAAATTGTACGGCGACTCCAAGCCTTGCCGGGATCCGAAAGGCCCCTGCCAATGGTGCTGGCTTCTATTTGTGTACCGCCGGGCCACCACCTGTCCACGGTCCTTACGCTAGACTCCAATAGGCCACTCCTGCAGACGGTCACCGCCGTCTGCCAACCTTGCTGTCTCAGTCCGGGGCACACACCCGGACCAACTTCAGGCTCTGTTGCTGTCACTTTCCCTTCACTTCAACTCCTTTCGCTTGCTCCTCTACCACTTCCCCCTCACTTCCTTCCACTCTCTCACTCAACTCTGAACTGCTGGTTTTCCCGCCTCCAGGACTGTGAATTCCTCGGTGGGCGGAGCCAACCGCCTGGCCCACCCCCTGGTGTAAACATCAGCCCCTGGAGGAAGGCAACAAGGATTTGTGTTCTTACCTTGGTGTGCCTGCAGGGAATGTGGGGTGTGTGGTGGTGTCTTGACCTGTGACCCCTGGCTTGCCCAGGGCGTCACATATCTGCCAGCAGACCCCCAGCAGCACTGAAGACAGGTTCCGAGAGAACGCTAGCTGCAGGACACAACAAGATCCCCAAGGTGTACGTGGCAAGCTCAGGCAATTTATCCAGATTGGAAGCCTAAAATGAGCAGGGCTCAAGTTGCACAGTAATGGCATCGACGCTTCCTTGCATATACTCATATATCTGTGTCTCCTCCTCTTTTTCTTTGTCCTGCTCTTTTGTTTTCGCATGAGTATATGTCCTTGTCACTTTCCCATGTGTTTGTGTTGTGTTGTGAGTTGTTTGTCACCTTTTGGACACCTTTGAGGGTGTTTTCTAGGTGTTTTTATGTGTTTGTGATTGCCTGCTATTGTTTCCTATGCGGTTCGAGTTCGGTTCGTCGAACGTTCGACGAACTAAACTCGAACGAGACCTCCGTTCGACGAACCGAACTCGAACGAGACCTCCGTTCTACGAACCAAACTCGAGCCGAACCACGACCGGTTTGCTCATCTCTACTCCTAACAAAGGCTCCACGGACCTTCTTTGATTTGCATACTTCCCAGGGGGCAATGCACCTAGGATTTTACTGTGTTGAGCACCTTTATTGGCTGCCGGCAGTGTTTTTCTGGCTGGTCTCCCTGATATCAGTGAATGTTTTGTCTTGCTAGTCTACTAGGCATTGCTCCCACCCAGCCAGAATTCTACTCCACACTGATGAGGGCAACACCCCGAAACAGCTGTCTGTGGATGGATACCTGGCCTTGGTATTTCCCTTGTCATATCTTTAAACTCGTCAAAGAGTTTGATATTGACTAAAAGGGCCACTTAATATGGTGGTTATGGTGGTCTCCTAAAAAGAGCTACTCCTTGGCTAGGTCCTTCCCGGAGGGATATCTGGTTATTTTCTGTGTCGAGACTCCTAACAGAGGCTCCACGGACTTTCTTTGATTTGAATACTTCCCAGGGGGTAATGCACCTAGGATTTCACTGTGTTAAGCGCCTTTGTTGGCTGCTGACAGTTTTGTCTCTGGCTGGTCTTCCCAAGATCAGTGATTGTTTTGTCTTGCTGGTCTACTAGGCACTGCTCCCACCTAGCCAGAATTCTACTCCACACTGATGAGGGCAACACCCCAAAACAGCTGTCTGTGGATGGATACATGGCATTGGTATTTCCCTTGTCATATCTTTAAACTCGTCAAAGAGTTTGATATTGACTAAAAGGGCCACTTAATATGGTGGTTATGGTGGTCTCCTAAAAAGAGCTACTCCTTGGCTAGGTCCTTCCCGGAGGGATATCTGGTTATTTTCTGTGTCGAGACTCCTAACAGAGGCTCCACGGACTTTCTTTGATTTGCATACTTCCCAGGGGGTAATGCACCTAGGATTTCACTGTGTTAAGCGCCTTTGTTGGCTGCTGACAGTTTTGTCTCTGGCTGGTCTTCCCAAGATCAGTGATTGTTTTGTCTTGCTGGTCTACTAGGCACTGCTCCCACCTAGCCAGAATTCTACTCCACACTGATGAGGGCAACACCCCAAAACAGCTGTCTGTGGATGGATACATGGCATTGGTATTTCCCTTGTCTTATCTTTAAACTCGTCAAAGAGTTTGATATTAACTAAAAGGGCCACTTAATATGGTGGTTATGGTGGTCTCCTAAAAATAACCACTCCTTGGCTAGGTCCTTCCTGGAGGGATATCTGGTTACTTTCTGTGTCGAGACTCCTAACAGAGGCTCCACCGACCTCTTTTGATTTGCATACTTCCCAGGGGGCAATGCACCTAGGATTTCACTGTGTTAAGCGCTTTTGTTGGATGCCGGCAGTGTTTTCTCTGGCTGGTCTTCCCAAGATCAGTGATTGTTTTGTCTTGCTAGTCTACTAAGCATTGCTCCCACCTAGCCAGAATCCTACTTAACACTGATGAGGGGCAACACCCCGAAACAGCTGTCTGTGGATGGATACCTGGCCTTGGTATTTCCCTTGTCATATCTTTAAACTCATCAAAGAGTTTGATATTGACTAAAAGGGCCACTTAATATGGTGGCTATGGTGGTCTCTTAAAAAGAGCTACTCCTTGGCTAGGTCCTTACCGGAGGGATATCTGGTTATTTTCTGTGCTGAGACTCCTAACAGAGGCTCCATGGACCTGTTTTTATTTGCATACTTCCCAGGTGGCCATGTACCTAGGAATTCACTGTGTTGAGTGCCTTTGTTGGCTGCCAGTAGTGTTTTCTCTGGCTGGTCTCCCCGAGATCAGTGATTGTTGTGTCTTGCTGGTCTACTAGGCATTGCTGGCACCTAGCCAGAATTCTACTCCACACTGATGAGGGGCAACACCCCAAAACAGCTGTCTATGGATGGATACCTGGCCTTGGTATTTCCCTTGTCATATCTTTAAACTCGTCAAAAAGTTTGATATTGACTAAAAGGGCCAGTTAATATGGTGGTTATGGTTGTTGGTCTCCTAAAAAGAGCCACTCCCTGGCTAGGTCCTTCCCGGAGGAATATCTGGCTATTTTCTGTGTTGAGCCTCCTAACAGAGGCTCCACCAACCTTTTTTGATTTGTAAATGTACACCTCGGCAACTGCAAGAACAACTCCTATGTCCCACCGAAGCACCAGTAAGACCGGTCTGCTCCTTTCCTCTGCTTCTGGAGAACACTTGTAAAAAAAAATATATATATATATATATATATATATATATATATATATATATATATATATATGAGAAACGGGTTTTAGCCATGCTAAAAACCACTGTTGTCAGGGTGTTGATTAAAAATCTCTTTTATTACAGCATTCCAACGCGTTTCATAGACATGGACCGTCTCCCTCTTCAGGGAAAAGAGAAAAAAGAAAATATTTCCCCCTCTCCAGCAGTTTCTGGAGAACACCTAACTGTTGTGTTGACACCTTATTCTCCCTTGTGGCTGCCCCTCCCCCAGGTCCCCATCAGTAGTGGGTGGTGCCCCCTATGTTTGAAGGCAATCTTAAGACCCCACCCTAGCCCGGTACCAATTGGGGAGGGCAACTGGGTTGTGTATTTGAGTGTGTAAGTGGTGAAACTGATGCCGACCTCCTCTGGATCCGGGTGCAGCATTACACCTTAATGCAGGTGCAATACTCTGTGGTGACTGAAGCCTCAGGGACGCCACAAAAGAAACAAAATATTTTGGCAAAATTAAGAATAATTTACCCACGCACAAGTTGCTAAGTTCCCCTCATTGATGCTAAGTTGTCACGATAGTTTGCTGTCTTTTATAGAGGAGTTATAAAACTACAATATTTTCAAACAGGGAATAACATGAAAAACGGAAATGGAGGAGCAGGTGGCCATAGCAAAATATTTTTAACCACTACCCAGTGAAGCAGCACCCTCTCTAATTAGTCGGATAGATATAAGACCTTACCATGTCCAAAATCACCAGCCACCTCTGCAATAAATAGACATTCACTAGAAAGTAGATTAAAGGGACGCTGTCAGCATAGAATGACTGTTCAAATCAAGTACCGGAGCTCTGTGCACAATTGACGTAGTCAAACATAGGGTCTAAGTTTTCCAGCACCTAGGGAAAAAACTCATTTTTCCCCCTCACCCCACATTCTCCTATACACAGGTCAAGTGGTTTGAGTAGTTGTCATGCTACTGCTCATATGCAATTTTCATACATACTATCATGTGCTGCTCTTGGTAATTCCTAAGTGTTCACTGAAAACCTACAGCCATGCTTCATTGAGAGAAGCACAAGGGAAAGCTAGTTGTCACGTGACCGTATAAAAATAACATAGGAGTGATCTTGTAATGATTGCTTGACCCGGAAAGCAAATCCACATTCTGACAGGAAGGCTAATGCAAGCTGATGACAGTCTGCAGTCATGCTAGGAGATGATGCATCACTGACATCAATGAGTTTACCTGAGGTGAGTTACTTGCAGTCACAGGTGGGGTACCATTGGTACCTCCATGTAACGCCTGCCTGGATCCACAGACTCAAACGGGCTGTAATAGATAGGATAGAGGGAAGCCACTCACCAAGCAGGACCCCAGAGATTTGGAATTACACAGGGCCACAGAGATCACTACCTGTGGAAGGATGCAGTCCGATGAGAGTAGTCGTCAGGCAGGGTCAAACCAGGAATTGCAGAACAGGGACAGAATCAGGCAGGCAAGGACGTAATCAAGAAACCAAGCAGAGGTCAAATCCGGATCGGGCAGCAAGGTACATAAACAGCAGGCAGGAGGTTAGGAGGGTAGTCAGGAAACAATCAGAAGTCAGAACACCAGAATCACTAAACAGGGCGGGACAGGAACCAGGAATACAGAACTATCTTTGGCAGTGGTCAGCAGATAGGAGGAGAAATAAAAAGGGTGTGGTGTATTCCTATTGGTTGTAGCTCAATGATGGTAACTTCAGCTGGAAGACACACATCACCTACAGTCAGCCAGTGGTACTGCAGATGCCAAGGAAACCCAGCCCAGTGGATGAGCGGAGCCTGCGCCTACCAGCGCCACTGGCATCGACTCCTGTCCCATCCACAGCACTATCCATGGTAGGAACACTGGAGTTGCCTGGTGATCGAAGCAGAAGTTTCTGGAGCGGATTCTGTTGGGGACGTAACACTCCAGCTGTGGCCGCAGGTAAAATTAGTGATGTGATTAAAAAAATATGATGAAAAAGGTGTAAAATGAAGGGTCTATCAAAAGACATCCATGATGTTAACAATCTTCATTTATGACATGATTTAATTATTTGAAGCCATCACGTATCATCCCCTGTATTACTGAATCCATTTTTTCAAACATATGAAGGATATGTGTATCAATCTCATTATATATGATTCATGATCAACAATTATTTATGGGTTTTTGAGAAAAAGAAAGAGATAAACTTCATATAGTAGTCAGGGGAGCTGCATATACCTGAGATAAACCAATAAGCTCTAAAGATGTAACAACAATGTGTATATCTCTTTCTATGTAATTATTGAGCAAGCATAATGTTTATATATTTTACAAAAGAGGTAGTCATCACATAGTGGACACAATCAGAGCATATTAGAAGATTCAAATCTCATGGTATGTGAGAGAAGATCAGAACATTCCTCACAAACAAATATATTACAATCCATATGGGACAAATATGCAGATGGATGGAATTGATATTTACCTGATGTTGATAGAGCCTCCCTCACACCACTCCAACGAACGTTTCACGTATCTTCGTCAGGGAGTGATGTGAGGGAATGCTGGGCAATCTTATATAATCCCCAAGCAGCTGAGTTATATTAATAAATGAACACTCTGCTTACCGGGCGCTGCAGGCACGAACGCGGGATGTCCCGCCCACCACCACGAGGCATAGCACACGTCAGCAGATGCGACAATGTCGCCCATGATGACGCATCCACACCACGAGGCCGTGGGATCGGGAGCACGCATGCGCGCTGCAGCGTCAGTGTTCACAATGCTGTGCATAGGGGAAAAACAGCTCCATTTTGTTGTATACCACAAATCAGGCTCATCTACAATGATAATAGAGTATAACAAGTGGTGAGCGGTGCGAGTACATAGCAAAAACCCCAGAGACTCTGTCAAAAGAACAAAGTGAATATAGATCTGGTATCCAAACTTATATTGATTATAATCAACATTATCTTTATAATATATCATTCTTATGTCTGTATATTTACAAGAAAGGGAGAATGTATTAGTCCCATTAAGATTAATACTATCCATCAAACCGATCAATTACCACACTATTTACTTTATTATATATACTCATAATATTCCATTGTATTGCTGTATATAAGATGTCCATATCATTCCCTCAATTAAAATCAGAAATACACGTATCTAAAAAGAGGATGTAGCAGAAATACTTCAGAGTATTAATGTATGTTATCTATCAAGTGTCACTTCTCACAATATATTATATATTGCATAGGGAATGAAAAATCCCCATGTACCTCAAATTTCTATATTGTAATCAATTGCATCATTATGACATCACAGAAGTAGATATCGAATGCTGATGAGAGATACAATGTTCTATATCTTGTCAAAAATTGCTCAAAAGAGTACACATCACTCTCCATACCATATTATGAATCTCGTATCACGCAAAGATATCAGTTAATAATAATGCAGATAAAGATCATATAAGATCCTACTATGGAGATAGTGCAGAGGAGGGCAGCAAATTAATTGCTATCATCCTTTGCATATAGGATATTAAATATAGATTTATAAAATTACATGCATACAGTTAGGTCCAGAAATATTTGGACAGTGACACAATTTTCGCGAGTTGGGCTCTGCATGCCACCACATTGGATTTGAAATGAAACCTCTACAACAGCATTCAAGTGCAGATTGTAACGTTTAATTTGAAGGTTTGAACAAAAATATCTGATAGAAATTGTAGGAATTGTACACATTTCTTTACAAACACTCCACATTTTAGGAGGTCAAAAGTAATTGGACAAATAAACCAAACCCAAACAAAATATTTTTATTTTCAATATTTTGTTGCGAATCCTTTGGAGGCAATCACTGCCTTAAGTCTGGAACCCATGGACATCACCAAACGCTGGGTTTCCTCCTTCTTAATGCTTTGCCAGGCCTTTACAGCCGCAGCCTTCAGGTCTTGCTTGTTTGTGGGTCTTTCCGTCTTAAGTCTGGATTTGAGCAAGTGAAATGCATGCTCAATTGGGTTAAGATCTGGTGATTGACTTGGCCATTGCAGAATGTTCCACTTTTTTGCACTCATGAACTCCTGGGTAGCTTTGGCTGTATGCTTGGGGTCATTGTCCATCTGTACTATGAAGCGCCGTCCGATCAACTTTGCGGCATTTGGCTGAATCTGGGCTGAAAGTATGTCCCGGTACACTTCAGAATTCATCCGGCTACTCTTGTCTGCTGTTATGTCATCAATAAACACAAGTGACCCAGTGCCATTGAAAGCCATGCATGCCCATGCCATCACGTTGCCTCCACCATGTTTTACAGAGGATGTGGTGTGCCTTGGATCATGTGCCGTTCCCTTTCTTCTCCAAACTTTTTTCTTCCCATCATTCTGGTACAGGTTGATCTTTGTCTCATCTGTCCATAGAATACTTTTCCAGAACTGAGCTGGCTTCATGAGGTGTTTTTCAGCAAATTTAACTCTGGCCTGTCTATTTTTGGAATTGATGAATGGTTTGCATCTAGATGTGAACCCTTTGTATTTACTTTCATGGAGTCTTCTCTTTACTGTTGACTTAGAGACAGATACACCTACTTCACTGAGAGTGTTCTGGACTTCAGTTGATGTTGTGAACGGGTTCTTCTTCACCAAAGAAAGTATGCGGCGATCATCCACCACTGTTGTCATCCGTGGACGCCCAGGCCTTTTTGAGTTCCCAAGCTCACCAGTCAATTCCTTTTTTCTCAGAATGTACCCGACTGTTGATTTTACTACTCCAAGCATGTCTGCTATCTCTCTGATGGATTTTTTCTTTTTTTTCAGCCTCAGGATGTTCTGCTTCACCTCAATTGAGAGTTCCTTAGACCGCATGTTGTCTGGTCACAGCAACAGCTTCCAAATGCAAAACCACACACCTGTAATCAACCCCAGACCTTTTAACTACTTCATTGATTACAGGTTAACGAGGGAGATGCCTTCAGAGTTAATTGCAGCCCTTAGAGTCCCTTGTCCAATTACTTTTGGTCCCTTGAAAAAGAGGAGGCTATGCATTACAGAGCTATGATTCCTAAACCCTTTCTCCGATTTGGATGTGAAAACTCTCATATTGCAGCTGGGAGTGTGCACTTTCAGCCCATATTATATATATAATTGTATTTCTGAACATGTTTTTGTAAACAGCTAAAATAACAAAACTTGTGTCACTGTCCAAATATTTCTGGCCCTGACTGTATATAAGAGGTAATCTCAATATCTTCAAAAAACCAACGAAGTTTGTTTGTATTCATATTATAGAGGAGAGCATCATAGCTAACAGTTTAAACTTCATACGCACAAAAGATCATATTAGACCCTACATATAACAATGTTATAGAGAGGGGCGGCACCAAAAGTGTCGCCGCTCTCCACACATGGCATAGTAAATAGAAAATAGAAGATGAATACAGATCCAACAATAGTCATAGTAAACCGCCTCAGTGTGGATATTGTACCAGAAGGGACATTTTGACAAGAAGTTCTTAAGGAACTCATCTAAAGCAATGTTTCAGAGAGGGGTGTCAGATAATGGCATCACCCACTGTACATGGCATAGAAAAGAAATCCATAAGAGGTGAAAAACATCAGCATCCAGCAAACTTCATGTTCAGATCACATCCAATCATGAAGGATATTCAAAGAAAGTCCATAAAGGACTCATCTATAACAATGTAGTAGAGAGAGGTGAGAGAAAATGTCACCACCCGCTACCCATGGCATAGATAATATATAATTATCAAAAAGAATTTAGCATCAATTCATGTCAAGTCACCATTATAGAGATGGTATATATTATAATTCCCTACTATATCATATATAGATGAAATGCAGTATAATAGGGGTGCATTGGAGATCAAATTCCATGAAAGAGATCATAATTTTACCTCAATTGTAGGACATATTTAAAACCCATGTGGTCAAATATTAGAAAGGGTGACATATACAGAGAAATAATAGCCTTAATATATGGCTTAATAGATGTTAAATAGGAGGAAAATGGATATTTTTAAAGAAAGTTGAAAAATCCCCATTGTTCATTGAGGCCTATTGGCTTCATGCTTCTCAATAGGGTAATCCATTTGCAGTCCATCTGTCCCAATTTTTTCTTTATGTCGCCCCTTCTGTTACCCACATGTAGTTTGTCAATGCCCGAAAATTGAAGATTATGTCCCTGACTAGGATGGCATTCGCGAAAATGTTTAGCAATTGGTTTCAATTTGGCGAGTTTCTCGGTTTGGTCTGCGGTAATTGTTTCAGCATTCTGTTCCAAAATGCGAACCCGGAATTCGCGTGTAGTCATACCAACATACAATTTTTTGCACGGGCAACATGCCAAATAAATGACATGTGTGGTTCTACAGTTAATGTGCTGTAGAATTTTAAATGTTCTACCATTTAGAGCATCTGAAAAATTATGAGTTTTCTGGACATATTTGCATGCTGAACAGTTACCGCATTTCCAGGAACCCCATTTTGGTCCCTTTGAGTCAAAAATAAATTGGGATGCCGTTGGTACATGGTGGCTATGCACGAGGAACTCACGTATGGTTTTGCTTCTCCTGGCTACAAAGGAAGGTTCATTAGTAACAATTTTACACAAATAAGGATCTTGTTTTAGGATGGACCAATGTCTTGAAATGACATTTGTTAATTCCGTCCATCTGGAGTGGTAGGTGGTGATGAAACGAAGTTTGTTATCAGGCGTTCCCTTGTGGCGGGGAGTTAGAAGTGTTGATCTCTCTGCAGATTTGGACCGTTGGTAGGCTTGATTGATGTATTTGCTCTTATACCCCCGTTGGAGAAGTTTAAACTGTTAGCTATGATGCTCTCCTCTATAATATGAATACAAACAAACTTCGTTGGTTTTTTGAAGATATTGAGACTACCTCTTATATATGCATGTAACTTTATAAATCTATATTTACTATGCTATATGGAAAGGATGACAGCAATTAATTGGCTGCCCTCCTCTGCACTACCTCCATAGTAGGATCTTATATGATCTTTATCTGCATTATTATTAACTGATATCTTTGCGTGATACGAGATTCATAATATGGTATGGAGAGTGATGTGTACTCTTTGAGCAATTTTTGACAAGATATAGAACATTGTATCTCCCATCAGCATTCGATATCTACTTCTGTGATGTCATAATGATGCAATTGATTACAATATAGAAATTTGAGGTACATGGGGATTTTTCATTCCCTATGCAATATATAACATATTGTGAGAAGTGACACTTGATAGATAACATACATTAATACTCTGAAGTATTTCTGCTACATCATCTTTTTAGATACGTGTATTTCTGATTTTAATTGAGGGAATGATATGGACATCTTATATACAGCAATACAATGGAATATTATGAGTATATATAATAAAGTAAATAGTGTGGTAATTGATCGGTTTGATGGATAGTATTAATCTTAATGGGACTAATACATTCTCCCTTTCTTGTAAATATACAGACATAAGAATGATATATTATAAAGATAATGTTGATTATAATCAATATAAGTTTGGATACCAGATCTATATTCACTTTGTTCTTTTGACAGAGTCTCTGGGGTTTTTGCTATGTACTCGCACCGCTCACCACTTGTTATACTCTATTATCATTGTAGATGAGCCTGATTTGTGGTATACAACAAAATGGAGCTGTTTTTCCCCTATGCACAGCATTGTGAACACTGACGCTGCAGCGCGCATGCGTGCTCCCGATCCCACGGCCTCGTGGTGTGGATACGTCATCATGGGCGACATTGTCACGTCTGCTGACGTGTGCTATGCCTCGTGGTGGTGGGCGGGATATCCCGCGTTCGTGCTGGCAGCGCCCGGTAAGCAGAATGTTCATTTATTAATATAACTCAGCTGCTTGGAGATTATATAAGATTGCCCAGCATTCCCTCACATCACTCCCTGACGAAGATACGTGAAACGATCGTTGGGGTGGTGTGAGGGAGGCTCTATCAACATCAGGTAAATATCAATTCCATCCATCTGCATATTTGTCCCATATGGATTGTAATATATTTGTTTGTGAGGAATGTTCTGATCTTCTCTCACATACCATGAGATTTGAATCTTCTAATATGCTCTGATTGTGTCCACTATGTGATGACTACCTCTTTTGTAAAATATATAAACTTTATGCTTGCTCAATAATTACATATAAAGAGATATACACATTGTTGTTACATCTTTAGAGCTTATTGGTTTATCTCAGGTATATGCAGCTCCCCTGACTACTATATGAAGTTTATCTCTTTCTTTTTCTCAAAAACCCATAAATAATTGTTGATCATGAATCATATATAATGAGATTGATACACATATCCTTCATATGTTTGAAAAAATTGATTCAGTAATACAGGGGATGATACGTGATGGCTTCAAATAATTAAATCATGTCATAAATGAAGATTGTTAACATCATGGATGTCTTTTGATAGACCCTTCATTTTACACCTTTTTCATCATATTTTTTTTAATCATGTCCTTTCTTGTCCATTGTGTATATGTTTTTAATCATGTTAATAAAGATTGAACTATTTTGCACTTATAATATGGTCTTTGGAAGTGATTATATGGATACTTACTCAGTAACGCTTTAAAGACCACTTTAAAGGGATTTTTTTGAGCATTGATAACTTCCTTGTGAGTAAAATCAGTGATGTCTCTGCTCTCTCTGCTCACAGCTGTCACTCATTCAGTGTCTGCCTGAAGCTACAGCTGGTTGTCATGTTCTATAATGTGCCCATGCGCTGCGACTTCTTTATATAGCAGAACTGGGATAGTCATCGGATGTTGGGGTGTGGATTATGTTGGACCTGGGTGATTTGGGGGTTAATAAATTGGAGAAAGAGGGTGTTGTTTTTTTAAACAAAGGAATTTTGTATTTATTTCTTTTAACTTACAGGATTAATAATATGGGGGTCTCATAGACCTCTACCCATTACTAATTCAGGGTTTAGTGGCAGATGTGATTTTTGACAAACCACAGCTGTCATTAACTTAATGCCTTATATTACCCCGATTGCCCAGGGAAATTGGGATGAACCAGGTAAAACGCCAGAATTGTCGTATCTAAGGGATGCATCAATTCTGTGGAGGCTGTAGGGTGTTATTTTTAGGCTGGGGGGGGCAATAACCATGGGACTCCCCAGGCTGAGAATACTAGCCCCCAGCTGTTGGCTTTATCTTGGCTGGGTATCAAAATTGAGGGGGACTGAAAGCCATTGTTTCATGTATTTATTTAAATATTTTAAACAAAGCCTCATGGAATCCCTTGTATTTTAAAACATAGCCAAGATAACTTACACAGAAGCCATCTGATTTATCTGGGCTGGGTATCTATATTTGGGGAACCCTATGTTATTGTTTTTAATTTATTTGTTTTTACCCCACTCTAGTGATGCAGACAGCGTTTGTGATTCCAACAAATCACAGACGCTGCCACAGAGGGTAGTGGCAGAAACATGACTGCAACCAATCAGAGATGCCAGGACTGATGGTGGGCAAGGGAAACAGTGAATATGCATGAGAGCTAAAGATTGGACCATGAAGCAATGTTACATCCTTGGGGAAGGTCAGTAAGTATAACTATCCTGCTTTATTCCTTATGTTCTTTATTTTGCAGCAAGTCATTCTAGCCCCTGTTTACATAATTTTATAAGACATGAGTTCGGATCCCTAAGACTTATATAGGGTTTAGAATCCGGGGACAAGTTAGGGGTCACGTTCGGCTGCCAAACCCGATTTTTTTTCAGTCCGTACTACTTTGGCGAACTTGAATATCCATGGGTTCGCTCATCACTAGCTCCAAGTA
Organism: Anomaloglossus baeobatrachus; assembly: GCF_048569485.1. Classification (NCBI taxonomy): domain Eukaryota; kingdom Metazoa; phylum Chordata; class Amphibia; order Anura; family Aromobatidae; genus Anomaloglossus; species Anomaloglossus baeobatrachus. The sequence goes on along the minus strand of NC_134355.1, from coordinate 686,096,585 downwards.
CTTTTCAATCACTTACATCCTTTTTACTAATTTTCCACTGGGACAAATTTAAAATCAGCTTCATATGTTACGTGATCTGCTTTGCATATGTTGATTTGGTTTGGAGTCCATGTGATGTACTTTTTATTTTTCTCCAAAATATTGTAACATTTGAATAAATGTAAATAGTTTGTCATTAAACCGTCTATAAAGCCTCGCTGTCTTACGAGGATCCTCATAATACAAGAGAGATGGCTGATTCCACAGGTGATGTTCCTTTCAAGTATCTGTTTTTTTTGGCCATGACAATAATTTCTCTCATACCCGGACTGGTGATACATTCCTTTATTATTGGCGTCAATATCAATGACTGGTGGAAAGGAAGATCGGTGACTTCTGTTGACCACATTGTAACTTCTCTCGGGATTTCAAGAATGTGCGCCCAATGTGCTAATACTATAAATGTGTTTTTGTACATATTCTTCCAAAGCAGCCTGCGCACTGCTGTATATAATCTTTTTACAACCTTTATTTATCCTTTTTTTACTTATTACAATATTTGGTTGACATCTCTGCTCTCCATTGTCTTCTGTCTGAAGATCTCCACCCTCCGCACCAGACTGTTCCTCTACCTGAGGAGGATGATATTACCCCGGACTGGTCTTTTCATCATAGTCTCCGGACTTCTTACTACTTTTAATAGTTTGATGCCCTTGTGGACAGAGGTATCTGAGGTGACCAATGATGGGTCATGTAATACAAGCATGGATAATCAACTCCCACATGTTATTAATATTAATGCCATATATTATTTTACTATAGGATCCTCCATCCCACTGTTTTTCTATTTTACCTCCTCCGTCCTCCTCTTCGCCTCCTTGTATCATCACACAGTAAAGATGAAGAGGAGCAGTAATTTATCCATCGATTTGGAGACCTATTACTCAGCCATGAAATTTGTATCCTTCACTTTTATATACCACATTATATACTTTATGGGACTTTTTTCTTGTCTTCTATATTACTATCTTTACAGTGAGTCCCTTGTTTGGCTTCACATTATCTTTGGATCGCTACCACTTCTACATTCCTCCTACCTGATTTTCAAAGTAGCTAAACTCCGGAGTCAGATGTTGAAGGTTCTGCGGAATGTAACTGACCTGTTATTTACAAGGAAAATTAGAGAAACCAGAGAGAACATAGAACTAGTAACTTAGTGAGATAAATACATGGGATGGGGAATCATTAAATGACAGTTGGAATCATCATAGTGAAGGCGCCATGACCTCTCTAGAGCACTTTGCATAGTACTATACAGTATCTATAGATATCAGACCAACTAAGAAAATAAGACTAATGCCGGCGTCACATGGTACGATATATCGGGCGATATGTCGTCGGGTCACGTCATTAGTGACGCACATCCGGCATCGTTAGACATTTCATACCGTGTGTCACCTAGGAATGACTGTGAACGAGCAAAAATACTCACCTTATCGTTGCTCATTGACACGTCGTTCAGTTTCAAAAAGTCGGTCCTCCTTCTGTGCTCCGATTTTTCATCATTCCCGTGGCAACACACATCACTCCGTGTAACACCCCGGGAACAACGAACACAGCTTACCTGCATCCCGCCAGCAATGAGGAAGGAAGGAGGTGGCCAGGAAGATATGTCCCGCTCATCTCTGCCACTCCGCTTCTATTGGCTGGCCGCTGAGTGACGTCGCTGTGACGCCGAACGTCCCTCCCCCTTCAGGAAGAGGATGTTCGCTGCCCACAGCGAGGTAGTTCGGGAGGTAAGTACGTGTGAGGGGGGTTCACGACTTTGTGCGCCACGGGCAACTAATTGCCCGTGACGCACAAACGACGGGGGGCGGGTACGATTGCTCGTGCGATCGCACGATAGATCATCCCGTGTGACGCCAACATAAGTGTAGCTGTGTAATCTGACAAAGTGCCGGGAAAAAAAATAAAAGCTGTTCATGCCTTGGGACCTCCATCACCTTTTAGAACTAGGAAACCGCCCTCAATTTCTAGTGGTCGTTCAATGATCTTATCCAGTTCAAAGATATGGAGTAGTGATTAGGAATGTGGCTTTGACTATGTAAGTCTAATAGAGTTGTTGACATGTTTATCTCTATTAACTTTTAGACATCAGGGGAGAGGACCACGTCTATATGCGTCCCCCTCCCATATACATTATGACCAAAAGTTTTTATACTCTTGGGATTGTTCCCGAAAATGAAGTATTACTCCAAGAAAATTCCGGTAAATACACATGTTTTGTTATACTCGTCTTTACATTCTTTGTGTGTATTGGAACAACACAAAATAAAATGGAGAAAAAAAACAGCTAATTGGACATAATTTTACATAAAAACCCAAAACTGGGCAGGACAAAATTGGGGAACCCTTTGGTTGCACACCCTTTGGAATAAATAACTGCAATAAATCGCTTCCTGTAACCATCAACAAGCTTCCTATCTCTTAACCGGAGTTTTGGACCACTGTTCTTTAGCGAACTTCTCCAGGTCTTTAATTAATTAAGGGGACCTTCCCTCAACACAAATTTTAATATCTCTCCACAGGTGTAAATGGGATCCTGACTCATTGCTACTGCTTCAGAACTCTACTACATATCTGATCGAAATTAGGACAGATGCCAATCCAATTTGAATAAAAATCTTTTATTGACTACGATATTAAAATTCTATGACACACTATTAAAATAAGCAGGGGTTCCACTAACGGTTTCACCTATTGACCCACTAGAATAACACTGATAGCACTTTAGATATTAATAAATCGCTATATAGTTGTTATAAATAACCATCATCTATATGGGCTATGTAACACATATATTATTATAAAAAATCTAGGCACAAATATGTCCCATCTTAGTACTATCCATTTGTGGACTGGGATCATTTAAATGCCAATCAGCAAAATAGTGATACTAACCATATGGATAAATCGTGTTCAGTAGTCAAAGGAAGAAAAACAGACGCCTCAACTCGCGTTTCCCACTCGTTTCCTCAGGAGGCGTGTGAACTCCAGAACTCTCTAGCTCTTTGTTTCCATCCATTTCTGAGTGCTTCTTGAGGTATGTTTTGGGTCATAGTCCTGCTGAAAGACCCATGACCTAGGACACAAACCCAGCTTTCTGAGATTGGGCACTACATTGTGACCCAAAATCCTTTGGTAATCTTCAGATTTCATGCTATCTTGCACAGAATAAAAGCCCTCAGCGCAAGAAGCAGCAAAACAACCCCAAAACATGTTTGAACTTCCACCATATTTCACTGTAAGTACTGTGTTATTTTCTTTGTTGGCCTCATTCCTTTTTTGATAACCAGTAGAAGGATATGCTATACCAAAAACCTCTATTTTGGTATCTTCTGCCCATAAGACGCTTTCATAGAAGGATTTTTGTTTACTCACAAACATTTTGACAAACTACACTCTATACTTCTTGATTATGTTGCGCACCTTGGACAAAGGAACATCAACAACTCTGGAGATGAACTTGTAACCCTGAGAGTGTTGATATTTTTCAAAACATTTCCCCACTCCTCAGACAGTTTTCATCTCATTTTTCTATTCTACATGTCAAGTATGGCACACACAGAAACACAAGGCAAACATTGAGTCAACTTCTCAACTTTTTATCTGCTGTCAGATGTGATCTTCATATTGCCCACATCTGTTAATTGCCACAGGTGAGCTTGAATCAGCATGACATGCTTGAAAGAAATTTATTTAGCCGCAATTTTGGAAAGATGACAACAATTTTGTCAGACCCAATTTTTGGGGTTTTGTGCAAAATTATGTCCAATTCGCCATGTTTTTCTCAGTTTTTTTTTTTTTTTATTGATTCACTACACATAAAGTAAATAAACATATGTATGACAAAACAAGTGTAATTTGAATAATTTCCTAGGAGAAATATGCCATTTTTTGTAAAAATTTCAAGGTTCCAACACTTTTGGTTATAACTATATGTGCCTCTAATGGGAAGACAGATGACGCTAAGTGTTAGGATGAAGGACAGCATCGACAGCACCTACACTTATCCATCCTTACACTTGCCAGTCATATTGTGATGGACTGCTGGATCTTACTTTTTAACCTATTTTTGTTCCTTTATTTTATAGTGGAAATTACAGCAAAAATGTATTGTTCTGATAAAGAAGTCAATAAGAAAATGATGTTACCAGATTAATGGTTTATTGTTTCTATTTGTCAACTTTGTGTGTGTTTCTCCCGAAAATAAGACCTACCCAGAATATCAGCCCTAGAAAGATTTTTCAACCTTTTTGGAGCATGCTTAAAATATAGGCCCTACTCCAAAAATTATCAATAGATCATCATACTAATAGTATCCTAAAATAGGGCTTGGGCAGCCCTTCAGGATATGTAACTTTTATTCTTGAATGTTGCCCTGTTGTGTTGCTGAAGCCCCCTTAAGTTTCTAGTTACATGATGGCTATTTAATGAAATGAATATTCCCCCCCTTCATTTTCCATAATCCTGTTCATTCCTCTGTCGGCATCAGTGATTGGAACTTGTGTTAATGACAAAACTGAATTTTCACCCACGTTCACTGCCCACTCATCTGTGACAGCCTCAGTGATTCAGTCAGAGCGACCACTACTAAAGGATCTCAGCACAATGCTCTCACTGGCTGGCGATCTCCTCACCATAGCGTGATAGCTGCATAGAAATATTCGCTGACATGCTTGGGTCAGAGGAGCCACCGGCCAGCACTGCTATCCTTGGGCAGTAATATGTAACTCTAAGTGAATCACTGATGGCTGCAAGGAGTGGGGGGAAGGGGAGAATATTTATTTTTCCTTTAACATAAGCTCCAATCAGTGATGCAAACAAAGAGGTGGGTAAGAATATGGGTGGTTAAAGGGGGTGAATATTCATTTTTTCATTAACACAAGGTCCAATCTCATGCCGGATAAAAGGGATAGTTTTCTGAATGTATGTCTTTTACGGTGAATTACTAAAAGGGGAAAGCGGCATTATGGATGGGGTAGGAGTGAATATTAATTTCTCATTAACGTGTGACCCAGTCACTGATGACAATACAAAATATAAAACATCCCAAAAAAATAAGCCCTAGCACATCTTTTGCAACCAATAATAATATAAGTCACTGTTATATTTGGGGAAACATGGTGGAATCAGGCTTTTTCTGTTATTGTTATATTTATTTATTCATTTTTTTATTACATAAAACATTTTGTAATGAAGAATTAATATCTGTCAGCTTTGAAATCTGATATATTCTGATGATATTTGTAATTCCTTCTGATTAAGTTTACTAAACTGTAAAGCAAAGAGTTAATCTGAAATATGTCTTTCAAGACTAGTGGATTTTTGGGCTCGCCAAGTTCGTCTGGACCTTAAAGAAAGTTCTGTTTGGGACCTAAACTTGACCCTGAACCCCATATAAAGCAATGCAAATCAGAATTTGTGTGCTGTTAAATGGATGTAAATTGATGGTAGTAAGGGCTAGATGGCTGCAAAAGGAAGCAAAATGGGGGCAAGTGCCCTGTAAACATATGTGTATAGGGAATAAATGAAAATAAAAAAATGTTTGCTTCTGCATTTTTGATAACAAATGAGAGTAAAGCAGACAACTGCATGCTGCAACCCTTAGCTGCCTGCTTTACGGTGTCCGGTTATCAAAAATAATGAGGACCAAAGTCAATTTTTTTATTTACTTAAATAAATAAATAGCGTAGGCTCCACCCTATTTTTGTTAACCAGCCAAGGTAAAGCAGACAGCTGGAGGCTAGTATTATCAGGGTGGGAAGGCCCAAGGTTATTTGGCCCTTCCCACCCTAAAATATCAGCATGCTGCTGTAAGGGGGTGGATGAGCCCCCTGGGAGAAAAAACCTCCAGAAGACACCACATGTTTCTAAAATGTGGTTATTAATCTTTATAGCGTGTTATAAGGATGTATGAGTTTTATGTATATTGTAATGCTCTTTGGTAGTTTCACCATTAAATGTCACCCAGGAGTAGGACACTGACACTAGGAAAACTGCCTGGTAACAGTTGACAGTTGGTAATTGGCTAGGGGAAAGAGTCGGTGGCAGTTACAGTTGTGACAGGAGGTGAAACCAGTCTAGTCTAGTTTGGGACACAGACCTGACAGGGAGTTGAAGCAGCAGAGAAGAAAGAGATGGAGGTGGAAAGCTGAGGAACATCTGTAATGTAGTTAAGCTGAAGAGAGAGGGAATCGCAGAGAAAAGCTTCCATATTAATGTTCCTTACCTGAGCCGGAGGCTGGCACGGGGACCTGAGGAAGGCCGGAGAAGTACCTTGGAGTTAGGTATTGGCGAGCCCGGGAACAGTGCAGCGACTAGAGGATAGGTTTTATGAGCCCCTTTAGAGGATAGGAAGGTGAACCAGTGCTCGAGTGTACTATTTCTTGGAAGTCTGGATCAACAGCTGCACGGTGGTGTAAGCTGAGGGCTAAGTGTGACGACATGGACTCTCATGGGTTAAAGTTTCTTAAAATTCAGCCAGTCAGGATGATAGATTGTTCATAGACGGGGGATAAGTCCCTCATTGTTTCTACAAGACTCTTGTTGACTCAAGTTAATCCACAACCACCTGATATACTTCATGCCACTACTAAATACAGATTAGAACAACTCAGAAAACTAGTCTCCCCAATCAGGAAACACACCAGTGGTTCATGTTAAAAAATTTAAATTTTATTACATTCAATTAAAAATACATTAAAAAAACAGAGATATCCTGTAAGGAACCGATTTATACTCAGATAACACTGTCATTAATTAGCCAGGAAGCTCAAATAAATCACCCAGAGCAATATATCCCACTATTGCTATTCTGAACAAAAATCCTTGGATAGGTGCTGCTGGTAAACACCTATACAGACACCATATAAACCAATGCTGATTGTACCTTAATAATATCATTAAACTCCTAGTGGCTGGGTGTTAACATGCTGTTAAATAATCAGCAGCCTAGATATCAATAGACAGTAAATACCTGAAAGTATAGTACTAATCCAGGGTCTGAGTCAACGGTCCCTCCACCCCAACGCCGTTTCGCCCTAGCTTCTTCCGGAGGTGTGTCTAAATGGGGGAAAGGCTGTCTTTATATAGTCAAGTTGGAACAAGATGAATGGATACACCTGTTCGTTTCTATTGCTCGTTGCAGAAGGCAGGTCTTGGCTGCAGGAACGAATCGTCAGCCCCTCCTACCGGAACTTACCAGGCCGCGTGTGTGGAACGCAAGCTTGAACCGCAAGCTGCGTCCCCATGTACGCGCGACCGCAAGTTCGGAGGTCTGCGACTCGCGCATGCGCACAACCGCTTGCAAGGAACATAGATGAGATTATACCTCATATGGAAGTTCGCCTGTTACTCCAAGCTTATATATAGATGTTTTCAAAGAAATCAAAACATATTATATCATAAATAGTGATGAGCGAGTACTAAAAAGCTCGGGTGCTTGAAGCACGGGCCGAGCCTCCCAAGATACTTGTGTACTCGGCCCGAGCAACGAGCCCAATGTTATCCTATGGGAGACCCAAGTATTTTTGTGAAATGACCACCGGCAGCATGTAAAAACCCTAAAAATGGCACAAAAGTCTCCGAAGAGTGCTCAAATGACATGGCAACAGCATGGGGAAGACCCCTTGAAGCATTTATCACTCAAAAGTCACAGCTGTGAACAATTTTGTCCGCGTTTTACGCCATTTTTACGGACTCACCAGAAAACCTTCCAAAATGACACCAAAATGATTTTTCATGGCGGAAATGTTAAGGGCACATACCCAATAGTGAGATAGAGCTAATGTATGTTACTTTTTGAGATCAATACATGAAAGATTTTACGTAAAACATTGTGTGGCACTCCGATGTCCCTGAGAAGAGACGTACATAAAGGCCTCTGAGTCTAATGTGCCCATTTTGAGGAACTGAGTCTTTGTAGTATTTTCCTTTGCCAGGGCAGTCCAAAATTGTGAGGTTCACCAATGCCCCTGCATACAGACGTGCATGAGGGCCTGTAAACCTGAAGTGCCCATTGTAAGGAAGTGGGTCTATTGTAGTATAGCCCTTAGGCAGGGCAGCCAAAAATTGGGAGGCTCCACGTTGTCCCTGCATAGAGACGTGCATGAGGGCCTGTAAACCTGAAGTGCCCATTGTAAGGAAGTGGGTCTATTGTAGTATAGCCCTTAGGCAGGGCAGCCAAAAATTGGGAGGCTCCACGTTGTCCCTGCATAGAGACGTGCATGAGGGCCTCAAAACATTAAGTGTCCATTGTCAGGAAGTGGGTGTATTATAGTATAGCCCTTTGGCAGGGCAGCCAAAAATTGGGAGGCTCCACGTTGTCCCTGGATAGAGACGTGCATGAGGGCCTCAAAACATTAAGTGTCCATTGTCAGGAAGTGGGTGTATTATAGTATAGCCCTTTGGCAGGGCAGCCAAAAATTGGGAGGCTCCACGTTGTCCCTGGATAGAGACGTGCATGAGGGCCTCAAAACATTAAGTGTCCATTGTCAGGAAGTGGGTGTATTATAGTATAGCCCTTAGGCAGGGCAGCCAAAAATTGGGAGGCTCCACGTTGTCCCTGGATAGAGACGTGCATGAGGGCCTCAAAACATTAAGTGTCCATTGTCAGGAAGTGGGTGTATTATAGTATAGCCCTTTGGCAGGGCAGCCAAAAATTGGGAGGCTCCACGTTGTCCCTGCATAGAGACGTGCATGAGGGCCTCAAAACATTAAGTGTCCATTGTCAGGAAGTGGGTGTATTATAGTATAGCCCTTTGGCAGGGCAGCCAAAAATTGGGAGGCTCCACGTTGTCCCTCGATAGAGACGTGCATGAGGGCCTCAAAACATTAAGTGTCCATTGTCAGGAAGTGAGTGTATTATAGTATAGCCCTTTGGCAGGGCAGCCAAAAATTGGGAGGCTCCACGTTGTCCCTGGATAGAGACGTGCATGAGGGCCTCAAAACATTAAGTGTTCATTGTCAGGAAGTGGGTGTATTATAGTATAGCCCTTAGGCAGGGCAGCCAAAAATTGGGAGGCTTCACGTTGTCCCTGGATAGAGACGTGCATGAGGGCCTCAAAGCATTAAGTGTCCATTGTCAGGAAGTGGGTGTATTATAGTATAGCCCTTTGGCAGGGCAGCCAAAAATTGGGAGGCTCCACGTTGTCCCTGGATAGAGACGTGCATGAGGGCCTCAAAACATTAAGTGTCCATTGTCAGGAAGTGGGTGTATTATAGTATAGCCCTTTGGCAGGGCAGCCAAAAATTGGGAGGCTCCACGTTGTCCCTGCATAGAGACGTGCATGAGGGCCTCAAAACATTGTTCCCATTGCAAAGGAGCGGGTCTCCTGTCGTTGTAATGTCCATTCTGAAAGAATGGGCGAAAAAATTTACCACTGGGGGTATACCTGAAACAAAGGCCTAACTCTTGTAACGGTCATCATGGTGGCGCATGAGGAGAAGGAGGAGCAGTCCAGCGATTATCCAAAGTCCAGAAGTGTGTACCCATGGGTGACTGGAGGTACATGGCAAATTCCCGTTACAAACTTTAAATTCCGCTCTCATTTGCTGGTGGTGTGGTGAAGTCTGGCCCAATCCAACCCTTGTTCATCTTGATCAGAGTCAGCCTATCAGCATTTTCAGTTGACAGGCGGGTGCGTTTATCTGTAATGATTCCACCTGCGGCACTAAAAACACGCTCTGACAAAACGCTAGCGGCAGGGCAGGCCAGGACTTCCAAGGCGTAGAGAGCCAATTCATGCCACGTGTCCACCTTGGATACCCAATAATTGTAAGGCACAGAGGAATATCGGAGTACAGTTGTTCGATCTGCAAGGTACTCCTTGAGCATCTGGGCAAACTTAGGATTTCTTGTGGCACTACCCCGCACCTCAGGGGCTGTGGTACGTGAGGGGCTGAGAAAACTGTCCCACATCTTAAAGACTGTTCCCCTACCTCTGGCGGATTGGACTTGTGCCTCTCTCGGCTGTACGCCTTGGTTGTCCACTGATTCCTGACCTATGCCGCTAGCGTTTTGTGAGGGGAATGCTTTGCCTACTTCCGTGACTATGGCCTTCTGGAACTGCTGCATTTTGGTTGACCTCTCCGCCTCGGGAATAAGAGACATAAAGTTCTCCTTGTAGCGTGGGTCTAACAGTGTTACCAACCAGTAATGATTGTCGGCCAAGATGTTCTTAACGCGAGGGTCACGAGACAGGCAGCTTACCATAAAGTCAGCCATGTGCGCCAGACTCTTAACAGCCAGGACTTCAGTAGCCTGACCAACACGTTGACTGAACATGCTGTCCTCCTCCTCCTCCTCCTCCTCCTCATCTACCCTGTCCTCTGGCCAGCCACGCTGAACCGAGGATATGACTGGTGTGCATGTCATATCCTCAATTTGGCCGGAGATTTGCTCCATGTCTTCATCCTCCTCCTCGTCATAGTCCTCCACTGCACGTTGTGATGAGACGAGGCTGGGCTGTGTGTTATCACCCACACCCACTACTGTTTCTTGCTGCAACTCATCGCGCTCCGCCTGCAATGCATCATGTTTGGTTTTGAGCAGAGACCGTTTTAGAAGGCAGAGTAGCGGTATGGTGACGCTAATAATGGCGTCATCACCACTCACCATCTTGGTGGAGTCCTCAAAGTTTTGGAGGATGGTACATAGGTCGGACATCCATCTCCACTCCTCAGGTGTTATGTGTGGAGTTTGACCCATTTCCCGACGGCTTAGGTGATGCAGGTACTCAACAACTGCCCTCTTCTGCTCACATATCCTGACCAACATGTGCAGAGTTGAATTCCAACGCGTGGGGACATCACACACCAGTCTGTGAGCCGGAAGATGCAAACTGCGCTGAAAGCCGGCAAGGCCGGCTGAAGCAGTGGGTGACTTTCGAAAATGTGCAGACAGGCGGCGAACTTTTACCAGCAGATCAGACAGCTCTGGGTATGACTTTAGAAACCGCTGAACCACGAGGTTGAGCACATGGGCCACGCATGGAACATGTGTCAGCTGGCTTCGCCTCAAAGCCGCCACCAGGTTCCGGCCATTGTCACACACGACCTTTCCTGGCTTTAGGTTCAGAGGTGTGAGCCAGTGATCTGCCTGCTGTTTCAGAGCTGTCCACAGCTCTTCTGCATTGTGGGGTTTGTCACCTATGCAGATTAGCTTCAGCACAGCCTGTTGCCGCTTCGCCGAGGCAGTGCTGCAGTGCTTCCAGCTTGGGACTGGTGTGGAGGGTACAGTGGATGAGGATGCGCAGGAGGAGGAGGAGGCTGAAGAGCATGACATTCCGGAGCTGTAGAGTGTGGGTGAAACACTGACTGAGGTAGGGCCTGCAAACCTTGGTGTGGGAAGGACGTGTTCCGTCCCTCGCTCAGACTGGGTCCCAGCTTCCACAATATTAACCCAGTGTGCCGTCAACGAGATGTAGCGGCCTTGCCCACAAGCACTTGTCCACGTGTCTGTGGTTAGGTGGACTTTGGGTGAAACAGCGTTGTTCAGGGCACGTGTGATGTTTTGTGACACGTGGTTATGCAACGCGGGGACGGCACACCGGGAGAAATAGTGGCGGCTGGGGACCGAGTAACGTGGGACAGCTGCCGCCATCAGGACGCGGAATGCTTCTGTCTCCACCAGCCTAAAAGGCAACATTTCCAGCGCAAGCAGTCGCGAAATGTTAGCATTTAGAACTGTGGCATGTGGGGTGTTGGCAGTGTATTTGCGCCTGCGTTCAAAGGTTTGCTGAACGGATAACTGAACGCTGCGCTGGGACAAGGACGTGCTTGATGATGGTGTTATTTCTGCGTAGGCAACTGCAGGTGCAGGACCGGAGGAGGCTTGTTCGCAGGCAGCATTGACAGGGGATTGGCTCGCATGCACAACCAGCGAAGACGTAGCAGTGACATTAGCAAGCACTGCTCCTCGACTCTGTTGTACTTCCCACAAAGTCGGGTGCTTGGCTGACATGTGCCTGATCATGCTGGTGGTGGTCAGGCTGCTAGTTTTGGTACCCCTGCTGATGCTGGCACGGCAGGTGTTGCAAATGGCCTTTTTAGAATCATCTGGATCCAACTTAAAAAACTGCCAGACTCGGGAAGACCTAACATTTGTACAGGCACCTTGTGTCGTGTTGTTGTTCCGGGGAACGGTTGCCTGACTTCTGCCTGGAGCCACCACCCTGCTTCTTACTGCCTGTTGCAATGCTACGCCTCCCTCCCCCTGTGCACTGCTGTCCTCGCTCTGCATATCCTCCTGCCAGGTTGGGTCAGTTACTGGATCATCCACCACGTCGTCTTCCTCTCCGCACCCTGCTCCTCCTCCTGACTTCCTGACAATTGTGTCTCATCATCGTCCATCCCTTGTTGAGACACGTTGCTAACTTCGTGAGAACGTGGCTGCTCAAATATTTGGCCATCTGTACATACGATCTCCTCATGACCCACTTCAACATGAGCTGGCGAGAGGCCAGAATGTGCGAATGGAAACGTGAACAGCTCTTCCGAGTGTCCAAGTGTGGGATCATTAATGTCCGAGGACGTGTACTCAGCCTTGTGGTAGGAAGGAGGATCAGGTTCTGAAATGTGCGGTGCAGTATCACGGCTACTGACACTTGACCGTGTGGAAGACAGAGTGTTTGTGGTGGTGCCAATCTGACTGGAAGCATTATCCGCTATCCAACTAACAACCTGTTGACACTGGTCTTGGTTCAAGAGCGGTGTACTGGTGCGGTCCCCAAGAATTTGGGACAGGACGTGCGAGCGACTAGATGTGGCCCTTTGTTGTGGCAAAATTAGAGCTTGCCCACGACCTCGGCCTCTGCCTGCACCACCATCACGTCCACTTCCTTGTTCCTTGCCAACGCCCTTGCGCATTTTGCAATGCTGTGCTGACGTGTATTCACTAGACTTGGGCGTTATATCAAAGTTTGTGCAAATCGTGCACCTGTACGCTGCCACCGACAGGCACACACGTGCGGTTTTTAAATGCAAGCACGGACGCACTAAGAACCTAACAGGTTTTGGGAGCAAAAATTAATGACGAGAACTCTGACACTATCAGCCACTGCTGACTGACGTGTATTATACACTACACTTGTGCGTTATATAATAGTTTGGTAAAAACGCACACAAGTGCACCTGTACGCTGCCACCGACAGGCACACACGTGCGGTTTTTAAATGCAAGCACGGACGCACTAAGAACCTAACAGGTTTTAGGAGCAAAAATTAATGACGAGAACTCTGACACTATCAGCCACTGCTGACTGACGTGTATTATACACTACACTTGTGCGTTATATAATAGTTTGGTAAAAACGCACACAAGTGCACCTGTACGCTGCCACCGACAGGCACACACGTGCGGTTTTTAAATGCAAGCACGGACGCACTAAGAACCTAACAGTAGTGATGAGCGAGCATGCTTGTTACTACTCGGTACTCGCACGAGTATCACTGTACTCAGTCTACTCGGCGGGGACCGAGTAATCTCGCGATACTCGTGCTGTACTCGTGGTCTTCATTTCTGCATGTTGGCGCTCTTTTGAGAGCCAGCCCTCATGCAGGGATTGGCTGGCAGACCACTGCAATGCCACAGCCCTGTTAGTTGTGGAATTGCAGTGATTGGCCGGCCTGCACAGCGTGACCGAGCCTTTATACCGGCGGGCGCGCTGTGCTCTGTTCACAGCTATCCAGACAGTCAGTGCAGGGAGAGTGTCGCTGCTTCAGGGAAAGGTTTGCAGCCCTTTATAGCTATTTCCGTAGCAGGGCTGCAAACAGTGTGACCAAAAGTCCTTCTCAGGACTATTCTAGTTGTATACAGGCAGGCAGGGTATAGCCAGGTCGGAGTACAGTAGCAGAGTCCTTCTCAGGACTATTGTTGCTGTATACAGGCAGGGTATAGCCAGGTCGGAATACAGGCTAGTGACCAAAAGAGTCCTTGTCAGGACTATTGTAGCAGTATACAGGCAGGCAGGCAGGCAGGCAGGCAGGGTATATAGCCATTCCTAGTGGTGACCGTATACCAGCCTTCATCATATCTGGGGCTGGTGTACACAGTCTAAAACAGTCCTGATAGTGTCAGACTTTTCAGTAATTGTCGCTCCTAAAAACCTGTTAGGTTCTTAGTGCGTCTGTGCTTGCATTTAAAAACCACACGTGTGTGCCTGTCGGTGGCAGCGTACAGGTGCACTTGTGTGCGTTTTTACCAAACTATTATATAACGCACAAGTGTAGTGTATAATACACGTCAGTCAGCAGTGGCTGATAGTGTCAGAGTTCTCGTCATTAATTTTTGCTCCTAAAACCTGTTAGGTAGTGATGAGCGAGTACTAAAAAGCTCGGGTGCTCGAAGCTCGGGCCGAGCCTCCCAAGATACTCGTGTACTCGGCCCGAGCAACGAGCCCAATGTTATCCTATGGGAGACCCGAGTATTTTTGTGAAATGACCACCGGCAGCATGTAGAAACCCTAAAAATGGCACAAAAGTCTCAGAAGAGTGCTCAAATGACATGGCAACAGCATGGGGAAGACCCCTTGAAGCATTTATCACTCAAAAGTCACAGCTGTGAACAATTTTGTCTGCGTTTTATGCCATTTTTACGGACTCACCAGAAAACCTTCCAAAATGACACCAAAATGATTTTTCATGACGGAAATGTTAAGGGCACATACCCAATAGTGAGATAGAGCTAATGTATGTTACTTTTTGAGATCAATACATGAAAGATTTTACGTAAAACATTGTGTGGCACTCCGATGTCCCTGAGAAGAGACGTACATAAAGGCCTCTGAGTCTAATGTGCCCATTTTGAGGAACTGAGTCTTTGTAGTATTTTCCTTTGCCAGGGCAGTCCAAAATTGTGAGGTTCACCAATGCCCCTGCATACAGACGTGCATGAGGGCCTGTAAACCTGAAGTGCCCATTGTAAGGAAGTGGGTCTATTGTAGTATAGCCCTTAGGCAGGGCAGCCAAAAATTGGGAGGCTCCACGTTGTCCCTGGATAGAGACGTGCATGAGGGCCTGTAAACCTGAAGTGCCCATTGGAAGGAAGTGGGTCTATTGTAGTATAGCCCTTTGGCAAGGCAGCCAAAAATTGGGAGGCTCCACGTTGTCCCTGGATAGAGACGTGCATGAGGGCCTCAAAACATTAAGTGTCCATTGTCAGGAAGTGGGTGTATTATAGTATAGCCCTTTGGCAGGGCAGCCAAAAATTGGGAGGCTCCACGTTGTCCCTGGATAGAGACGTGCATGAGGGCCTGTAAACCTGAAGTGCCCATTGGAAGGAAGTGGGTCTATTGTAGTATAGCCCTTAGGCAGGGCAGCCAAAAATTGGGAGGCTCCACGTTGTCCCTGGATAGAGACCTGTTAGGTTCTTAGTGCCTCCGTGCTTGCATTTAAAAACCGCACGTGTGTGCCTGTTGGTGGCAGCTTTCCGCTGCACTTGTGTGCGTTTTGCAAAAACTTGGATATAACGCACAAGTCTAGTGAATACACATCAGCACAGCATTGCAAAATGCGCAAGGGCATTGTCAACGAACAAGGAAGTGGACTTGATGGTGGTGAAGGCAGAGACCGAGGTCGTGTGCAAGCTCTAATTTCGCCACAACAAAGGGCCACATCTACTCGCTCGCATGTCCTGTCCCAAATTCTTGGGGACCGCAGCAGTACACCACTCTTGAACCAAGACCAGTGTCAACAGGTTGTTAGTTGGATAGCGGATAATGCTTACAGTCAGATTGGCACCACCACAAACACTCTGTCTTCCACATGGTCAAGTGTCAGTAGCCGTGATACTGCACCGCACATTTCAGAACCTGATCCTCCTTCCTACCACCAGGCCGAGTACACGTCCACGGACATTACTGATCCCACACTTGGACACTCGGAAGAGCTGTTCGTTCACGTTTCCATTCACACATTCTGGCCTCTCGCCAGCTCCTGTTGAAGTGGGCCATGACGAGATTGTATGTACAGATGCCCAAATATTTGAGCAGCCACGTTCTCATGAAGTTGGCAACGTGTCTCAACAAGGGGTGGACGATGATGAGACACAATTGTCAGGAAGTCAGGAGGAGGAGCAGGGTGCGGAAGAGGAAGACGACGTGGTGGATGATCCAGTAACTGACCCAACCTGGCAGGAGGATATGCAGAGCAAGGACAGCAGTGCACAGGGGGAGGGAGGCGTAGCATCCCAACAGGCAGTAAGAAGCAGAGTGGTGGCCCCAGGCAGACGTCAGGCAACTGTTCCCCGGAACAACACGACACAAGGTGCCTGTACAAATGTTAGGTCTTCCCGAGTCTGGCAGTTTTTTAAGTTGGCTCCAGATGATTCTAAAAAGGCCATTTGCAACACCTGCCATGCCAGCATCAGCAGGGGTACCAAAACTAGCAGCCTGACCACCACCAGCATGATCAGGCACATGTCAGCCAAGCACCCGACTTTGTGGGAAGTACAACAGAGTCGAGGAGCAGTGCTTGCTGATGTCACTGCTACGTCTTCGCTGGTTGTGCATGCGAGCCAATCCCCTGTCCATGCTGCCTGCGAACAAGCCTCCTCCGGCCCTGCACCTGCAGTTACCCACGCAGAAATAACACCATCATCAAGCACGTCCTTGTCCCAGCGCAGCGTTCAGTTATCCATTCAGCAAACCTTTGAACGCAGGTGCAAATACACTGCCAACGCCCCACATGCCATACTTCTAAATGCTAACTTTTCGCGACTGCTTGCGCTGGAAATGTTGCCTTTTAGGCTGGTTGAGACAGAAGCATTCCGCGTCCTGATGGTGGCAGCTGTCCCACGTTACTCGGTCCCCAGCCACCATTATTTCTCCCGGTGTGCCGTCCCCGCATTGCATAACCACGTGTCACAAAACATCACACGTGCCCTGAACAACGCTGTTTCAGCCAAAGTCCACCTAACCACAGACACGTGGACAAGTGCATGTGGGCAAGGCCGCTACATCTCGTTGACGTCACACTGGGTTAATATTGTGGAAGCTGGGACCCAGTCTGAGCGAGGGACGGAACACGTCCTTCACACACCAAGTTTTGCAGGCTTCACCCACACTCTACAGCTCCGGAGTGTCATGCTCCTCAGCCTCCTCCTCCTCCTGCGCATCCTCATCCACTTTACCCTCCACACCAGTCCCAAGCTGGAAGTGTCGCGGGCGGAGGAGGGGACGCTGCGCTCTCCCACTGCTCGGGTCCGGCTGCCGCTGCTCTACGGCTGCTGCTGCTCGTTGGCTCGAGCGATGGCCGGATCCCGGGGACTCGAGCGGCGCTACTCGCCCGTGAGTGAAAAGGGGGTGGTTTGGGTTTTGGGGATATTGTCCGTGACGCCACCCACGGTTGTGGTGATTGTGTGGACACCACCGCTGCTCTGGACGGGGATCCCGGGAGCCTGTGACAGGGAGCAGCTTTGTTGTTATTTCTCCCCTCCGTGGGTAGGGGGGTTGGTTGTCCCGGGGCCCGGTGATGGGGTAGAGATGGATGACAGGCGGGTTGCGGGGCCTGATGAGGTGCAGGGTCGCAGGGGCAGCGCTGTGCCGCACGGCACGGAGGTACTCACTCAGCCCAATGATGATGACACAGTTCACGGTAAAACAAGTGGCTGGATGGACGGGTCCCTCGGACGGCTGCGGTTGTTCCTCCCTGCAGGTTAGTGATGACTGTCTCTCCCTGCACCTAAGTTAAGTGTTGGTAGTGATGGTTTCCCACCGGTAACCCGCTCCCCGACCTGGATATGGGCCGGAGGAGCCCCTTTTGCCCACAGGCGCTGGCCCTGGGAGACGGTTGCCCTTGGCGGTGGCGGTGTCTCCCCTTCACGGTTGGACGGTTGCCTTCTATCAGGACTTGGCTGTTTGGAAACCCTGAGGTCCCCTTCACTAACGGATTTGGCAAATTCACGGAGACACCAAGCCTTGCCGGGATCCGAAAGTCCTCTGCCAATGGTGCTGGCTTCTCGTTGTATACCGGTCCGGTATGGCCGGGTCACCACCCGTCCACGGTCCTTACGGCAGACTCCAATCGGCTTCCACTGCAGACGGTCACCACATCCTGCCAACCTTGCTGTCCGGTCCGGGCCACACACCCGGACCAACTTCAGGCTCTTTACTGTCACTTTTCTCCTCTCTACTACTTTCCTCCTTCCACTTCCTTAGCTTAACTCTCACTGCCTGTGTTTTCCCTCCTCCTTGGTGGGTGGAGACCAACCGCCTGGCTCCACACCCTGGTGTGGACAACAGCCCCTGGGGAAGGCAACAAGGATTTTGTGTTTTGACTATGATATGCCTGCAGGGAGTGTGGGGTGTTTAAGTGATGTGCTCTGTGGCCCCTGGCTTGTCCAGGGCGACACAGAAGCACTGCAGCACTGCCTCGGCGAAGCGGCAACAGGCAGTGCTGAAGCTAATCTGCATAGGTGACAAACCCCACAATGCAGAAGAGGTGTGGACAGCTCTGAAACAGCAGGCAGATCACTGGCTCACAACTCTGAACCTAAAGCCAGGAAAGGTCGTGTGTGACAATGGCCGGAACCTGGTGGCGGCTTTGAGGCGAGGCCAGCTGACACATGTTCCATGCGTGGCCCATGTGCTAAACCTCGTGGTTCAGCGGTTTCTAAAGTCATACCCAGAGCTGTCTGATCTGCTGGTAAAAGTTCGCCGCCTGTCTGCACATTTTCGAAAGTCACCTACTGCTTCAGCCGGCCTTGCCGGCTTTCAGCGCCGTTTGTATCTTCCGGCTCACAGACTGGTGTGTGATGTCCCCACACGTTGGAATTCAACTCTGCACATGTTGGTCAGGATATGTGAGCAGAAGAGGGCAGTTGTTGAGTACCTGCATCACCTAAGCCGTCGGGAAATGGGTCAAACTCCACACATAACACCTGAGGAGTGGAGATGGATGTCCGACCTATGTACCATCCGCCAAAACTTTGAGGACTCCACCAAGATGGTGAGCGGCGATGACGACATTATTAGCGTCACCATACCACTTCTCTGCCTTCTAAAATGGTCTCTGCTCAAAAAACAACCATGATGCATTGCAGGCGGAGCGCGATGAGTTTGAGCAAGAAACAGTAGTGGGTGTGGGTGATAACACACAGCCCAGCCTCGTCTCATCACAACGTGCAGTGGAGGACTATGACGAGGAGGAGGATGAAGACATGGAGCAACTCTCTGGCCAAATTGAGGATATGACATGCAGTCATATCCTCGGTTCAGCGTGGCTGGCCAGAGGACAGGGTAGATGAGGAGGAGGAGGAGGAGGAGGAGGACAGCATGTTCAGTCATCGTGTTGGTCAGGATACTGAAGTGATGGCTGTTAAGAGTCTTGCACACATGGCTGACTTTATGGTAAGCTGCCTGTCTCGTGACCCTCGCGTTAAGAACATCTTGGCCGACAATCATTACTCGTTGGTAACACTGTTAGACCCACGCTAAAAGGAGAACTTTATGTCTCTTATTCCCGAAGCGTAGAGGTCAGGCAAAATGCAGCAGTTCCAGAAGGCTATAGTCACGGAAGTAGGCAAAGCATTCCCCTCACAAAACGCTAGCGGCATAGCTCAGGAATCAGTGGACCACCAAGGCGTACAGCCGAGAGGGGCACAAGTCCAATCCGCCAGAGGTAGGGGAACAGTCTTTAAGATGTGGGACAGTTTTCTCAGCCCCTCACATACCACAGCCCCTGAGGTGAGGGGTAGTGCCACAAGAAATCCTAAGTTTGCCCAGATGCTCAAGGAGTACCTTGCAGATCAAACAACTGTACTCCGACATTCCTCTGTGCCTTACAATTAATGGGTATCCAAGCTGGACAGACACGTGGCATGAATTGGCTCTCTACGCCTTGGAAGTCCTGGCCTGCCCTGCCGCTAGCGTTTTGTCAGAGCGTGTTTTTAGTGCCGCAGGTGGAATCATTACAGATAAACGCACCCGCCTGTCAACTGTAAATGCTGACAGGCTGACTCTGATCAAGATGAACAAGGGTTGGATTGGGCCACACTTCACCACACCACCAGCAAATGACAGCGGAATTTAAAGTTTGTAACGGGAATTTGCCATGTACCTCCACTCAACCATGGTAACACACTTCTGGACTTTGGCTAATCGCTGGACTGCTCCTCCTTCTCCTCATGCGCCATCATGATGACCGTTACAATAGTTAGGCCGTTGTTTCAGGTATACCCCCAGTGGTAAATTTTTTCGCCCATTCTTTCAGAATGGGCATTACAACGACAGGAGACCCGCTCCTTTGCAATGGTAACAATGTTTTGAGGCCCTCATGCACATCTCTATCCAGGGACAATGTGGAGCCTCCAAATTTTTGGCTGCCCTGCCTAAGGGCTATACTACAATAGACCCACTGCCTTACAATGGGCACTTCAGGTTTACAGGCCATCATGCACGTCTCTATCCAGGGACAATATGGAGCCTGACGCTGCCACCGACAGGCACACACGTGTGGTTTTTAAATGCAAGCACGGACGCAATAAGAACCTAACAGGTTTTTAGGAGCGACAATTACTGAGAAGTCTGACACTATCAGCCACTGCTGACTGACGTGTATTATTCACTAGACTTGTGCGTTATATAATAGTTTGGTAAAAACGCACACAAGTGCACCTGTACGCTGCCACCGACAGGCACACACGTGCGGTTTTTAAATGCAAGCACGGACGCAATAAGAACCTAACAGGTTTTTAGGAGCGACAATTACTGAGAAGTCTGACACTATCAGGCACTGCTGACTGACGTGTATTATACACTAGACTTGTGCGCTATATAATAGTTTGTGAAAAACGCACACAAGTGCACCTGTACGCTGCCACCGACAGGCACACACGTGCGGTTTTTAAATGCAAGCACAGACGCAATAAGAACCTAACAGGTTTTTAGGAGCGACAATTACTGAGAAGTCTGACACTATCAGGACTGTTTTTGACTGTGTACACCAGCCCCAGATATGATGAAGGCTGGTATACGGTCACCACTAGGAATGGCTATATACCCTGCCTGCCTGCCTGCCTGCCTGCCGCCTGTATACTGCTACAATAGTCCTGACAAGGACTCTTCTGGTCACTAGCCTGTATTCCGACCTGGCTATACCCTGCCTATATATAGCAACAATAGTCCTGAGAAGGACTCTGCTACTGTACTCCGACCTGGCTATACCCTGCCTGCCTGTATACAACTAGAATAGTCCTGAGAAGGACTTTTGGTCACACTGTTTGCAGCCCTGCTACGGAAATAGCTATAAAGGGCCGCAAACCTTTCCCTGAAGCAGCGACATTCTCCCTGCACTGACTGTCTGGATAGCTGTGAGCAGAGCACAGCGCGCCCGCCGGTATAAAGGCTTGGTCACGCTGTGCAGGCCGGCCAATCACTGCAATTCCACAACTAACAGGGCTGTGGCATTGCAGTGGTCTGCCAGCCAATCCCTGCATGAGGGCTGGCTCTCAAAAGAGCGCCAACATGCAGAAATTAAGACCACGAGTACAGCATGAGTATCGCGAGATTACTCGGTCCCCGCCGAGTAGGCCGAGTACAGTGATACTCGTGCGAGTACCGAGTAGTAACAAGCATGCTCGCTCATCACTATTATATACCCCTTATCCTCTGCCATAGTCTGCAGCAGAGTCTTTGCACGGTGGACCCTGACTGTCTGATATTCCTTTGGGTTTTATTATCAGATAGCCCCCCGTAACACCCCTTTAAATGTTTCACTCTTTGTCGCTCTCTTTCATTGCAGCCATTTGGTAAATTCAAAAAAGTTCCTTTTTTTCTCATTAATGTACACCTTGTACCCCATATTGACAGAAAAAAAACAGAAATGTAGAATTTTTTGTACATTTATTAATCAAGAAAAACTGAAATATCACATGGTTATAAGTATTCAGACCCTTTGCTCAGACACTCATATGTATGTCGCATGCTGTCCATTTCTTTGTGATCCTCCTTGAGATGGTTCTACTCCTTCATTAAAGTCCAGATGTGTTCCATTAAACTGATAGGACTTGATTTGGAAAGGCGCACACCTGTCTATATAAGACCTCACAGCTCACAGTGCATGTCACAAAAAAAGAGGATCATGAGGTCAAAGGAACTGCCCAAGGAGCTCAGAGACAGATTTATGGCAAGGCACAGATCTAGTCATGGTTACAAAAGAATTTATGCAGTACTCAAAATTCCTAAGAGCACAGTGGCCTCCATAATCCTTAAATGGAAGAAGTTTGGGATCACCAGAACTCTTCCTAGACCTGGCCGTCCAGCCAAACTGAGCAATCATGGGAGAAGAGCCTTTGTGAGAGACGAACAGAGGTACAGTAGCGAGATGGGAGAAAGATCCACAAAGTCAACTATCACTGCAGCCCTCCACCAGTCGGGCCTTTATGGCAGAGTGACCCGGCCGAAGCCTCTCCTCAGTGCAAGACATATGAAAGCCCGCATAGAGTTTGCAAAAAAAAAAGGGTGACCCGACAGAAGCCTCTTCTCAATACAAGACATATGAAAGCCCGCATAGAATTTAAAAAAAAACAAAACACATGAAGGACTCCCAGTCTATGAGAAATAAGATTCTCTGGTCTGATGAGACGAAGATAGAACTTTTTGGTGATAATTCTAACTGGTGTGTGTAGAGAAAACCAGGCACTGCTCATCACCTGCCAAATACAATCCCAACAGTGAAATATGGTGGTGGCAGCATCATGCTATGTGAGTGTTTTTCAGCTGCAGGGACAAGACGACTGGTTGCAATTGAATGAAAGATGAATGCGGCCAAATGCAGAGATATCCTTGAAGAAAGCCTCTTCCCGAGTTCTCTGGACCTAAGACTTGGCCGAAGGTTCACCTTCCAACAAGACAATGACCCTAAGCACACAGCCAAAAAAACAAAGGAGTGGCTTCAGAACAACTCTGTGACCATTCTTGACTGACCCAGCCAGAGCCCTGACCTAAACCCAATTGAGCATCTCTGGAGAGATCTGAAAATGGCGTCCACCAACGTTCACCATCCAACCTGATGGAACTGGAGAGGATCTGCAAGGAAGAATAGCAGTGGATCCCCAAATACAGGATCCCAAGAAGACTCATGGTTGTACTAGCTCAAAAGGGAGGAGGCTTCAAAACTTGCAAAACTTTCTACGTTTCTGTTTTTTCTGTCAAGATGGAGGATGGGGTGCAGAGTGCACATTAATGAGGAAAAAAATGAACTTTTTTGAATTTACCAAATGGCGTCACTGAAACAAAGAGTGAAAAATTTAAAGGTATCTGAACACTTTCTGTACCCACTGTACTTACTGTGTATTTACTCTTTTTGTTTCTCTCTTAGGTTTTGTCTGGTAAATGACCACAGTGTAAACATTCTTCTAAATATTGCATGTATACCCAGTTATGCTCAGGCTCAGTTCTTGTGCTTTTTTCATGTCCAGTAGCTGTATGATGAGAACCTCAAATGTATTCCCCCTGTAGGCTTTAGGCACACTAGTCCAACACTAAGTCGGGCTTTGCACATTACAACATCGCAAGCCGATGCTGCGATGTCGAGTGCGATAGTCCCCGCCCCTGTCGCAGGTACGATATCTTGTGATAGCTGGCGTAGCGAACATTATCGCTACGCCAGCTTCACATGCACTCACCTGCCCTGCGATCGTTGCTCTGGCCGGTGACCTACCTCCTTCCTAAGGGGGCGGGTTGTGCGGCATCATAGCGACGTCACACGGCAGGTGGCCTATAGCGGCGGAGGGGCGGAGATGAGCAGGATGTAAACATCCCTCCCACCTCCCTCCTTCCGCATAGCCAGAGTGAGCCGCAGGACGCAGGTAGAAGATGTTCCTCGCTCCTGCGGCTTCACACACAGCGATGTGTGCTGCCGCAGGAACGAGGAACTACATCGTACCTGTCTCTGCATCGGCAGTATGGAAATGTCGGAGAATACACCGATGATACGATAACGACGCTTTTGCGCTCGTTCATCGTATCAAAAAGGTTTTACACACTACGACATTGCAAGTGACGCTGGATGTACGTCACTTTCGATTTGACCCCACCGACATCGCACCTGCGATGTCATAGTGTGCAAAGCCGCCCTAAAGCGGGCTTTACACGCTGCGACATCGCTAATGCGGAGTTGTTGGGGTCACGGAATTTGTGACGCACATCCGGCCGCATTAGCGATACCGTTGCGTGTGACACCGATAAGCGATTTTGCATCGTTGCAAAAACGTGCAAAATCGCTTATCGGCGACATGGGGATCCATTCTTAAAAATCATTACTGCAGCAGTAACGAAGTTGTTCCTCGTTCCTGCGGCAGCACACATCGCTCCGTGTGACGCCGCAGGAACGAGGAAGCTCTCCTTACCTGCCTCCCGGCCGCTATGCGGAAGGAAGGAGGTGGGCGGGATGTTACGTCCCGCTCATCTCTGCCCCTCCGCTGCTATTGGGCGGCGGTTCAGTGACGCTTCAGTGACGTCGCTGTGACGCCGCACGGACCGCCCCCTTAGAAAGGAGGCGGTTCGCCGGTCACAGTGACGTCGCCGGACAGGTAAGTATGTGTGACGGCTCTGGGCGATGTTGTGCGGCACGGGCAGCGATTTGCCCGTGTCGCGCAACAGAAGGGGGCGGGTACCCACACTAGCGATATCGGGACCGATATCGCAGTGTGTAAAGTAGCCTTAAGTGTACTTACCTTAGATCTCAGGTCCCAATTAAGATTAATCTTGTTGGAAGACTATGATACATTCAATTTGTACTGGAAAAGGACATTTTATTCTTCAATTAATAAGCCCTCAAAATTAATGACCCAAAGAGTTAAGAATTTGAGAATTCGTAAAAGAATTAAGTCAATTAAAATGCCCAATGGTAACATGACTTATCATCCCAAGGAAATAGTTGATACTTTTGCCAAATTTTATGAAAATCTCTATAATCTTAAAAATGATTCTCATACTCCCCAGCCTACCACAACTCTAATTAATGAATTCCTATCCAAATTGAACATACCAAGTATTTCATCAGATGATCTAAATAACCTAAATATCCCCTATTCAGAATGAGAAGTTCGTAATGCTATTAACTCTTTAAAATTAGGAAAATCCTCTGGTCCTGATGGATATACAAATGAATATTATAAATTATTTTGCCCCCTCTTGATCTCACATCTGACCAGGACATTTAATAAAATTTCTTCATCAGGCCATATCCCCCAAGAAAGGCTGCAAGCGACAATCTCATTAATTCCTAAGCCAGGTGGAGATAGTGCATTAGTTGGTAATTATAGACTCATATCCCTAATCAATACAGACACAAAAATATACTCTAAATTAAAAGCCTATAGGTTGTCAAAGATCATCCCAAACATCATTAATGTAGATCAACTTGGTTTTGTTGAAGGGAGGCAAAAATCTCATGGTACAAGGAGAACAATCAACCTTGTCCATCAGATGAGTAAAAATAATATGCCATCCATATTGCTCTTGAAGCGTGATCACTGAACAATCAAGCGTTTCATGGCAAATAGCCAACAGGGTCGCAAGAAGCGTGCTGGGCAATAAAGGCGCAAAATAACTGCCCATGAACTGAGGAAAATCAAGTGTGAAGCTGCCAACATGCCATTTGCCACCAGTTTGGCCATATTTCAGAGCTGCAACGTTACTGGAGTATCAAAAAGCACAAGGTGCACCATACTCAGGGACATGGCCAGGTAAGGAAGGCGGAAAACCACCATCGAATGTAGATATTAAAGGAATTTTCACCACAACAAAAGAACACAAAATCGGCTTATATGCTGATGATATTTTACTCCCCCTTTCTGACCCCATGTCCTCTGTCCCTGAATTGATTACATCCCTAGAAAAAATTTCACATATATCTTATTATAAACTAAATCCCCCAAAATCCAAATTTTTACATTTCCACTTAGAGGATGTCTCGATAGGCTGTATTAAAAATATTACTTTCTTTTCACAAGAGACAAATTCTATTCCTTATCTAGACATTACTATTATGAAAACTCTTCAAGATATGCTGGAAATCAATATAAATCTCTTAGTTAACAATCTTAAAAAAGATACATTACAATACTCGAAAACTGAAATGTCTTGGCTTGGGAGGATAACAATTTTTAAAATGATGGATCTTCCCAAAATCATTTATCAATTTAGATCCATCCCCCTATATGTTCCCTTGCACCATATTTTAAAATAAACAAAATTAATGAATGACTTTATATGGGATTCTAAGCGCATCAGAATTTCTAGATTAACCTTAACTAAACATAGTGAAAAAAGGAGGTATGGGCGTGCCGGACCTTACCAATTATTACATGACTTTCATTATTCAACAAAGCCAACAATGGTTAAAAAATTCACACCCCTTTCCATGGCTAGCTCTAGATCTATCAGCCAACAACTATAGACCTCTCAAGACCGTCCTTCTATCCCACATAATTATTCCTTCCCTTTCTCCTCCGAACACTCCTACACTTTGGACCACAATTAGTGCATGGAAATATTTGTTGAATCAATCTCCCAAAATTAGTAAATACTTTCAAATAAAGAATTTTTCTCTCCATTTTTAGCACTATTGGCTAATATAGAACTTCCCAAAGCTTGGCATTCCCTGAACTTAAAAAAGGCATCTCATATACATGACGGCAATGATTTCATTTCCTTTCTTGATATCAAAATCAAGCATAAAATTCCCGATATAGACTTCAAAACCCTAATGTCTTTAAGAGATACTCTTAGGAAACTTTTGGCTAACAAGTACCCGCTTCATGAATTGTTTGATTCTCTCTTTTGCAAATTGGATAATGCCCTGACTTGGAGCACAAAAAATATTTATCATCACCTTTTAAGCGATTTGACCTTTAATAAGCTGAAATACATGGTGGAGTGGGAAAAAGAGCTTAGGATGGTGTTTTCAGAGGAAGATAGGTTTCACTCTCTTAAAGCAACTAAGGGGTACTTTACACGTTGCGACATCGCATCTGAAATATCGACGGGGTCACGTCGTTAGTGACGCACATCCGGCGCCGGTAACGACATCGCAACATGTAAATCCTAGATGCACCAATAAACGATCGCAAAAGGGTCGAAAATCTGTGATCTGTGTAGCGTCGGTCATTTTCATAATGTCGGGTCGACCACAGGTACGATGTTGTTTGTCACTCCTGTGGCAGCACACATCGCTGTGTGTAAACCCGCAGGAGCGACAAACATCTCCTTACCTGCGTCCCGACGGTAATGCGAAAGGGAGAAGGTGGGCGGGAAGTTATGTCCCGCTCATCTCCGCCCCTCTGCTTCTATTGGCCGGCCGATTAGTGAAGATGCAGTGACATCGCTGTGGCACCGAACGCACCTTCCCCTTGAAGGAAGGATAGGTTGGCAGTCACAGCGACGCCACCGACCAGGTAAGTGCGTGTGACGCTGCCGTAGCGATAATGTTCGCTGCGGCAGCGATCACAAGATATTGCATGCACGACGGGGGCGGGTGCTTTTATGTCCGATATCACTAGCAATTGCTAGAAATATCGTAGCGTGTAAAGCCCGCTTTACTCATTTAGATATTGTTTTGACACCCCAGTTAGGTCTCCTTTGTAGATTTGTTAAGCCCATCCTATAATTTTTTAATCATCTACATTTTCCTAACTATAAAATCATTAATTGCCTCTCATTGGAAAAATCCTCTGCCCCCTGATATAACCCATGTAACAAACTCAATAAAACAACATAATGAATTTGAGAGAAGACACGCCACTTTACATAATTGCTTTCCTAAATACCATAAATAGTGGAACCTCTGGAATGACGACCTCCAGAGTATTGCGTAACTTATTTGTCTTATGGATAATCAGCTTGTTTTCGGTTTTAAATACGTGTTCATCATATGAAATTGTGCCTCGCATACCTTCTTGCCTACTATTCCCATGATTTAATTATACAGTCATATGAAAAAGTTTGGGCACCCCTATTAATTTTAAGCTTTTTTCTTTATAACAATTTGGGTTTTTGCTATTTCAGTGTCATATATCTAATAACTGATGGACTGAGTAATATTTCTGGATTGAAATGAGGTTTATTGTACTAACAGAAAATGTGCAATCCGCATTTAAACAAAATTTGACCGGTGCAAAAGTATGGGTGCCTCAACATAAAAGGGATATTAATATTTTGTAGATCCTCCTTTTGCAAAAATAACAGCCTCTAGTCGCTTCCTGTAGCTTTTAATTAGTTCCTGGATCCTGGATGAAGGTAGATTTGACCATTCCTGTTCACAAAACAATTCCAGTTCAGTTAAGTTTGATGGTCGCTGAGCATGGACAGCCGCTTCAAATCATCCCACAGATTTTCAATCATATTCAGATCTGGGGACTGAGATGGCCATTCCAGAACATTGTAATTGTTCCTCTGCATGAATGCCTAAGTAGATTTGGAGCGGTGTTTTGGATCATTGTCTTGCTGAAATATCCATCCCCTGCGTAACTTCAACTTCATTACTGATTCTTGCACATTATTGTCAAGAATCTGCTGATACTGAGTTGAATCCATGCGACCCTCAACTTTAACAAGATTCCTGGTGCCGGCATTGGCCACACAGCCCCAAAGCATGATGGAACCTCCATTAAATTTTACTGTGGGTAGCAAGTGCTTTTCTTGGAATTCCGTGTTTTTTGCCTCCATGCATAATGCCTTTTTGTATGACCAAAGAACTCAATCTTTGTTTCATCAGTCCACAGGACCTTCTTCCAAAATGTAACTGGCTTGTCCAAATGTGCTTTTGCATACCTCAGGCGACTCTGCTTGTGGCGTGCTTGCAGAAACGGCTTCTTTCGCATCACTCTCCCATACAGCTTCTCCTTGTGCAACGTGCGCTGTATTGTTGACCGATGCACAGTGACACCATCTGCAGCAAGATGATGCTGCAGGTCTTTGGAGGTGGTCTGTGGATTATCCTTGACTGTTCTCACCATTCTTCTTCTCTGCCTTTCTGATATTTTTCTTGGCCTGCCACTTCTGGGCTTAACAAGAACTGTACTTGTGTTCTTCCATTTCCTTACTATGTTCCTTACAGTGGAAACTGACAGTTTAAATCTCTGAGACAACTTTTTGTACCTTCCCCTGAACAACTATGTTGAATAATCTTTGTTTTCAGATCATTTGAGAGTTGTTTTGAGGAGCCCATGATGCCACTCTTCATAGGAGACTCAAATAGGAGAACAACTTGCAAGTGGCCACCTTAAATACCTTTTTTCTTGATTGGATACACCTGCCTATGAAGTTCAAAGCTCAATGAGGTTACAAAACCAATTTAGTGGTTTAGTAAGTCAGTAAAAAGTAGTTAGGAGTGTTCAAATCAAGAAATTGATAAAGGTGTCCATACTTTTGCACCGGTCAAATTTAGTTTAAATGCGGATTACACATTTTCTGTTAGTACAATAAACCTCATTTCAATCCAGAAATATTACTCAGTCCATCAGTTATTAGATATATGAAACTGAAATAGCTGCTGCAAAAACCCAAAGTGTTATAAAGAAAAAAGGTTAACATAAATAGGGGTTCCCAAACTTTTTCATATGACTGTATATTGTGGTCATTATTTTATGGGTTTTTGTAACTCAACCTAGTTATTTAAGGTTATATAAAGGTTAGTTTGTGCACTATTGTATTGTTAGTTTATTGTTTTGTTTTTTTTATATATATAGTTCTGCCATGTCCCAATTTCCTTCTTCACTCCTTCCCCCTTCCACTTAACCAACCCAATGAAACTATTTGATTTCCAACTTCCTATTTCCTTTCACTCTCCTCCCTTCCTTATGATCTAGGTATAGATTATACTAAATTTGTTGTTAATCTGTAATTTATGTGCATTATTTAAATAATTTCTATGATATTACTTTTCCCCCTTTAAAATATTTTAACACTAAATGTACTTACCCATTGACTTAGGGGTACTTTGCCCACTACGACATCGCAACCCGATGGTAGCGGTGCCGAGCGCGATAGTCCCCGCCCCCGTCGCACATTCGATATTTTGTTTTAGCTACTGTAGCAAACATTATCGCTACGGCAGCTTCACACGCACTTACCTGCCCTGCGACGTCGCTCTGGTCGGCGAACCGCCTCCTTACTAAGTGGGCGGGTCGTCCGGCGTCACAGCGAAGTCACACGGCAGGCAGCCAATAGAAGCGGAGGGGCGGAGATGAGCGGGACGTAAACATCCACCTCCTTCCTTCCGCATAGCCTGCGTGAGCCGCAGGACGCAGGTAGGAGATATTCCTCGCTCCTGCGGCTTCTCACACAGCGATGTGTGCTGCCGCAGGAACAAGAAACAACATCGTAACATCGGTCTTTCCGAAATTATGGAAATGACTGACGCTACACCAATGATACGATTTCGACGCTTTACGCTCGTTAATCATATCAAAAACAATTTACACACTGTGATATCGACAGCGATGCCGGATATGCGTCACTTTCGATCTGACCCCACCGATATCGCAGCTGCGATATCGTAGTGTGCAAAGGGCCCCTTAGTGCATCTTTTCTTACTAATTTTCTACTAGGACAACTGTAAAATGAGCTTAATATGATATGTGATCTACTTTCCATTTGTAGACCTGCTCCGGCTCGGAGTCCATGTGATGCAGTTTGAATTTTCCTTAGAAATATTGTAATATTTAAATACATGTAAACATTTTATCATTACACCGTCTATAAAACCCTCGCTGAGTTATCAGGATCCTCACCGCACAGGAGAGATGGCCGATTACACCGAGGAGGATGCTCTTATCAAGTATCTTAACCTTTTTGCAATAATTCTTCTCATACCTGGACTGGTGATACATTCCTTTATTATTGGTGTCAATGTCAATGACTGGTGGAAAAGAAGATCGATGACTTCTGTTGACCACATTGTAACTTCTCTCGGAATTTCAAGGATCTGTGCTCAATGTGCTCTTACTATATATTTGTTTCTGAATGCATTCTTCGAGAGCAGCCAGCAGTCCTATGTAATTATACCTATTTTTTCAGGGGCTTATTCTTTTTTTATATACACCAATATTTGGCTGACATCTCTGCTCTCCATTGTCTTCTGTCTGAAGATCTCCACCCTTCGCACCAGACTGTTCCTATATCTGAGGAGGATGATATTACCCCGGACTGGTGGTTTCATTGTGGCCTCGGGACTTATCTCTCCTATCACTTGTTTTATTTACTTGTGGGAAGATATGTCTAACGTGACCAATGATGGATCATACAATACAACCATAGATACTCAACTCAAGAATGAAAAATATATTTACCCTGTATCTTATTTTACTATCGGAGCCTCCATCCCAATGATTTTCTATGTTATCTCCTCCGTCCTCCTCTTCTCCTCATTGTATCATCACACAGTAAAGATGAAGATGAGCAGTAATTCATCCATCAATTTGGAGACTTATTACTCAGCCATGAAATTTGTATCCTTCACTTTCATATACAACATTATATACTTTTTTGGTCTTTTTGCGCTTATATTTTGTTCCAATATTTATGGTGTGAGTCTTAAAAGGGTTCATATGATATTTGGATTTCTACCCACTCTACATTCCTCCTACCTGATCTACAGAACAGCCAAACTCCGGAGTCAGATGTCCAAGGCTCTACAATCTTTCATTGACCTCTTGTTTCCAAGTAAAAGTACAGAATCCAGAGACAATATAGAACTACACTGTGTGCAGAATTATTAGGCAAATGAGTGTTTTGGTCACATGATGCTTTTTATACATGTCGTCCTACTCCAAGCTGTATAGGCTGAGAGCCAACTACCAATTAAGTAAATCAGATGATGTGCATCTCTGTAATGAGGAGGGGTGCGGTGTAATGACATCAACACCCTATATAAGGGGTGCTTTTTTATTAGACAACTTCCTTTCCTTTGGCAAAATGGGTCAGAAGAGAGATTTTACGGGCTCTGAAAAGTCCAAAATTGTGAGATGTCTTGCAGAGGGATGCAGCAGTCTTGAAATTGCCCAACTTTTGAAGCGTGATCACTGAACAATCAAGCGTTTCATGGCAAATAGCCAACAGGGTCGCAAGAAGCGTGTTGGGCAAACAAGGCGCAAAATAACTGCCTATAAATTGAGGAAAATCAAGCGTGAAGCTGCCAAGATGCCATTTGCCACCAGTTTGGCCATACTTCAGAGCTGCAACGTTACTGGAGTATCAAAAAGCAGAAGGTGTGCCTTACTCAGGGACATGGCCAAGGTAAGAAAGGCTGAAAAACCACCACCTTTGAACAAGAAACATAAGATAAAACGTCAAGACTGGGCCAAGAAATACCTTAAGACTGATTTTTCAAAGGTTTTATGGACTGATAAAATGAGAGTGACTCTCGATGGGCAGATGGATGGGCCAGAGGCTGGATCAGTAAAGGGCAGAGAGCTTCACTCCGACTCAGACACCAGCAAGGTGGAGGTGGGTACTGGTATGGGCTGGCATCATCATAAATGAACTTGTGGGACCTTTAGGGGTGGGGGTGGAGTGAAGTTCAACTCCCAGACCTACTGCCAGTTTCTGGAAGACAACTTCTTCAAGCAGTGGTACAGGAAGAAGTTAATATCGTTCAAGAAAAACATGATTTTCATGCAGGACAATGCTCCATCACATGCATTCAACTACTCCACAGCGTGGCTGGCCAGTAAAGGTCTAAAAGATGAAAAATAATGACATGGCCCCCTTGTTCTCCTGATCTGAACCCCATAGAGAACCTGTGGTCCCTTATAAAATGTAAGATCTACAGGGAGGGAAAACAGTCCACCTCTGGGAGCAGTGTCTGGAGGCTGTGGTGTCTGGAGGCTGTGGTGTCTGGAGGCTGTGGTGTCTGGAGGCTGTGGTGGCTGCTGCACGCAATGTTGATCGTAAACATATCAAGCAATGACAGAATCTATGGATGGTAGGCTGCTGAGTGTCATCATAAAGAAAGGGGGCTATATTGGTTACTAATTTTTTGGGTTTTGTTTTTGCATGTCAGAAATGTTTATTTCTAAATTTTGTGCAGTTATATTGGTTTACCTGGTGAAAATAAACAAGTGAGATTGGAATATATTTAGTTTGTATTAAGTTGCCTAATAATTCTGCACAGTAATAGTTACCTGCACAAACAGATCTCCTCCTAAGATAGCCAAATCTAAAAAAACCCTCCAACTTCCAAAAATATTAAGCTTTGATGTTTATGAGTCTTTTGGGCTGATTGAGAACATAGTTGTTGATCAATCATAAAAAAATCCTCTAAAATACAACTTGCCTAATAATTCTGCACATGGTGTAGTAGCTCAATGAGACAAATCCAAAGGATTTGGCATCACTAAATGATAGGTGGGAGTCTAATCCTGACATTAATCCACAAAATAAAGGGACCATGACTTTGCTGGAGAACTGCGCACAGCATTGTACATTGGATATCAGACTATATAAATGAATGAGGTTAAGTAGAGCTGAGCTGTATGGCAAACTGCTGATGGTATAAAATGTAAAACCTCATCATACATTGTGACCTTCACCACCTTGGAGAACTCAGAAGCCTCCACCATCCTCCATTTCTACTGGTCGTTTCATAATCTTATCGAGCAAAATATATCGAGTAATGGTCAACAATGTGACTGTGTCCATGGAAGTCTAAGAGACCTGCTGACTTGTCTGTCTCTATTAGTGTATAGTCATCAGTGGAGAGGACCATGTCTATATGTGTCCACCTCCCTCGTATGTACCTCCTATGGGAAGACAGCTGGACTGAAAGGATGGTGGACCGCACTCCCTCTTGTCCTCCCTTTTCCTTCTCAGCAATGCAGTTATTGACTACTAGACCTTACTTTTTACTACATTTATAGTGTAGAGAATAAAAAAATCTACTTTTATAATATGCAAGCCAACAAAGTGATGTTACTGGATTTATGGGTTGTTAGTTTTTGATCTATTTAGTATAAAATAGAATTTAGCTGTTTCAATTGCTCTATTTTCCTGTAATCTTTATTTTATTTAGTTATATATTTATTATTTTACATATTTTTTAATCAATCTATTATTATAAAGGAATGAAATGTCTGATATTTTCTGATAATATTTGTATTTCCATCTGATTAATTTTACTAAAATGTAAAGCCGTTTTACTCAGAAGTAAATTTTTCAAGACCACTTCACATGCTCTGAATTTTTAAGGCCCTCAAATGGAATTTTAATAACTTTGATGAGAGATTCAGTCTAAAAATCAGCTATTGTCCCTTTCTTCTTGTCATTTTTTTTTCCAGAATTGTCAATAACATATTCATATCCAATATGGTCGGATAGTAAAGTCACAGTTTTCATCTTACATCTATATAAAAAATGTGAATCTTCTTATTGAAGTTTGCAGCTATTGTGAATTTTCAGAATTAGTGTCTCACACAGAGTTTTGCACAAATGTCATCATGGTAGCTTCGGGCTCTGTTCACTTTTCAGATTCTGACACTCCGCCCGATGTTTTCTCTGGTGACTGGGATCAACACAGGTAGACTCAGGCATTGATACATAGGCAGGGTATATGAGTTAAGCTTTTCTAGTCTGTGTATTAAGCTCCTTTAATCACATGTGGGGGTGAAGCCAATCACATCTGCTCCCCTACTCTATGCTGGGTGGAATCTTTTACCCTTGCTAGCTATACTTCCAAAGTTTTTATGTGCGGTTTCCTAGAGTCTCTCGTGAAAATTGTGCATTTTGCTTGTAGCAGTTGTGGAAGTTTACCCACTGTTGTTTTGTAGCTTCCTTTTAACTCTTGTATTTCATCCTGAATCTCTTAATGTCGTTAGCTTTGTGTGTATGTGCTGTGTCACAGAGTTTTGGTTTCCTCTTTATGTCTATTTATGTGGGTTTCATATCACGCCTTTCCCAACCCTCAATGGGGGAGGGGGAATTAGGACAGGACTGGTCAGGAGCAGATCCAGTAAGGATATTCAGGCATCCTCACCATTAGGTGTATCCCTAAGATTAGGGATAACATAGGGCCCCCTAGCTTGAGGGACAACTTAGTAGTCCCAGTTACCCACTATCCCGTAGTTATTGTGACATTACAGCTTCCCACGAAAAACCTTCTTTGCATTGAGTCAGCTAAGCGTCTAAAGGGTGCTTTACACGCTGCGACATCGCTAGCGATAGCTAGCAATGTTGTGCGCGATAGCACCACCCATGTCGCTGTTTCGTCATGGGAGTGATCGCTGCCGTAGCGAACAATATCGCTACGGCAGCGTCACACGCACATACCTGTTTAGCGACATAGCCCGAGACACTGAACAATCTCTCCTTTAAAGGGGAGGTTCGTTCGGCATCACTAAGCGGCCGCCCAATAGCAGGAGGGGAGGAGATGAGCGGCCGGAACATGCCGCCCACCTTCTTCCTTCGTCATTGCCGGTGGACGGCAGGTAAGGAGATGTTCATTGTTCCTGCGGTGTCACACATAGCGATGCCTCAGGAACGACCAACAACCAGCGGCATACACCACCAACGATATTATGAAAAGGAGCGACGTGTCAACAATCATCGATTTTTGACGTTACCACATAAAATGGTATACAATCCACAATATTCCACCATCACAGCCACTACACTTCAGGACACTTTCAAAGTTTTCCAAATTTTTCGGACTGAATGACCTTCATTTCTTAAAGTAATGATGGCCACTCGTTTTTCTTTACTTAGCTGATTTTTTCTTGCCATAATACAAATTCTAACAGTCTATTCAGTAGGACTATCAGCTGTGTATCCACCAGACTTCTGCACAACACAACTGATGGGCCCAACCCCATTTATAAGGCAAGAAATCCCACTTATTAAACCTGACAGGGCACACCTGTGAAGTGAGAACCATTACCGGTGACTACCTCTTGAAGCTCATCAAGAGAATGTCAAGAGTGTATAAAGCAGTAATCAAAGCAAAAGGTGGCGACTTTGAAGAACCTAGAATATAAGACATATCAGTTGTTTCACACTTTTTTGTTAAGTTTCTCATTCCACATGTGTTAATTCATAGTTCTGATGCCTTCAATGTGAATCTACAATTTTCAGAGTCATGAAAATAAAGAAAACACTTTGAATAAGAAGGTGTGTCCAAAATTTTGGTCTGTACTGTATATATATATATATATATATATATATATATATATATATATATATATATATTAATATCATGAAATAAAAAGGATATTTTTTATTTGTTGCTGGATTTCATTATTCCTTGTTTTGTAGAAATAGAGAGATAAGAAGCTCCCTGAAGTATCAAACTGTGGGATAACTTATCTCCATAGACTCACCATGGTGGGAGGAAGGAGCATGAGGGTGAGGACTATGTTGTCCTGACGCTTGACTAGTCAGACTGGACCATGGGAAAAACAGGGTGATGTAGGTAAACAGACTGGAAGCATTATCTATCAGGCAGCTCACAACCTGCTTGCAGAGGTCTGGCTTCAACAGTGGTGTACCGATGCCCTCTGCAAAGTAAGACAAGAACCTAGGTCCAGATGATAGGTCTCCTTGCTGTGCAGATTCTCCCTAACTCAGTACTGCAAGGGTTAAGAAGTTTGCTTGGTCTCCTAATTCAAGATGTAAAGCCTTATTTCAGCTGTTCTGATTTTCCCACTCACCTCTGCTATAAGTAATCACCTTTCAGCTCAGGGAGTTGCCAGCAATAGCTTAGCTATACCTACCCTAAGGAGGGGACTTGGGAGCTTTGGACAAAAAAGTCATTTTTGGAGCTGTAAACAGAGGATGTTGCATGAAAGTTTGTTTGGTATTTTCCCTTCCTTTAATCCATGTACAATTTACTTCACTTATCCATTCCCTCTACTCCTCCCTGTAGTCTGGAGTGTTTAGTTCAATTGCTGTTTCCTTTACCCCTGTCTGTCCTACCCCCCTTTGTTTTGAATCTAGAGCAGGCCTAAATTACTCACTGCCATATGCACGACACAGGGCTGTGTTCATAGAAAGACAGGGATAGCAGTGTGACTACCGCACAAGTGAAGGAACCCATTTAGTGACATTATGGAGCTCAGGAATGCTTAGAGTAAGTGTCAGGGGTTGTCCTTTCCTATCCTTCCCTAGTGACAGTGTATCCCTTCTCCCGTCTCACCTCCTCAAACCAGGAGCTGGACTGGACTGGTACTTGGTGCCTAATGCCCGGCAAGTCCAACCTCACCATCAGAGGCTCTGGTGAAGACTAGGTAGACAGTTAGTCATGCCCCCAGTGGTAAAGCAAAGCGTTCCCTAAGTTTTTTTGATGCATATCAATCTTTAGAGTCCCAAGTTACCAGTTTCTTCCACAAAAAGTAGACATTTTCTTTAGATTAAAGACACTTTCTAGTCACAACTAGAGTTGAGAGAGTAGCTAATTATTCGTACTCGCTATGCTCATAACGAGTACTGTCTAATACTCGCGTATTCGTTCCAAAAACCATGTGAAATGCAAATCAGTGAGGAAAAACTTGCAAAGAATAGTTATGTACTTGCTCAACTCTAGTCACAACTAGTGATGAGCAAGTACCAAAAAGCTCGGGTGCTCGAGGCTCGGGCCGAGCATCCCAAGATACTCGTGTACTCGGCCCGAGCACCGAGCCCAATGTTATCCTATGGGAGACCCGAGTATTTTCATGAAATGACCCCCCGGCAGCATGTAGAAACCCTAAAAATGTCACAAAAGTCTCAGAAGAGTGCTGAAATGACATGGCAACAGCATGGGGAAGACCCCTTGAAACATTTATCACTCAAAAGTCACAGCTGTGAACAATTTTGTCCGAGTTTTATGCCATTTTTACGGACTCACCAGAAAACCTTCCAAAATGACACCAAAATGAATTTTCATGGCTGAAATGTTAAGGGCACATACCCAATAGTGAGATAGAGCTGGTGTATGTTACTTTTGGAGATTGCATGAAAGATGTTACGTGAAAACATTGTGTGGCACTCCGATGTCCCTGAGAAGAGACGTACATGAAGGCCTCTAGAGTCTAATGTGCCCATTTTGAGGAAGTGAGTTTTTGTAGTATTTTCCTTTGCCAGGGCAGTCCAAAATTGTGAGGTTCACCAATGCCCCTGCATACAGACGTGCATGAGGGCCTGTAAACCTGAAGTGCCCATTGTAAGGAAGTGGGTCTATTGTAGTATAGCCCTTAGGCAGGGCAGCCAAAAATTGGGAGGCTCCACATTGTCCCTGGATAGAGACGTGCATGAGGGCCTGTAAACCTGAAGTGCCCATTGTAAGGAAGTGGGTCTATTGTAGTATAGCCCTTAGGCAGGGCAGCCAAAAATTGGGAGGCTCCACATTGTCCCTGGATAGAGACATGCCTGAGGGCCTCAAAACATTGTTCCCATTGCAAAGGAGCGGGTCTCCTGTCGTTGTAATGCCCATTCTGAAAGAATGGGCGAAAAAAATTTACCACTGGGGGTATACCTGAAACAATGGCCTAACTATTGTAACGGTTATCATAGTGGCGCATGAGGAGAAGGAGGAGCAGTCCAGCGATTAGCCAAACTCCAGAAGTGTGTACCCATGGGTGAGTGGAGGTACATGGCAAATTCCCGTTACAAACTTTAAATTCCGCTCTCATTTGCTGGTGGTGTGGTGAAGTCTGGCCCAATCCAACCCTTGTTCATCTTCATCAGAGTCAGCCTGTCAGCATTTTCAGTTGACAGGTGGGTGCGTTTATCTGTAATGATTACACCTGCGGCACTAAAAACACACTCTGACAAAACGCTAGCGGCAGGGCAGGCCAGGACTTCCAAGGCGTAGAGAGCCAATTCATGCCACGTGTCCAGCTTGGATACCCAATAATTGTAAGGCACAGAGGAATGTCGGAGTACAGTTTTTCGATCTGCAAGGTACTCCTTGAGCATCTGGGCAAACTTAGGATTTCTTGTGGCACTACCCCGCACCTCAGGGGCTGTGGTACGTGAGGGGCTGAGAAAACTGTCCCACATCTTAAAGACTGTTCCCCTACCTCTGGCGGATTGGACTTGTGCCTCTCTCAGCTGTACGCCTTTGTTGTCCACTGATTCCTGACCTATGTCGCTAGCGTTTTGTGAGGGGAATGCTTTGCCTACTTCCGTGACTATGGCCTTCCGGAACTGCTGCATTTTGCCTGACCTCTCCACCTCGGGAATAAGAGACATAAAGTTCTCCTTGTAGCGTGGGTCTAACAGTGTTACCAACCAGTAATGATTGTCGGCCAAGATGTTCTTAACGCGAGGGTCACGAGACAGGCAGCTTACCATAAAGTCAGGCATGTGCACCAGACTCTTAACAGCCATCCCTTCAGTATCCTGACCAACACGATGACTGAACATGCTGTCCTCCTCCTCCTCCTCATCTACCCTGTCCTCTGGCCAGCCACGCTGAACCAATGATATGACTGGTGTGCATGTCATATCCTCAATTTGGCCGGAGAGTTGCTCCATGTCTTCATCCTCCTCCTCATCATAGTCCTCCACTGCACGTTGTGATGAGACGAGGCTGGGCTGTGTGTTATCACCCACACCCACTACTGTTTCTTACTCCAACTCATCGAGCTCCGCCTGCATTGCATCATGTTTGTTTTTGAGCAGAGACCGTTTTAGAAGACAGAGAAGCGGTATGGTGACGCTAATAATGGCGTCATCGCCGCTCACCATCTTGGTGGAGTCCTCAAAGTTTTGGCGGATGGTACATAGGTCGGACATCCATCTCCACTCCTCAAGTGTTATGTGTGGAGTTTGACCCATTTCCCGACGGCTTAGGTGATGCAGGTACTCAACAACTGCCCTTGTCTGCTCACATATCCTGACCAACATGTGCAGAGTTGAATTCCAACGCGTGGGGACATCACACACCAGTCTGTGAGCCGGAAGATGCAAACGGCGCTGAAAGCCGGCAAGGCCGGCTGAAGCAGTAGGTGACTTTCGAAAATGTGCAGACAGGCGGCGAACTTTTACCAGCAGATCAGACAGCTCTGGGTATGACTTTAGAAACCGCTGAACCACGAGGTTGAGCACATGGGCCACGCATGGAACATGTGTCAGCTGGCCTCGCCTCAAAGCCACCACCAGGTTCCGGCCATTGTCACACACGACCTTTCCTGGCTTTAGGTTCAGAGGTGTGAGCCAGTGATCTGCCTGCTGTTTCAGAGCTGTCCACACCTCTTCTGCATTGTGGGGTTTGTCACCTATGCAGATTAGCTTCAGCACAGCCTGTTGCCGCTTCGCCGAGGCAGTGCTGCAGTGCTTCCAGCTTGGGACTGGTGTGGAGGGTAAAGTGGATGAGGATGCGCAGGAGGAGGAGGAGGCTGAGGAGCATGACATTCTGGAGCTGTAGAGTGGGATTCTGTCTTTTATTTCCAGCACACTGATTGGTATGTCCAGAGGATTTTGAAAGTACTTGATTGTCTCCTCTATGTCCCTCAGTTAAGTCATTAGATGTTCCTGGTCTGTGGTTAGGTCTTCTTCTGGGATATTCTTGTAGAGGCCCTTGAAGTAGCTGTGCCAGATATTGCCATTTTGAATGTGGAGGGTGCTTTGCTTGGGATTTGTACCGATATGGCTCCATGTCTCCCATAATGAGTTGTCCTGGAGGGAGTCTTTGAGCTGCTGCAGTTTGTGGGAGATGTGCTTTTGTTTTTTCTCCTTGAGTGTTCGCTTGTATTGCCTCTGTAGGGTGTCATGGACCACTCTTAGCTCCTTGTTGTCCGGGTCTCTGTGTTTTTGATTTGAGGCTATCCTTAGGGAGTTGCGCAGTGTCTTGCATTCTTTATCAAACCATTTTTGGCCTTGTTTATTTGTAGGTCTCTTGGAGTTGGTCCTTCTGAGGCCTGCTAGCTCTGCCATGGTATATGGGATGTTATTAAAGTTGTTTACTGCCAGGTTGACCCCTTGCTGGTTTGATGTATAGGATTTTGTGTGAAAGTTTACAAGCAGCTCTTTAATCTCTGTTCTGTTGGTCATGTTGGTGTATTCAATGGCTAACTGTTTGGGCCACTTGAAGGATGGTGGCAAGTTGTGGAGACAGCTCAAGTGGGGTTTTTGTGTGGGTGACTTGTCCGTGGATCTCAAGTACAGCAGTGTCTGGTTGTGGTCTGACATGTGGGTGTTGGGGGTGACTATGAAGTCATTTATGTTTGCTGGGTCTATGACTGTTATGGCATAATCCACTACACTGCTGCCCATGTGGGAGTTTAGTGTAAATCTCCCTAATGAGTCCCCCCTGGTGCGCCCGTTCAGTATATACAGCCCCAAGCTCCGGCACAGGTTCAGTAGTGTTCTGCCACTTTTATTCACCACTCTGTCATAGCTGTTTCTTGTTGTCTATACTGAGTCTCTGTAGAAGGGCTCATTTCCCAAGACGTATGTGTTTCCGTCAGGTGACAGGTAGTCCTTCTCTGTACCTGTTCTGGCGTTCAGGTCTCCACAGGTGAGCACCTTACCTTTGGACTGGAATTGGGCAGCCTCCCTCTGAAGTTCCTCGTAGATGTCCAACTTAAAGTATGGGGATTCTGATGGAGGGATGTAGGCTGCGCAGAGGTAGATGTCCTGCTGAGAGGTGAGGATGGAGCTACTTATCCTCATCCAGATATGGCTTTCTCCTCTTTTTATTGCCTTGATATGTTCTTGGATCTCCTCCTTGTACCATATTAGTATGCCCCCTGAGCAGCGGCCGTGTTTGGTGTTCTTCTTTTTCTGGGCAGAGACAGAAAATTCCTTGTATCCCATGGGTGCAAGAGATTCCTCCTCTGCCCGGGCCCATGTCTCCAGGAGGATCTGGATGTCAATGTTCTTTAGCCTTTGTTTGAAGTCTGGGTCATTTGTCTTGGACCCAAAAGCTGAGGCATTCAATCCTTGAATGTTCCAGCTGCTGATAACTAAGGATGTCATATTTAGTTGATATACCTTATAATGAGGAAGGATAGATTTTCATAGGACATAACCGGATTTAGTGGTGGGTTTGGGTGGCATATTTTAGTAGTGTCCCAAGAGTTTGCTGCACAATGTGTTGAGCAATGTCCTTATTTCTGCCATGTTGCTGCCCTCTGTTGCTTTATATTGCCATTGTGGGGTATGTGGTCTTGTGTATTTCTGCCATCTCTGTGGACTCTCTCTGGGGGTCTCTGTGGGCTGCCATCTTTTTGGTGGGTGTCTCGCTTGTGGTCTTGGAGGTCTGTTTAGAACCATGTCCTTTAGCTCTTTTGCTAGATGGCTGACTCCTTGTTTATTGAGGTGTTTGTCGTCATAGAGGTGATGAAGCATTATTTCAGGGTGTCTTGCCAGCTGTATGTTTGGTGCTGAGGTAAAACTGGTGGCCGGCTCTGAGTTGATTTGCTGGGTTATTTGTTGGTGTACATCTTTCCTAGGAAGCAGGGCAGACAGGATTATTTTGGTTCTGGGGAATTTTTGCTGGGCTGCTAGTGCGAGTTTTGATAGGTCTTTTGTGACTGTCTCTTGGTGGATATTGTTTGTGCCGGTGTATAGTATGAGGTGTGTGGGCGCGGTGAAATATGGGT
The DNA here is from genome assembly GCF_048569485.1 of Anomaloglossus baeobatrachus. Taxonomy (NCBI): domain Eukaryota; kingdom Metazoa; phylum Chordata; class Amphibia; order Anura; family Aromobatidae; genus Anomaloglossus; species Anomaloglossus baeobatrachus. The sequence continues at coordinate 686,054,027 of NC_134355.1, read as the reverse complement.
TGCTGATCACCTCCTCTGCTTGTGGGATTGTTAGGCAGTGAATTTTTACAACCCGAGCCCTTGGAAACAGTCTCTGAGTGTCCAGATATTTCCCATTTGAGTCTATTATTAGGACTATGTCAGGATTCAGTGTTTTATTTGGGCCATTTGGTTTCTGTGTGTTGGGTCTCTTCGCGTTGGTTGCCCTTGTTTGTTGTGATGATGCATTTTCATTGCTGGTTTAGATGGTAGGGGTTTCCTTCGTGTTGTTGGGTCCAGGGGTGTTGGACACCCTGATTTGCTTTGCTGGTGGGGCTGTATTGATATTGCTGGAGTTATGTGTAGAGTCCGTCTGGCTGAGGTTGTCACAGGTCTGTGATATATCTGGCACAGAGGTAGTTGGTGCGGGCATTTGTTTTGGGGGAGTGCTTATACTTTGAGGTGCCCTCTCTGTTTTTTGTTGTAGGATTGATGATTTTAGCTGGGTTATTTCTTCTTTGAGGTATGCATTTTCTTCCTGCAGTCCTTGAAGTGACCTTTGCAATTCCCACAGGTCTGTTTTCACCCTTGATATTTCTCCCCTCAGTTGGTCATTTGCATTTTTCTCACCTTGGCTTCTTTGAAATTCTTTTTTGAAACGAATAAACTTGCATTCTAATTGGGCCAAGCAGTCTCTGAGTATATCCCTGGGGGGTTGTGATGGTTGGGATGTAGATGGGGCTGGGGGGTGGCTGGATATTCTGTCTGCTATGGTCTGGTCACTTGTGAATATGTTTCCTTCCTTCATTAGGGTTTTCACTTGGTTTTTAATGTGCAGGAATTGTTGATGAAATTCCTCCATTTTTGGTTCCGTTCCTTGGACCATGATAGCTCCATTGCTATACATATTTATGGAGAGATAAAAGGTTTCAGGGTCCTCCTCATCCTGTACTCTAATTTGTTTGCCCCTGCTAATGCCCCCGTTTTTTGATGTTCTTGTAATGTTTGCTGAGACTCTGGTCCCAGGCTTCATGGTGCCCTGAGTAGAATAAAAGATTTGTTTTTTCCCCCTGTTCATTAAAGTCTATTAGTAGTGTCTCTGGGTTTTTCTTCATAGTGTCCAGTTTTATGGCTTTTCTAGCTTCCTTGGATCTGGCATTCTCAGGGAAGGTTATCACTAATGTGTCAAGCCCCCTGATAGCTCCAGTTGCCTTCTCCAGGTCTCCTGCATTGACTACAGTGCAATCCCCGTGTAGTTTCATTTTAAAGGTCTTTCTTTTATATTTTCTAATATATGATCAGTTCTTATTTTAGCAGTGTATTAGCATGGAGCCTTACCTTGGGGATGCGCTGTGCTGGTAGGGTTTGATGGTGGTCTGTTTGCTGGGTTTCCACTAGGCAATCTTGTCCTGCTTTTCCAACTGTGTATTAATTTTTCTTGTGATTTTTCTTGTCATTGCTTAAAATCCTTAAAATGTTTGTCCAGTGTGCTTAGTACTCCGTCATATCTGTAGATTTCCGTATTATGTCCTCCAATCTGCTCATTATAAGGTATAAACTCTGGTTGAATCAGGAGCTCATCTTACAGTGTCCTGCTCCTTCAGTGTCCAGTCTCTCTCTCTCTTTCTCTCTCTCATTTCTATGATATTACTTTTCCCCCTTTAAAATATTTTAACACTAAATATACTTACTCATTGACTTAGGGGTACTTTGCCCACTACGACATCGCAACCCGATGGTAGCGATGCCGAGCGTGATAGTCCCTGCCCCCGTTGCACATTCAATATTTTGTTATAGCTACAGTAGCAAACATTATCGCTACGGCAGCTTCACACGCACTTACCTGCCCTGCGACGTCGCTCTGGTCAGCGAACCGCCTCCTTACTAAGTGGGCGGGATGTCCGGCGTCACAGCGATGTCACACGGCAGGCGGCCAATAGAAGCGGAGGGGCGGAGATGAGCGGGACGTAAACATCCACCTCCTTCCGCATAGCCTGCGTGAGCCGCAGGACGCAGGTAGGAGATGTTCCTCACTCTTGCGGCTTCACACACAGCGATGTGTGCGGCCGCAGGAACGAGGAACAACATCGGAACATTGGTCCTTCTGAAATTATGGAAATGACTGACGCTACACCGATGATACGATTTCGACGCTTTTGCGCTCGTTAATCGTGTCAAAAACAATTTACACACTCCGATATCGACAGCATTGCCGGATGTGCGTCACTTTCGATTTGACCCCACCGACATCGCAGCTGCGATATCGTAGTGTGCAAAGTGCCCCTTAGTGCATCTTTTCTTACTCATTTTCTACTAGGACAACTGTAAAATGAGCTTAATATGATATGTGATCTACTTTCCATTTGTAGACCTGCTCCGGCTCGGAGTCCATGTGATGCACTTTGCATTTTCCTTAGAAATATTGTAATATTTAAATACATGTAAACATTTTATAATTACATAATCTATAAAAGCCTCGCTGAGTTATCAGAATCCTCACCGCACAGGAGAGATGCCTGATCACACAGAGGATCCTCATAATACAGGAGAGATGGCCGATTACACACAGGATCCTCATAATACAGGAGAGATGGCCGATTACACACAGGATCCTCATAATACAGGAGAGATGGCCGATTACACACAGGATCCTCAAATTACAGGAGAGATGGCCGATTACACAGAGGATGATGCTCTTATCAAGTATCTTAACCTTTTTGCAATAATTGCCCTAATACCTGGACTGGTGATACATTCCTTTATTATAGGCGTCATTGTCAATGACTGGTGGAAAAGAAGATCGGTGACTTCTGTTGACCACATTGTAACTTCTCTCGGGATTTCAAGGATGGGCGCCCAATGTGCTCTTACTATATATTTGTTTCTAAATGCATTCTTCGAGAACAGCCACCAGTCCTATGTAATTATACATATTTTTTCAGGGGCTTATTCTTTTTTTATATACACCAATATTTGGCTGACATCTCTGCTCTCCATTGTCTTCTGTCTGAAGATCTCCACCCTCCGCACCAGACTTTTCCTATATCTGAGGAGGATGATATTACCCCGGACTGGTGGTTTCATTGTGGCCTCGGGACTTATCTCTGCCATCACTTGTTTTATTTACTTGTGGAAAGATATGTTTAAAGTGACCAATGATGGATCATACAATACAACCATAGATACTCAACTCAAGAATGAAAAATATATTTACCCTGTATCTTATTTTACTATCGGAGCCTCCATCCCAATGATTTTCTATCTTCTCTCCTCCGTCCTCCTCTTCTCCTCATGGTATCATCACACAGTAAAGATGAAGATGAGCAGTAATTTATCCATCAATTTGGAGACATATTACTCAGCCATGAAATTGGTATCCTTCACTTTCATATACAACATTATATACTTTTTTGGTCTTTTTGCGCTTATATTTTGTTCCTATATTTATGGTGTGAGTCTTAAAAGGGTTCATATGATATTTGGATTTCTACCCACTCTACATTCCTCCTACCTGATCTACAGAACAGCCAAACTCCGGAGTCAGATGTCCAAGGCTCTACAATCTTTCATTGACCTCTTGTTTCCAAGTAAAAGTACAGAATCCAGAGACAATATAGAACTACACTGTGTGCAGAATTATTAGGCAAATGAGTGTTTTGGTCACATGATGCTTTTTATACATGTCGTCCTACTCCAAGCTGTATAGGCTGAGAGCCAACTACCAATTAAGTAAATCAGATGATGTGCATCTCTGTAATGAGGAGGGGTGCGGTGTAATGACATCTACACCCTATATAAGGGGTGCTTATTTATTAGACAACTTCCTTTTCTTTGGCAAAATGGGTCAGAAGAGAGATTTTATGGGCTCTGAAGTGTCCAAAATTGTGAGATGTCTTGCAGAGGGATGCAGCAGTCTTGAAATTGCCAAACTTTTGAAGAGTGATCACCGAACAATCAAGCGTTTCATGGCAAATAGCCAACAGGGTCGCAAGAAGCGTGTTTGGCAAACAAGGCGCAAAATAACTGCCTATAAATTGAGGAAAAACAAGCGTGAAGCTGCCAAGATGCCATTTGCCACCAGTTTGGCCATATTTCAGAGCTGCAACGTTACTGGAGTATCAAAAAGCACAAGGTGTGCCATACTCAGGGACATGGCCAAGGTGAGGAAGGCTGAAAAACCACCACCTCTGATCAAGAAACAGAAGACAAAACGTCAAGACTGGGCCAAGAAATATCTTAAGACTGATTTTTCAAAGGTTTTCTGGACTGATGAAATGAGAGTGACTCTTGATGGGGCAGATGGATGGGCCAGAGGCTGGACCAGTGAAGGGCAGAGAGCTCCACTCCGACTCACACGCCAGCAAGGTGGAGGTGAGTACTGGTATGGGCTGGTATCATCAAAGATGAACTTGTGGGACCTTTTCGGGTTGAGGATGGAGTGAAGCTCAACTCCCAGACCTACTGCCAGTTTCTGGAAGACAACTTCTTCAAGCAGTGGTACAAGAAGAAGTCGGTATCGTTCAAGACAACCATGATTTTCATGCAGGACAATGCTCCATCACATGCATTCAACTACTCCACAGCGTGGCTGGCCAGTAAAGGTCTAAAAGATGAAACAATAATGACATGGCCCCCTTGTTCACCTGATCTGAACCACATAGAGAACCCGTGGTCCCTCATAAAATGTAAGATCTACAGGGAGGGAAAACAGTGCACCTCTGGGAGCAGTGTCTGGAGGCTGTGGTGGCTGCTGCACGCAATGTTGATCATAAACAGATCAAGCTATGACAGAATCTATGGATGGTAGGCTGCTGAGTGTCATCATAAAGAAAGGTGGCTATGTTGGGCACTTATTTTTTGGGGTTTTGTTTTTGTATGTCAGAAATGTTTATTTTATTTTGCACCTGCCTAGGTCCGCTCTTCTAGTGGTGCAAAAGAGACGGACAGCAGCGTAAGCCGCACAAAGCTCCTACCTGCGTTCGCTCCACTAGTGTGCGAGGACATGAACCACTAGATATGGCACCTGCCTAGGTCCGTTCCTCTAGTGGTGCCAGGAGACGGACAGCAGCGTAAGCCGCACAAAGCTCCTACCTGCGTTCGCTCCACTAGTGTGCGAGGACACGAACCACTAGTTATGGCACCTGCCTAGGTCCGCTCTTCTAGTGGTGCAAAAGAGACGGACAGCAGCATAAGCCGCACAAAGCTCCTACCTTTGTTCGCTCCCCTAGTGTGTGAGGATACGAACAACTGCCAGACGCAGTATAAGGAACGTTACCCTAGCGGCAACGTCCACCTACGAGTAGAATCACAAGGCCCAGCCGGACCATGTGCCTCAGGCACCTGCCTATGTCCGCTCCACTAAGAGGTAAGGATACGGACTGCAGCCGAAGCTGTAAGGTATAAGAACGCTACCCTGCCAGTAGCGCTCACCTAACATAGACAGAGAGATGCCTAGAGGGACGTGCACAGAGCATCTACTCTCATGCATGAACCAAGAGGACTGAGTGCCGGGCGGCGTGCGTCAGGGTCTTATATAGAGTTTGTGCCTCATTCAAGATGGAGGACACCAGAGCCAATCCGCTGCCAGAACGACAGGATTGACGTCACGCTGGCCTATCACCGAGCAAAGCGTCACAAGCACATGACAAGCGACCAATTGGCATAGAAGGTGTCAGAGACATGTGACCTCGTGTCACAAGCACATGACCAGCGGCCAATCAGCTTAGAAGGTGTCAGAGACATGTGACCTCGTGTCAGTGATGATGTCACCCGCACATGTGCAATGGCTCCAAGATAGGACTTAGTCTCCAGCGCTTGCACATGTGCAGTAGCAAGAAATCTGGACATAGTCTCCAGTGCTCGCACATGTGCAGTAGCAAGAAATCTGGACATAGACTCTAGTGCCACAGCAACCGTAACAGTACCTCCCCCTCAAGGGCCCCCCTCCCGGCGACGCAGGTAATCGGCAACTAAGTCGGGAGCATGGACAGCCTCCTCAGGCTCCCAAGAGCGGTGTTCCGGGCCGTAGCCCTCCCAATCTATCAAGAAAAACCTGCGCCCTCGAACCATCCTAAAACCAACTATGGCTCGTACCTCATAGCTAGAGCGAGAGGAATCAGAGGCAGGAGAGTGCACTTCACGAGCGTGAGGTGAAATAGCCGGCTTTAGCAGTGAGACATGGTGAGACAAAGTTTTTATGTGCGATTTCCTAGAGTCTCTCATGAAAATTGTGCATTTTGCTTGTTGCAGTTGTGGAAGTTTATCCACTGTTGTTTTATAGCTTCCTTTTAACTCTTGTATTTCCTCCTGAATCTCTTAATGTCTTTACCTTTGTGTGTATGTGCTGTGTCACAGAGTTTTGGTTTCCTCTTTATGTCTAATTATGTGAGTTTCATATCACCCCTGTCCCGTCCCTCAATGGGGGAGGGGGAATCAGGACAGGACTGGTCAGGAGGAGATCCAGTTAGGATATTCAGGCATCCTCACCATTAGGTGTATTCCTAAGATTAGGGATAACATAGGGCCCCCTAGCTTGAGGGACTAGCAGTATGAAAGTTTTATTGTCCTCTGATTGGGGTCTTGTTACGGGGGGCTGTCTGATAATATAACCTAAAGGAATATCAGACAGTCAGGGTCCACCGTGCAAAGACTCTGCTGCAGACTATGGCAGAGTGCAATACCTCTGTTAAACTCACAGAGGAATATAATTAGAAAATAAAGCAATTCCTCCCTTACTTGGAGGGTGTGTGGAATGATCTCTGTTAATGATCACAGAGACAAAAGCAGTGAGTGTGAAATGGCACCTACCTAGGTCCGTTCCTCTAGTTGTGCCAGGATACGGACAGCAGCGTAAGCTGCACAAAGCTCCTACCTGCGTTCGCTCCACTAGTGTGCGAGGACACGAACCACTAGATATGGCACCTGCCTAGGTCCGCTCTTCTAGTGGGGCAAAAGAGACGGACAGCAGCATAAGCCGCACAAAGCTCCTAACTCTGTTCGCTCCCCTAGTGTGCGAGGATACGAACAACTGCCATACGCAGTATAAGGAACGTTACCCTAGCGGCAACGTCCACCCACGAGTAGAATCACAAGGCCCAGCCGGACCATGTGCCTCAGGCACCTGCCTATGTCCGCTCCACTAAGAGGTAAGGATACGGATTCCAGCCGAAGCTGTAAGGTATAAGAACGCTACCCTGCCGGTAGCGCTCACCTAACATAGACCGAGAGATGCCTAGAGGGACGTGCACAGGGCGTCTACCCTCATGCATGAACTAAGAGGATTGAGCGCCGGGCGGCGTGCGTCAGGGTCTTATATAGACTTTGTGCCTCATCCAAGATGGAGGACACCAGAGCCAATCCGCTGCCAGAATGACAGGATTGACGTCACGCTGGCCTATCACCGAGCAAAGCGTCACAAGCACATGACAAGCGACCAATCGGCATAGAGGGTGTCAGAGACATGTGACCACGTGTCACAAGCACATGACCAGCGGCCAATCAGCTTAGAAGGTGTCAGAGACATGTGACCTCGTGTCAGTGATGATGTCACCCGCACATGTGCAATGTTTCCAAGATAGGACTTAGTCTCCAGCGCTTGCACATGTGCAGTAGCAAGAAATCTGGGCATAGTCTCCAGTGCTCGCACATGTGCAGTAGCAAGAAATCTGGACATAGACTCCAGTGCCACAGCAACCGTAACAGGTCTGGTCTGGGCTGTGATGCCCCCGGATGCACTGAAGAGGACATTTCTTAATTGATGTAAAAAGACATAAATCCATGAGATATATTCATCCAGGGGCATCACAGCCCAGACCAGACCCCAAGGACAATAAAACTCTCACACTGCTTATCTATGAACCACAACAATAGTTATGTCCACAACAGTTTGCCCATAGCTTGTCATAGTGATAGTTCTGCTTCACAGGACTTGTTTTATTTACTGCCCCATTCTATGTCCTGTTGTATATAAATATGTGACTCTTCAGATTTTGTGTTATACCATGCCTGATGAAGAGACCTGCGTAGTCTGGAAAGCTGCAATTATTACCATCTTATCAGTTAGTCATTAAAAGGTATCAACTACTGAGGACTTCAGTTCTTTTAAACAAACTTTTTTTATCACTGCCCTATGCACGACACAGGGCTGTATTCATAGAAAGACAGGGATAGGAATATGACTACCGCACAAGTGAAGGAACCCATTTAGTGACATTATGTGGCAGTGTATCCCTTCTCCCGTCTCACCTTGCACCACCAGCCTCCTTGGTGGAGCATGAAAACCAGGAGCTGGACTGGACTGGTACTTAGTGCCTAATGCTAGGCAAGTCCAACCTCACTATCAGAGGCTCTGGTGAAGACTGGGTAGACACTTGCCCCCAGTGGTAAAGCAAAGCGCTCCCTAAGTTTTTTTGATGCATATCAATCTTTAGAGTCCCAAGTTACCAGTTTCTTCCACAAAAAGTAGACATTTTCTTTAGATTAAAGACACTTTCTAGTCTCAACTAGAGTTCGTACTCGCTATCCTCATAACGAGTACTGTCTAATACTCGAGTATTCGTTCCAAAAACCATGTGGAATGCAAGTCAGTGGGGAAAATCTTGCAAAGAACAGTTATGTACTTGCTCAACTCTAGTCACAACATATTGAATATATATTCACAGAATGGTCATCAACGTCCGGTCAATATAGATCTAATCTTCAGCACTCCCATAGGTCAGTTGTTATTTGCTTCATAGCGGCAAGATATAAGCACAGAAAAACATTTCAAAGTTGAAATAAAATGGAAAAAAAATTACAATTTCATGTCCTGGATTTGTGCCCTGATCTAGACTCGCTGGTCCCATTTCTGGCTTGAATTTGACCTGACCTCCTCAAGGGAGAACTTTGATGGAGGACAGCGAATGAAACTGTTCCGTCTTGCAAACTATATTGTTGGCTAAAATTCTCCTGAACATGTTCACCAAGCTTAGATACTGTACGAACATGAATTATTTGGAGGTACAGTAGAAGTAGAGTGTTGGCTTTTACAGGTTTTATATATATATATATATATATATATATATATATATATAGTACAGACCAAACGTTTGTATACACCTTCTCATTCAAAGAGTTTTCTTTATTTTCATGGCTATAAAAATTGTAGATTCACATTGAAGACATCAAAACTATGAATTAACACATGTGGAATGAAATACTTAAAAAAGTGTGACACAACTGAAAATATGTCTTATATTCTAGGTTCTTCAGAGTAGCTGCCTTTCGCTTTGATTACTGCTTTGCACACTCTTGACATTCTCTTGATGAGCTTGAAGAGGTAGTCACCAGAAATGGTTTTCCAACAGTCTTGAAGGAGTTCCCAGAGATGCTTAGCACTTGTTGGCCCTTTTGCCTTCACTCTGCGGTCCAGCTCACTCCAAGCCATCCGGATTGGGTTCAGGTCTGGTGACTGTGGAGGCCAGGTCATGTGGCGTAGCACCCCATAACTCTTCTTCTTAGTCAAATAGCCCTTACACAGCCTGGAGGTGTGTTTGGGGTCATTGTCCTGTTAAAAAATAAATGATGGTCTAACTAAACGCAAACTGGATGGAATAGCACGCCGCTGCTAGATGCTGTGGTAGCCATGCTGGTTCAGTATGCCTTCAATATTGAATATATCCCCAACAGTGTCACCAGCAAAGCCCCCCCACACTGTCACGCCTCCTCCTCCATGCTTCACGGTGGGAACCAGGCATGTAGAGTCCATCCGTTCACCTTTTCTACAAAGACACGGTGGTTGGATACAAAGATCTCAAATTTTGACTCATCAGACCAAAGCACAGATTTCCACTGGTGTAATGACAATTCCTTGTGTTCTTTAGCCCAAACAAGTCTCTTCTGCTTGTTGCCTGTCCTTAGCAGTGGTTTCCTAGCAGCTATTTTACCATGAAGGCTGCTGCACAGAGTCTCCTCTTAACAGTTGTTCTAGAGATGAGAAGGTGTGTCCAAACTTTTGGTCAGTACTGTATATATATATATAAAAATAGGATTTAGTAAGTACCCTGGGTTATTTTTATGTACAATTACTATTTACTTAATGTAGGCTATTTGCTCTTTTTGATTGTTTCTTAGGTTTTGTCTGATAAATGACCACAACTTTTAAATGATGCATGTATACCTACTTATGCTCCGGCTGACATCTTGTTTTTCTTTTTTATGTATTGCAGCTGTAGGATGTGACCCTCAAATTTATTCCACGAGCTTTAGGCACCCCAGTCCGACATTAAATATAGTTACCCGTTGACTTAGAGCATCTTTTCTACTAGGACAACTTGTAAAATGAGCTTTATATGATATGTGATCTGCTTCCCATTTGTAGACCTGCTCCGGCTCGGAGTCAATTTAATGTATTTTGAATTTTCCTAAGAAATATTGCAATATTTGAATACATGTAAACATTTTATCATTACACAATCTATAAAAGCCTCGCTGTGTTATCAGGATCCTCACCGCACAGGAGAGATGGCCGATTACACCGAGGAGGATATTCTTATCCAGGATCTTGATATTTTAACCCTGTCACTAATTACTCTTATACCCGGACTGGTGATACATTCATTTATTATCGGTGTCAATGTCAATGACTGGTGGAAAGGAAGATCGGTGACTTCTGTTGACCACATTGTGACTTCTCTCGGGATCTCAAGGATGGTCATACAATGTGCTCTTACTATATATTTGTTTGTGAATTCATTCTTCGAGAGCAGCCAGCAGTCCTATGTAATTATGCTCTTTTTTACCACGGCTTATTCTTTTTTTACATACACCAACATTTGGTTGACATCTCTACTCTCCATTGTCTTCTGTCTGAAGATCTCCACCCTCCGCACCAGACTGTTCCTGTATCTGAGGAGGATGATATTACCCCGGACTGGCTGTTACATTGTGGCCTCAGGACTTCTCTCTGCCATCACTTGTTTTATTTACTTGTGGAAACATTTGTCTAACGTGATGAATGATGAATCATACAATACAACCATGGATACTGAGCTCAATGACAAATATATTGCTCCTGTATTTTATTTTACTATAGGATCCTCCATCCCAGTGTTTTTCCTTTTCATCTCCTCCATCCTCCTCTTCACCTCATTGTATCATCACACAGTAAAGATGAAGAAGAGCAGTAATTTATCCATTGATTTGGAGACGTATTACTCAGTCATGAAATTTGTATCCTTCACTTTCATATATAACATTATATACTTTTTTGGTCTTTTTGCTCTTATATTTTGTTCCTATCTTTATGGTGTGAGTTTATCATGTGTTCACATTATATTTGGATTTCTTCCGGTTTTACATTCCTACTACCTGATCTACAGAACAGCCAAACTGCGGAGTCAGATGTCTGAGGCTCTACAATCTTTCATTGACCTCCTATTTCCAAGGAAAAGTACAGAATCCAGAGACACTATAGAATTAGTAGCTCAATGAGACAAATCTAAAGGATTCTGAATCACTAAATGATAGGTGGGTGGAAAAAGTGCTACTTCCTGCGAAACGGTCGTTGGGGTCTCTGTCTCCCCTTGCCACCCATGTTGAATCACTTTTTCAGGTAATTAGGCCCACTCTGCACCTTACATAGGGGCATCTCATGCTATAATACCATTTATATGCAATATCCCTTGTTTATTTGTGAAGTCTCCCTCATGGTTTGGCTTGAATTTATACCCTATGAGCCTCTATGTATTTCTCTTTGCACATGCCTATATATAGAGCACATTAACCATTTGTGATTCTGTACTGTGTTATTCTAGCAAGGGCCATGCAATTGGAAGGGACTGGTTTGCTAGTGTTTTTCCCCCTCATTATAGAAGCACCATCTTTTAATATTATTGAGATCTGCCCTGCGCACTATGCACTTTCAACTTGCTAAGTCTCATTGGGACCACTGTGCAGTTGCGCCCTAGACCATTTCCATCTTTTCTCATGTTCTATAACTATGGTCTTGCTATTGGTCTTTTTCTCTGTGAAACTATATTGATTGTAGATTTATTCATACATTGCAAGCCCAATTGTTACTGATTTTTGTCTATTACATTACTTTGTGAATTATCCGGTTTGGAAGGGGGCTACCCCCATTTTTTTTATGTTTCATGGTATATTGCTATCCCTGCTTTTACCTCAGTGTAATTTTATTGCATTCTCTATGTAACTCATATACCTCACTGTGTTTATGTCTTTTGAACCTTTTTAATAAATGATGTACTGTAATTATTGTCTTGAGCAATTATTGGTACATATTATTCTTTTCCTCCTCGTTTTCATATAAATGAATGAGGCTAAGTGGAGATGAGCTCTATGGCAAACTGATGGTATAAAATATAAAACCTCATCATGCATTGTGACCTCCACCACCTTGGAGAACTCAGAAGCCTCCACCATCCTCCATTTCTACTGGTCGTTTCATAATCTTATCGAGCAAAATATATCGAGTAATGGTCAACAATGTGACTGTGTCCATGGAAGTCTAAGAGACCTGCTGACTTGTCTTTCTCTATTAGTGTATAGTCATCAGTGGAGAGGGCCATGTCTATATGTGTCCACCTCCCTCGTATGTACCTCATATGGGAAGACAGCTGGACTGGAAGCATGGTGGACCTCACCCCCTCTTGTCCTCCCTTTTTCTTCTCAGTAATGCAGTGATTGACTACCAGACCTTACTTTTTACTACATTTATAGCGTAGAGAATAAAAAAAATCTACTTTTATAATATGCAAGCCAACAAAGTGATGTTACCGGATTTATGGGTTATTGTTAGTTTTTTATCTATTTAGTGTAAAATAGAATTTAGCTGTTTCAGTTGCTCTATTTTCCTGTAATATTTATTTTATTTATTTATATATTTATTATTTTACATATTTTTTAATCAATCTATTATTATAAAGGAATGAAATGTCTGATATATTCTGATAATATTTGTATTTCCATCTGATTAGTTTTACTAAAATGTAAAGTTTATTCAGAAGTCAATTTTTCAAGACCACTTCCGATGTTCTGAATTTTTAAGGCCCTCAAATGGAATTTTAATAACTTAAATGAGAAATTCAGTCTAAAAATCAGCTATTGTCCCTTTTTTCTTGTAATTTATTTTCAAGAATTTTCAATATCATATTTATATCCAATATGGTTGTATAGTAAAGTCACAGTTTTCATGTTACATCTATATAACAAATGTGGATCTTCTTCTTAAAGTTTGCAGCTCTTGTAAACTTTCAGAATTTGTGTGTCACACAGAGTTTTGCAAAAATGTCATCATGGTAGCTTCGGGCTCTGTTCATTTTTCAGATTCTGACACTCCGCTCGATGGTTTCTCTGGTGGCTTGGATCAACATAGTTTGATTCAGGTGATAACCTGCTGTGTGTTGATACATAGGCAGGCAGGGTAGCATGAATTAGTCTCTGCCAGTCTGCTTGTTAAGCTCCTTTGATCACATGTGGTGGTGAAGCCAATCGCATCTGCTCCCCTACTCTATGCTGGGAGGAATATTTTACCCTTGCCAGCTATACTTCCAAAGTTTTTATGTGTGGTTTCCTAGAGTCTCAGATGAAAATTGTTCATTTTGCTTGTTGCAGCTGTGGACGTTTATCCACTATTGTTTTGTAGCTTCCTTTTAACTCTTATATTTCCTCCTGAATCTCTTAATGTCTTCACCTTTGTGTGTATGTGCTGTGTCACAGAGTTTTGGTTTCCTCTTTATGTCTATTTATGTCGGTTTCATATCCCCCCTGTCCCGTCCCTCAATGGGGGAGGGGGAATCAGGACAGGACTGGTCAGGAGCAGATAGAGTAAAGATATTCAGGCATCCTCACCATTAGGTGTATTCCTAAGATTAGGGATAATATAGGGCCCACTAGCTTGAGGGGCAACTTAGTAGTCCCAGTTACCCACTATCCCTTGGTCATTGTGACATTACAGCTTCCCACGAAAAACCTTTTTTACCATGAGTCAGCTAAGCGTCTTACACCAAGACAAGATCGGTGGTCATTGTTTTTTAATAGGTTTAATTTTTTCATTACTTATTGCCCTGATTCTTAAAGCATTAACGGGAACCCTATGAGGAACCTGTCTCCATTCTTCAGAAGTGAGTGGTGGTGTCGGCACTCAGTACTGATGTGGAATCTGAAATCGCTAATGCTCAAGGTGATGTGCTATCTGGGGTTCTGATGAACAAATCATTTGTTGCTTTGAATCTTTGACTTAAGGGTGCTTTCCACGCTGCGACATGGCTAGCGATTGCTAACGATGTCGAGCATGATAGCACCCGCCCCCGTCGTTCGTGCGACATTTGGTGCTCACTGTCATAGCGAACATTATCGCTACGGTAGCCTCACACGAACATACCTTGTAAGTGACGTCGCTGTGACCGCCAAACAATCCCTCCCTCAAGGGGGAGGTGCGTTCGGCGTCATAGCGACGTCACTGTGGCGTCACTAAGCGGCCGGCCAATAGAACGGAGGGGTGGATATGAGCAGGAAGTAACATCCCGCCCACCTCCTTCCTTCCGCATTGCCGGAGGAGGCAGGTAAGAAGATGTTCCTCGTTCCTGTGCTGTCACACATAGCGATGTGTGATGCCGCAGAAACGACGAACAACATTGTACCTGTGTCAGCAGCGATATTAAGGAAAGGAGCGACGTGTCAACGATCACCGTTTTTGAACAATTTTGCGATCATTGATCGTCGTTCTTTGGTGTCACGCGCTGCGGTGTCGCTACCGGCGCCGGATGTGCTTCACTAACGACGTGACCCCGACGATATATCGGTAGCGATGTTGCAGCGTGTAAAGCACCCTTTAGAGTTCTGAGAGAGCATCATGATTCTCTTCTGGCTGGTTAATCTTTGGTTAAAAGTACTTTGGATCTCACATTGCATCACTTTTAGTGTCACCGAATCTGGATGTATGTGGCATCTTATGTGTTTGCGTGTGCCACTTGTGGGCGCTCCACAGCCAGTTTTTTTTAGATTGTGTCCAAGAAGATAAATGAGGCATTGGTAATGTATGAAAATCCTCCATCTCTTGAGTATGCCATGTCTCTTGTAATTGGTATTGAACACCATTTCCAACAGAGGTCTCATAAATTAATACCAACACTCTTTGGGAGGGGGTTACTGTATGAACATTACCTCTAGAAGCCCCACTCGAGCCCATGCATTTTGGAGGGATGTTCCATGGGAGAAGAAAGGCCACTACTTCTAAAAGAGGAGGGCTTTGTTTTTACTGTGGCAAAATGGAACATTTTGTTAATACCTAGCCCTTTTGTGCCCAAGGAAAAATGGCAGTTGGAAAACTTCTAGACTTGGTTGGTTGGGGAAATCCAACCGGGGTCTACATATTTCCTCCACTATGGTGTTCTACCTGCTCAGGTTAAAGTTGGGGACCTTGTTGTCCATATTACAGTCTTCCTTGACAGTGGATCAGAGGCAAACATTATTGATGAACAGTTTGCTCATTCTTCTGGGTTAGACGTAATGGAGTCTTCAAATCCGGTAAGGGTTTTTGCTATTGACCTGCCTCCTCCTTCTATATAAAGCCTCAACATCTGTCGTCACCATAATCATATTTTCCTCCATTGTCACACCATCTATATGTTGTAAAATATCGGTGGTATCTCTAACGTACGACCGCAGTGTTTCGGCAAGCGGTTTGAGGTAGAAGTCTATAAATTTACATACATACAAAGGAAGGAAAGTTTATTAATGATGAAAAGATCATGAATGTAGGATAGTTTGTTGCAGACAGAGCGAGCGTTCCATAGAGCTCTTGATAGAGGGACTGGGGGAGTGGGGGCTGGGTGGATGGGTATGAGGTTTGAGAGATTGCGGAAATTTGTGATAGGTTGTGGATGAGGGTTAGAAGTGACAAAAAGTATGTGGTGAGGAGGATCAGAATTTGGAGAGATGTCCCCAGCAGTGAGGAGAAGCAGTGAGAGTGTTAGTAGGTGGGAGCAGGAGAGGCCATGAGATGGTCGTGTGTGTCTGGAGACACTGGTTCTAAAGTGGAGGAACAGATCTGAGGAGAAGGTGATATGGGTGGAGAGCATGGAGGGAGAGATGACCAGGTCATTACTGGGTTTAGAGATCAGAGGGGAAAGTAGAAAGTGAAGTATTATAGGGTAGAAAGTGAAGTTATACACAAACATTGTTTACAGTGACTATGTATCCAGTTACCTTCCGGTCACTTCCGGCCCAATTCTAGCCAAATTTAATGCATCATACTTATATGGTGCACACTTGTATTGGTGCAGACAAAAAGTCTATGTGCAGACTTTTAGGTGCCCCAATATATACAAGTGCAATCAGCTGTGAATGGGTGGGGTGCAACAAGAACCTCTTGATCACTGAATCAAAGAAGCCAGATGCAGCATCAGATAGGCAGAGTAAACAAAGGTCATAAAAGGAAGGTGGGGAACAGGGGGGGAGAAGTCACAGTGAGATGCTGGACAATGCTAGGGAGATATTGAAGCAAAAAGAGATTAGGTCAGATATATTGGGAAAGTGGGGTGGATGAATTAACATACCAGGCACCGTCATATAAAAAAAATATGGGCGCCCCTATTAATGTTAACCTTTTTTCTTTATAACAATTTGGGTTTTTGCTATTTCAGTTTCATATATCTAATAACTGATGGACTGAGTAATATTTCTGGATTGAAATGAGGTTTATTGTACTAACAGAAAATGTGCAATCCGCATTTAAACAAAATTTGACCGGTGCAAAAGTATGGGCACCTCAACATAAAAGTGACATTAATATTTTGTAGATCCTCCTTTTGCAAAAATCACAGCCTCTAGTCTCTTCCTGTAGCGTTTAATGAGTTCCTGGATCCTGGATGAAGGTATATTTGTCCATTCCTGTTTACAAAACAATTCCAGTTCAGTTAAGTTTGATGGTCGCCGAGCATGGACAGCCGCTTCACATCATCCCACAGATTTTCAATGATATTCAGGTCTGGGGACTGGGATGGCCATTCCAGAACATTGTAATTGTTCCTCTGCATGAATGCCTGAGTAGATTTGGAGCGGTGTTTTGGATCATTGTCTTGCTGAAATATCCATCCCCTGCGTAACTTCAACTTCGTCACTGATTCTTGCACATTATTGTCAAGAATCTGCTGATACTGAGTTGAATCCATGCGACCCTCAACTTTAACAGGATTCCCGGTGCCGGCATTGGCCACACAGCCCCAAAGTATGACGGAACCTCCACCAAATGTTACTGTGGGTAGCAAGTGCTTTTCTTGGAATGCCGTGTTTTTTGCCTCCATGCATAACGCCTTTTTGAATGACCAAACAACTCAATCTTTGTTTCATCAGTCCATAGGACCTTCTTCCAAAATGTAACTGGCTTGTCCAAATGTGCTTTAGCATACCTCAGGCGACTCTGTTTGTGGCGTGCTTGCAGAAACGGCTTCTTTCGCATCACTCTCCCATACAGCTTCTCCTTGTGCAAAGTGCGCTGTATTGTTGACCGATGCACAGTGACACCATCTGCAGCAAGATGATGCTGCAGGTCTTTGGAGGTGGTCTGTGGATTGTCCTTGACTGTTCTCACCATTCTTCTTCTCTGCCTTTCTGATATTTTTCTTGGCCTGCCACTTCTGGGTTTAACAAGAACTGTACCTGTGTTCTTCCATTTCCTTACTATGTTCCTCACAGTGGAAACTGACAGTTTAAATCTCTGAGACAACTTTTTGTACCTTCCCCTGAACAACTATGTTGAATAATCTTTGTTTTCAGATCATTTGAGAGTTGTTTTGAGGAGCCCATGATGCCCCTCTTCATAGGAGATTCAAATAGGAGAACAACTTGCAAGTGGCCACCTTAAATACCTTTTCTCATGATTGGATACACCTGCCTATGAAGTTCAAAGCTCAATGAGGTTGCAAAACCAATTTAGTGCTTTAGTAAGTCAGTAAGAAGTAGTTAGGAGTGCTCAAATCAAGAAATGAATAAGGGTGCCCATACTTTTGCACCGGTCAAATTTTGTTTAAATGCAGATTGCACATTTTCTGTTAGTACAATAAACCTCATTTCAATCCAGAAATATTACTCAGTCCATCAGTTATTAGATATATGAAACTGAAATAGCTGCTGCAAAAACCCAATTTGTTATAAAGAAAAAAGGTTAACATTAATAGGGGTGCCCAAACTTTTTCATATGACTGTATTAGCACACACAGCAGAGCAAAGGGGAGATCTTTTCAGTTCATGGGAAAGTAGAGTGGATGGTTTAACATACCAGTAGTGATGAGCGAGTACTAAAAAGCTCGGGTGCTCGAAGCTCGGGCCGAGCCTCCCAAGATACTCGTGTACTCGGGCCGAGCAACGAGCCCAATGTTATCCTATAGGAGACCCGAGTATTTTTGTGAAATGACCCCCCGGCAGCATGGAGAAACCCTAAAAATGGCACAAAAGTCTCAGAAGAGTGCTCAAATGACATGGCAACAGCATAGGGAAGACCCCTTTAAGCATTTATCACTCAAAAGTCACAGCTGTGAACAATTTTGTTAAGAAATGTTAAGGGCACATACCCAATAGTGAGATAGAGCTAATGTATGTTACTTTTTGAGATCAATACATGAAAGATTTTACGTAAAACATTGTGTGGCACTCCGATGTCCCTGAGAAGAGACGTACATAAAGGCCTCTGAGTATAATATGCCCATTTTGAGGAAGCGAGTCTTTGTAGTATTTTCCTTTGCCAGGGCAGTCCGAAATTGTGAGGTTCACCAATGCCCCTGCATACAGACGTGCATGAGGACCTGTAAACCTGAAGTGCCCATTGTAAGGAAGTGGGTCTATTGTAGTATAGCCCTTAGGCAGGGCAGCCAAAAATTGGGAGGCTCCACGTTGTCCCTGGATAGAGACGTGCATGATGGCCTGTAAACCTGAAGTGCCCATTGTAAGGAAGTGGGTCTATTGTAGTATAGCCCTTAGGCAGGGCAGCCAAAAATTGGGAGGCTCCACGTTGTCCCTGGATAGAGACGTGCATGATGGCCTGTAAACCTGAAGTGCCCATTGTAAGGAAGTGGGTCTATTGTAGTATAGCCCTTAGGCAGGGCAGCCAAAAATAGGGAGGCTCCACGTTGTCCCTGGATAGAGACGTGCATGATGGCCTGTAAACCTGAAGTGCCCATTGTAAGGAAGTGGGTCTATTGTAGTATAGCCCTTAGGCAGGGCAGCCAAAAATTGGGAGGCTCCACGTTGTCCCTGGATAGAGACGTGCATGATGGCCTGTAAACCTGAAGTGCCCATTGTAAGGAAGTGGGTCTATTGTAGTATAGCCCTTAGGCAGGGCAGCCAAAAATTGGGAGGCTCCACGTTGTCCCTGGATAGAGACGTGCATGATGGCCTGTAAACCTGAAGTGCCCATTGTAAGGAAGTGGGTCTATTGTAGTATAACCCTTAGGCAGGGCAGCCAAAAATTGGGAGGCTCCACGTTGTCCCTGGATAGAGACGTGCATGATGGCCTGTAAACCTGAAGTGCCCATTGTAAGGAAGTGGGTCTATTGTAGTATAGCCCTTAGGCAGGGCAGCCAAAAATTGGGAGGCTCCACGTTGTCCCTGGATAGAGACGTGCATGATGGCCTGTAAACCTGAAGTGCCCATTGTAAGGAAGTGGGTCTATTGTAGTATAGCCCTTAGGCAGGGCAGCCAAAAATTGGGAGGCTCCACGTTGTCCCTGGATAGAGACGTGCATGATGGCCTGTAAACCTGAAGTGCCCATTGTAAGGAAGTGGGTCTATTGTAGTATAGCCCTTAGGCAGGGCAGCCAAAAATTGGGAGGCTCCACGTTGTCCCTGGATAGAGACCTGTTAGGTTCTTAGTGCCTCCGTGTTTGCATTTAAAAACCGCACGTGTGTGCCTGTTGGTGGCAGCTTTCCGCTGCACTTGTGTGCGTTTTGCAAAAACTTGGATATAACGCACAAGTCTAGTGAATACACATCAGCACAGCATTGCAAAATGCGCAAGGGCGTTGTCAACGAACAAGGAAGTGGACGTGATGGTGGTGCAGGCAGAGACCGAGGTCGTGTGCAAGCTCTAATTTCGCCACAACAAAGGGCCACATGTACTCGCTCGCATGTCCTGTCCCAAATTCTTGGGGACCGCAGCAGTACACCGCTGTTGAACCAAGACCAGTGTCAACAGGTTGTTAGTTGGATAGCGGATAATGCTTCCAGTCAGATTGGCACCACCACAAACACTCTGTCTTCCACACGGTCAAGTGTCAGTAGCCGTGATACTGCACTGCACATTTCAGAACCTGATCCTCCTTCCTACCACCAGGCCGAGTACACGTCCTCGGACATTACTGATCCCACACTTGGACACTCGGAAGAGCTGTTCACGTTTCAATTCGCACATTCTGGCCTCTCGCCAGCTCATGTTGAAGTGGGTCATCAGGAGATCGTATGTACAGATGCCCAAATATTTGAGCAGCCACGTTCTCACGAAGTTGGCAACGTGTCTCAACAAGGGGTGGACGATGATGAGACACAATTGTCAGGAAGTCAGGAGGAGGAGCAGGGTGCGGAAGAGGAAGACGACGTGGTGGATGATCCAGTAACTGACCCAACCTGGCAGGAGGCTATGCAGAGCGAGGACAGCAGTGCACAGGGGGAGGGAGGTGTAGCATCCCAACAGGCAGTAAGAAGCAGGGTGGTGGCCCCAGGCAGACGTCAGGCAACTGTTCCCCGGAACAACACGACACAAGGTGCCTGTACAAATGTTAGGTCTTCCCGAGTCTGGCAGTTTTTTAAGTTGGCTCCAGATGATTCTAAAAAGGCCATTTGCAACACCTGCCGTGCCAGCATCAGCAGGGGTACCAAAACTAGCAGCCTGACCACCACCAGCATGATCAGGCACATGTCAGCCAAGCACCCGACTTTGTGGGATGTACAACAGAGTCGAGGAGCAGTGCTTGCTGATGTCACTGCTACGTCTTTGCTTGTTGTACATGCGAGCCAATCCCCTGTCCATGCTGCCCGCGAACAAGCCTCTTCCGGCCCTGCACCTGCAGTTGCCCATGCAGAAATAACACCATCATCAAGCACGTCCTTGTCCCAGCGCAGCGTTCAGTTATCCATTCAGCAAACCTTTGAACGCAGGCGCAAATACACTGCCAACGCCCCACATGCCACACTTCTAAATGCTAACATTTCGCGACTGCTTGCGCTGGAAATGTTGCCTTTTAGGCTGGTTGAGACAGAAGCATTCCGCGACCTGATGGTGGCAGCGGTCCCACATTACTCGGTCCCCAGCCGCCACTATTTCTCCCGGTGTGCCGTCCCCGCATTGCTAACCACGTGTCACAAAACATCACACGTGCCCTGAACAACGCTGTTTCAGCCAAAGTCCACCTAACCACAGACACGTGGACAAGTGCATGTGGGCAAGGCCGCTACATCTCGTTGACGTCACACTGGGTTAATATTGTGGAAGCTGGGACCCAGTCTGAGCGAGGGACGGAACACGTCCTTCACACACCAAGTTTTGCAGGCCCTACCTCAGTCAGGGTTTCACCCACACTCTACAGCTCCGGAATGTCATGCTCCTCAGCCTCCTCCTCCTCCTGCGCATCCTCATCCACTTTACCCTACACACCAGTCCCAAGCTGGAAGTGTTGCGGGCGGAGGAGGGGACGCTGCGCTCTCCCACTGCTCGGGTCCGGCTGCCGCTGCTCTACGGCTGCTGCTGCTCGGTGGCTCGAGCGATGGCCGGATCCCGGGGACTCGAGCGGCGCTCATCGCCCGTGAGTGAAAAGGGGTCGTTTGGGTTTTGGGGATATTGTCCGTGACGCCATCCACGGTTGTGGTGATTGTGTGGACACCACCGCTGCTCTGGATGGGGATCCCGGGAGCCTGTGACAGGGAGCAGCTTTGTTGTTATTTCTCCACGCCGTGGGTAGGGGGGTTGGTTGTCCCAGGGCCCGGTGATGGGGTAGAGATGGATGACAGGCGGGTTGCGGGGCCTGATGAGGTGCAAGGTCGCAGGGGCAGCGCTGTGCCGCACGGCACGGAGGTACTCACTCAGCCCAATGATGATGACACAGTTCACGGTAAAACAAGTGGCTGGATGGACGGGTCCCTCGGACGGCTGCGGTTGTTCCTCCCTGCAGGTTAGTGATGACTGTCTCTCCCTGCACCTAAGTTCAGTGTTGGTAGTGATGGTTTCCCACCGGTAACCCGCTCCCCGACCTGGATATGGGCCGGAGGAGCCCCTTTTGCCCACAGGCGCTGGCCCTGGGAGACGGTTGCCCTTGGCGGTGGCGGTGTCTCCCCTTCACGGTTGGACGGTTGCCTTCTATCGTGACTTGGCTGTTTGGAAACCCTGAGGTCCCCTTCACTAACGGATTTGGCAAATTCACGGCGACACCAAGCCTTGCCGGGATCCGAAAGGCCCCTGCCAATGGTGCTGGCTTCTCTTTGTATACCGGTCCGGTACGGCAGGGTCACCACCCGTCCACGGTCCTTACGGCAGACTCCAATCGGCCTCCACTGCAGACGGTCACCACATCCTGCCAACCTTGCTGTCCTGTCCGGGCCACACACCCGGACCAACTTCAGGCTCTTTGCTGTCACTTTTCTCCTCTCTACTACTTTCCTCCTTCAACTTCCTTAGCTTAACTCTCACTGCCTGTTTTTTCCCTCCTCCTTGGTGGGTGGAGACCAACCGCCTGGCTCCACCCCCTGGTGTGGACAACAGCCCCTGGGGAAGGCAATAAGGATTTTGTGTTTTGACTATGATATGCCTGCAGGGAGTGTGGGGTGTGTAAGTGTTGTGCTCTGTGGCCCCTGGCTTGTCCAGGGCGACACAGAAGCACTGCAGCACTGCCTCGGCAAAGCGGCAACAGGCTGTGCTGAAGCTAATCTGCATAGGTGACAAACCCCACAATACAGAAGAGGTGTGGACAGCTCTGAAACAGCAGGCAGATCACTGGCTCACACCTCTGAACCTAAAGCCAGGAAAGGTCGTGTGTGACAATGGCCGGAACCTGGTGGCGGCTTTGAGGAGAGGCCAGCTGACACATGTTCCATGCGTGGCCCATGTGCTCAACCTCGTGGTTCAGCGGTTTCTAAAGTCATACCCAGAGCTGTCTGATCTGCTGGTAAAAGTTCGCCGCCTGTCTGCACATTTTCGAAAGTCACCTACTGCTTCAGCCGGCCTTGCTGGCTTTCAGCGCCATTTGCATCTTCCGGCTCACAGACTGGTGTGTGATGTCCCCACACGTTGGAATTCAACTCTGCACATGTTGGTCAGGATATGTGAGCAGAAGAGGGCAGTTGTTGAGTACCTGCATCACCTAAGCCGTAGGGAAATGGGTCAAACTCCACACATAACACCTGAGGAGTGGAGATGGATGTCCGACCTATGTACCATCCGCCAAAACTTTGAGGACTCCACCAAGATGGTGAGCGGCGATGACGACATTATTAGCGTCACCATACCGCTTCTCTGCCTTCTAAAATGGTCTCTGCTCAAAAAACAACCATGATGCATTGCAGGCGGAGCGCGATGAGTTTGAGCAAGAAACAGTAGTGGGTGTGGGTGATAACACACAGCCCAGCCTCGTCTCATCACAACGTGCAGTGGAGGACTATGACGAGGAGGAGGATGAAGACATGGAGCAACTCTCTGGCCAAATTGAGGATATGACATGAAGTCATATCCTCGGTTCAGCGTGGCTGGCCAGAGGACAGGGTAGATGATGATGAGGAGGAGGAGGAGGAGGAGGACAGCATGTTCAGTCATCGTGTTGGTCAGGATACTGAAGTGATGGCTGTTAAGAGTCTGGCACACATGGCTGAATTTATGGTAAGCTGCCTGTCTCGTGACCCTCGCGTTAAGAACATCTTGGCTGACAATCATTACTGGTTGGTAACACTGTTAGACCCACGCTACAAGGAGAACTTTATGTCTCTTATTCCCGAGGCGGAGAGGTCAGGAAAAATGCAGCAGTTCCAGAAGGCCATAGTCACGGAAGTAGGCAAAGCATTCCCCTCACAAAACGATAGCGGCATAGGTGAGGAATCAGTGGACAACCAAGGCGTACAGCCGAGAGGGGCACAAGTCCAATCCGCCAGAGGTAGGGGAACAGTCTTTAAGATGTGGGACAGTTTTCTCAGCCCCTCACATACCACAGCCCCTGAGGTGCGGGGTAGTGCCACAAGAAATCCTAAGTTTGCCCAGATGCTCAAGGAGTACCTTGCAGATCAAACAACTGTACTCTGACATTCCTCTGTGCCTTACAATTAATGGGTATCCAAGCTGGACACGTGGCATGAATTGGCTCTCTACGCCTTGGAAGTCCTGGCCTGCCCTGCTGCTAGCGTTTTGTCAGAGCGTGTTTTTAGTGCCGCAGGTGGAATCATTACAGATAAACGCACCCGCCTGTCAACTGTAAATGCTGACAGGCTGACTCTGATCAAGATGAACAAGGGTTGGATTGGGCCAGACTTCACCACACCACCAGCAAATGAGAGCGGAATTTAAAGTTTGCCATGTACCTCCACTCACCCATGGTAACACACTTCTGGACTTTGGCTAATCGCTGGACTGCTCCTCCTTCTCCTCATGCGCCATCATGATGACCGTTACAAGAGTTAAGCCTTTGTTTCAGGTATACCCCCACTGGGGGAATGGGCATTACAACGACAGGAGACCCGCTCCTTTGCAATGGGAACAATGTTTTGAGGCCCTCATGCACATCTCTATCCAGGGACAATATGGAGCCTGACGCTGCCACCGACAGGCACACACATGCGGATTTTAAATGCAAGCACGGACGCAATAAGAACCTAACAGGTTTTTAGGAGCGACAATTACTGAGAAGTCTGACACTATCAGACACTGCTGACTGACGTGTATTATACACTACACTTGTGCGTTATATAATAGTTTGTGAAAAACGTGCACCTGTACGCTGCCACCGACAGGCACACACGTGTGGTTTTTAAATGCAAGCACGGACGCAATAAGAACCTAACAGGTTTTTAGGAGCGACAATTACTGAGAAGTCTGACACTATCAGACACTGCTGACTGACGTGTATTATACACTAGACTTGTGCGTTATATAATAGTTTGTGAAAAACGTGCACCTGTACGCTGCCACCGACAGGCACACACGTGCGGTTTTTAAATGCAAGCACGGACGCAATAAGAACCTAACAGGTTTTTAGGAGCGACAATTGCTGAGAAGTCTGACACTATCTGGACTGTATACACCAGCCCCAGATATGATGAAGGCTGGTATACGGTCACCACTAGGAATGGCTATATACCCTGCCTGCCTGCCTGCCTGTATACTGCTACAATAGTCCTGACAAGGACTCTTCTGGTCACTAGCCTGTATTCCAACCTGGCTATACCCTGCCTGTATACAGCAACAATAGTCCTGAGAAGGACTCTGCTACTGTACTCCGACCTGGCTATACCCTGCCTGCCTGTATACAACTAGAATAGTCCTGAGAAGGACTTTTGGTCACACTGTTTGCAGCCCTGCTACGGAAATAGCTATAAAGGGCCGCAAACCTTTCCCTGAAGCAGCAACACTCTCCCTGCACTGACTGTCTGGATAGCTGTGAGCAGAGCACAGCGCGCCCGCCGGTATAAAGGCTCGGTCACGCTGTGCAGGCCGGCCAATCACTGCAATTCCACAACTAACAGGGCTGTGGCATTGCAGTGGTCTGCCAGCCAATCCCTGCATGAGGGCTGGCTCTCAAAAGAGCGCCAACATGCAGGGATGAAGAGCACGAGTATCGCGAGATTACTCGGTCCCCGCCGAGTAGACCGAGTACAGTGATACTCGTGCGAGTACCGAATAGTAACAAGCATGCTCGCTCATCACTACATACCAGGTATTAGCACACGCAGCAGAGAGAAGAGGAGATCAGTTCAGTTCATGGGAAAGTAGAGTGGATGTTTGGATTTGCTCATTTAATCTGTTATTATCATGAGCCACTTTTGTCTAATATAGTGGAATTTTGAGACTTTTGTGTATATATGCATTGTCAGGATCTGAGCATCAATTTTGCAATTGGGCTAATTTATATGCAATATATACATGTGTTGTAATGACGTAATACAAATCCCATATGATAATAATTTTTTGTATATATGGGACGTGTGCAATATGGTAAAGTGCAATATGTGAAGCCAGCAAAGAAGCACTATGGCTAAGCACTTTATTAACCTATATGTACCGTATATGTATTTTCTCAATATAATATTGTATACATATAAATAGGCTGCTCTTTTGATGTTATATAATTTATTCATGTCTATTTCCACTATATGTACGAATATATATAACTGGTCTATGATTTTGCTGTGTATGGAACCTAGGTCACGCTGCCCGTGAGTAGTTTACCTTAACGTATTTTTTTATTTTCTAGAAGCACTATCTGCACTGTGTGTATCCATAAAAACATAGTTTTTCTACTAATAAAATAAACTGATATAATGAATCCACTTGGAGACTCATTTATATTTTTATATATGCAACTGAGTCGTTGTAGGTATATACTAATGCTGGGGACCATAGTAAAGAAGATAGTGTACCATAATTATAATATAGATCTGGTGATTCTAATCTTAAGGTTATTTGTGATATTGCTGCGTGTTATCAGTATTTTGGTTCCTGTATGGTCCGCAGTCTGATAACAACAACTCCCAGCATCTCCTCACCATTGTTAAGCTGGGAGTTGTAGATTCTGGCATCTTCCGAGCCATCCCATTGATCTGCAGTGTAAAATACAGAGCGTCTTCCGAGTAGAAAACACCACAAGAATGGAGCGGTCACTGCTTTTAATCACTTGGTGGTTTTAGAAACCTGAAATGGTTAAAAGATGCTGAAAATACTGAACCTGTGCACAGCGAGGAGATGCAAACGGTTATTCATTGTATTTTTCATAGTGGTTTCCATGGTGGGATCTGCTGCCAAAAATGTCATTGCACCTTCCCTAAGTGGTATGTGTCCAAAATTATCACCAGTGACAACAGCAGCTTCCCTGATCCCCTATCTGTAGAATAGGTCATCAGTATTAGTTCAGGGGGATGTAATTGTGTATTCCTGCCCATCAGCTATGTGACCGCAGTATTATATGGAGAGCAGCGTCCTCTTCATTATCTGCGAGACTCAGCTCTGTAAGGAAAATAGTGGCTTCACCAGGTCCTGCTACTAAGAGCAACAAATAGCGGCTTCACCAGGTCCTGCTACTAAGAGCAATAAATAGCGGCTTCACCAGGTCCTGCTACTAAGAGCAATAAATAGCGGCTTCACCAGGTCCTGCTACTAAGAGCAATAAATAGCGGCTTCACCAGATCCTGCTACTAAGAGCAATAAATAGCGGCTTCACCAGGTCCTGCTACTAAGAGCAACAAATAGCGGCTTCACCAGGTCCTGCTACTAAGAGCAAAAAATAGCGGCTTCACCAGGTCCTGCTACTAAGAGCAATAAATAGCGGCTTCACCAGGTCCTGCTACTAAGAGCAATAAATAGCAGTTTCACCAGGTCCTGCTACTAAGAGCAATAAATAGCGGCTTCACCAGGTCCAGCTACTAAGAGCAACAAATAGCGGCTTCACCAGGTCCTGCTACTAAGAGCAATAAAATGCGGCTTCACCAGGTCCTGATACTAAGAGCAATAAATAGCGGCTTCACCAGGTCCTGCTACTAAGAGCAATAAATAGCGGCTTCACCAGGTCCTGCTACTAAGAGCAATAAATAGCGGCTTCACAAGGTCCTGCTACTAAGAGCAACAAATAGCGGCTTCACCAGGTCCTGCTACTAAGAGCAATAAATAGCGGCTTCACCAGGTCCTGCTACTAAGAGCAACAAATAGCGGCTTCACCAGGTCCTGCTACTAAGAGCAACAAATAGCGGCTTCACCAGGTCCTGCTACTTAGAGCATAAAATAGCAGCTTCCCCAGGTCCTGCTACTAAGAGCAATAAATAGCGGCTTCACCAGGTCCAGCTACTAAGAGCAACAAATATCGTCTTCACCAGGTCCTGCTACTAAGAGCAATAAAATGCGGCTTCACCAGGTCCTGCTACTAAGAGCAATAAATAGCGGCTTCACCAGGTCCTGCTACTAAGAGCAATAAATAGCGGCTTCACCAGGTCCTGCTACTTAGAGCATAAAATAGCAGCTTCCCCAGGTCCTGCTACTAAGAGCAATAAATAGCGGCTTCACCAGGTCCAGCTACTAAGAGCAACAAATATCGTCTTCACCAGGTCCTGCTACTAAGAGCAATAAAATGCGGCTTCACCAGGTCCTGCTACTAAGAGCAACAAATAGGGGCTTCACCAGGTCCTGCTACTAAGAGCAATAAATAGCGGCTTCACCAGGTCCTGCTACTAAGAGCAATAAATAGCGGCTTCACCAGGTCCTGCTACTAAGAGCAACAAATAGCGGCTTCACCAGGTCCTGCTACTAAGAGCAATAAATAGCGGCTTCACAAGGTCTAGCTACTAAGAGCAACAAATAGCGGCTTCACCAGGTCCTGCTACTAAGAGCAATAAATAGCGGCTTCACCAGGTCCTGCTACTAAGAGCAATAAATAGCAGCTTCACCAGGTCCTGCTACTAAGAGCAACAAATAGCGGCTTCACCAGGTCCTGCTACTAAGAGCAATAAAATGCGGCTTCACCAGGTCCTGCTACTAAGAGCAATAAAATGCGGCTTCACCAGGTCCTGCTACTAAGAGCAATAAATAGCGGCTTCACCAGGTCCTGCTACTAAGAGCAATAAATAGCAGCTTCACCAGGTCCTGCTACTAAGAGCAATAAATAGCGGCTTCACCAGGTCCTGCTACTTAGAGCAATAAATAGCAGCTTCACCAGGTCCTGCTACTAAGAGCAATAAATAGCGGCTTCACCAGGTCCAGCTACTAAGAGCAACAAATATCGTCTTCACCAGGTCCTGCTACTAAGAGCAATAAAATGCGGCTTCACCAGGTCCTGCTACTAAGAGCAACAAATAGCGGCTTCACCAGGTCCTGCTACTAAGAGCAACAAATAGCGGCTTCACCAGGTCCTGCTACTAAGAGCAATGAATAGCGGCTTCACCAGGTCCTGCTACTAAGAGCAATAAATAGCGGCTTCACCAGGTCCTGCTACTAAGAGCAACAAATATCGTCTTCACCAGGTCCTGCTACTAAGAGCAATAAAATGCGGCTTCACCAGGTCCTGCTACTAAGAGCAACAAATAGCGGCTTCACCAGGTCCTGCTACTAAGAGCAACAAATAGCGGCTTCACCAGGTCCTGCTACTAAGAGCAATGAATAGCGGCTTCACCAGGTCCTGCTACTTAGAGCAATAAATAGCAGCTTCACCAGGTCCTGCTACTAAGAGCAATAAATAGCGGCTTCACCAGGTCCTGCTACTTAGAGCAATAAATAGCAGCTTCACCAGGTCCTGCTACTAAGAGCAATAAATAGCGGCTTCACCAGGTCCAGCTACTAAGAGCAACAAATAT
Source organism: Anomaloglossus baeobatrachus (assembly GCF_048569485.1). Lineage (NCBI taxonomy): Eukaryota > Metazoa > Chordata > Amphibia > Anura > Aromobatidae > Anomaloglossus > Anomaloglossus baeobatrachus. The sequence goes on along the minus strand of NC_134355.1, from coordinate 686,024,553 downwards.
CGTCTTCACCAGGTCCTGCTACTAAGAGCAATAAAATGCGGCTTCACCAGGTCCTGCTACTAAGAGCAACAAATAGCGGCTTCACCAGGTCCTGCTACTAAGAGCAACAAATAGCGGCTTCACCAGGTCCTGCTACTAAGAGCAATGAATAGCGGCTTCACCAGGTCCTGCTACTAAGAGCAATAAATAGCGGCTTCACCAGGTCCTGCTACTAAGAGCAACAAATATCGTCTTCACCAGGTCCTGCTACTAAGAGCAATAAAATGCGGCTTCACCAGGTCCTGCTACTAAGAGCAACAAATAGCGGCTTCACCAGGTCCTGCTACTAAGAGCAACAAATAGCGGCTTCACCAGGTCCTGCTACTAAGAGCAATGAATAGCGGCTTCACCAGGTCCTGCTACTAAGAGCAATAAATAGCGGCTTCACCAGGTCCTGCTACTAAGAGCAATAAATAGCGGCTTCACCAGGTCCTGCTACTAAGAGTAATAAATAGCGGCTTTACCAGGTCCTGCTACTAAGAGCAATAAATAGCGGCTTCACCAGGTCCTGCTACTAAGAGCAACAAATAGCGGCTTCACCAGGTCCTGCTACTAAGAGCAATAAATAGCGGCTTCACCAGGTCCTGCTACTAAGAGCAATAAATAGCGGCTTCACCAGGTCCTGCTACTAAGAGCAACAAATAGCGGCTTCACCAGGTCCTGCTACTAAGAGCAATAAATAGCGGCTTCACCAGGTCCTGCTACTAAGAGCAATAAATAGCGGCTTCACCAGGTCCTGCTACTAAGAGCAATAAATAGCGGCTTCACCAGGTCCTGCTACTAAGAGCAACAAATAGCGGCTTCACCAGGTCCTGCTACTAAGAGCAACAAATAGCGGCTTCACCAGGTCCTGCTACTAAGAGCAACAAATAGCGGCTTCACCAGGTCCTGCTACTAAGAGCAACAAATAGCGGCTTCACCAGGTCCTGCTACTAAGAGCAATAAATAGCGGCTTCACCAGGTCCTGCTACTAAGAGCAACAAATAGGCCGGAGCTGTAATACTAGACACAGCTGTGACTACAAGTTATATGGTCATGTTACACAATCTACAAGTGCATAAAGATATTACACGTTCAACACGCGATAAGTGGCCTGTGCACCCCCAAATGCCAGGGCTGAATGCGAGTCCCAGTCCGGCCCTGGTGTGAACATATGCTAAAGTAGTTTTATTTGGAGGTCGGGGCTTGATTTGACGTTTTATTACAGTTATTAGTCACTAGAAACTGTTTCTTAGCAATTTCCCCTCTTTTACTTTGGTTTGAGAGCTGTTCTGGTGACTACGTAAACGCCGCGTGCTGCTCTGACCACATTATTCAAAGACCAGAAATGCAGTGAGGCACCTTCTACAGGCTGTGCCCATACTGTTTCAGCCTTTTCCTCAGTCACCACAGCTCACCGTTAGGTACAATGTATGAAATTATTCTGGTTTCTCATAGACTTACATTGGGCGTCGAATATTCGCAAAACGTCGAATAGCGGCGAGGTATTCATTGGCTATTCGCAAATTCAAATGTGTTGGTATTCGATCATCCCTATTAATGACTTTCACCCTGGCATCTAAGTTCCCATCCTGATGTATATGTCCCCCAGCCTTGTGTATGTGGGCCCCCAGCATCTAGCATGATGTATATGGACCCCCAGCCTGGGTCCCATGCTAGTATTTATAAACCCCCAGCCTGGGTCCCATGCTAGTATATATGGACCCTCAGCCTGGGCCCCATGCTAGTATATAAGAACCCCCAGCCTGGGCCCCATGCTAGTATATATGAACCCCCAGCCTGGGCCCCATGCTAGTATATAAGAACCCCCAGCCTGGGCCCCATGCTAGTATATATGAACCCCCAGCCTGGGCCTCATGCTAGTATATATGGACCCCAAGCCTGGGCCTCATGCTAGTATACAGTGCCTACAAGTAGTATTCAACCCCCTGCAGATTTAGCAGGTTTACACATTCGGAATTAACTTGGCATTGTGACATTTGGACTGTAGATCAGCCTGGAAGTGTGAAATGCAGCAAAAAAGAATGTTATATCTTATTTCATTTTTTTTTTAAATTGTGAAAAGTTTATTCAGAGGGTCATTTATTATTCAACCCCTCAAACCACCAGAATTCTGTTTGGTTCCCCTAAAGTATTAAGAAGTATTTCAGGCACAAAGAACAATGAGCTTCACATGTTTGGATTAATTATCTCTTTTTCCAGCCTTTTCTGACTAATTAAGACCCTCCCCAAACTTGTGAACAGCATTCATTCTTGGTCAACATGGGAAAGACAAAGGAGCATTCCAAGGCCATCAGAGACAAGATCATGGAGGGTCACAAGGCTGGCAAGGGGTACAAAACCCTTTCCAAGGAGTTGGGCCTACCTGTCTCCACTGTTGGGAGCATCATCCAGAAGTGGAAGGCTTATGGAAATACTGTTAGCCTTCCACGGCCTGGACAGCTTTTTAAAGTTTCCACCCATGCCTAGGCCAGGCTTGTCCGAAGAGTCAAGGCTAACCCAAGGACAACAAGGAAGGAGCTCCATGAAGATCTCATGGCAGTGGGGACATTGGTTTCCGTCAATACCATAAGTAACGTACTCCACCGCCATCGTCTCCGTTCCAGACGAGCCTGTAAGGTACCTTTACTTTCAAAGCGTCATGTCGAGGCTCGTCTAGTTTGCTCATGATCACTTTGAGGACTCTGAGACAGACTGGTTCAAGGTTCTCTGGTCTGAGACAGCCTTTTAAAGTTTCCACCCATGCCTAGGCCAGGCTTGTCCGAAGAGTCAAGGCTAACCCAAGGACAACAAGGAAGGAGCTCCAGGAAGATCTCATGGCAGTGGGGACATTGGTTTCAGTCAATACCATAAGTAACGTACTCCACCGCAATGGTCTCCGTTCCAGACGAGCCTGCAAGGTACCTTTACTTTCAAAGCGTCATGTCAAGGCTCGTCTACAGTTTGCTCATGATCACTTTGAGGACTCTGAGAAAGACTGGTTCAAGGTTCTCTGGTCTGATGAGACCAAGATCGAGATCTTTGGTGCCAACCACACACATGACGTTTGGAGACTGGATGGCACTGCATACGACCCCAAGAATACCATTCCTACAGTCAAGCATGGTGGTGGCAGCATCATGCTGTGGGGCTGTTACTCAGCCAAGGGGCCTGGCTATCTGGTCCGCATCCATGGGATGATGGATAGCACGGCCTACCTAGAGATTTTGGCCAAGAACCTCCGCTCCTCCATCAAGGATCTTAAGATGGGTCGTCATTCCATCTTCCAACAAGACAACGACCCAAAGCACACAGCCAAGAAAACCAAGGCCTGGTTCAAGAGGGAAAAAATCAAGGTGTTGCAGTGGCCTAGTCAGTCTCCTGACCTTAACCCAATTGAAAACTTGTGGAAGGAGCTCAAGATTAAAGTCCACATGAGACACCCAAAAAACCTAGATAACTTGGAGAAGATCTGCATGGAGGAGTGGGCCAAGATAACTCCAGAGACCTGTGCCGGCCTGATCAGGTCTTATAAAAGACGATTATTAGCTGTAATTGCAAACAAGGGTTATTCCACAAAATATTAAACCTAGGGGTTGAATAATAATTGACCCACACTTTTATGTTGAAAATTTATTAAAATTTAACTGAGCAACATAACTTGTTGGTTTGTAAGATTTATGCATCTGTTAATAAATCCTGCTCTTGTTTGAAGTTTGCAGGCTCTAACTTATTTGCATCTTATCAAACCTGCTAAATCTGCAGGGGGTTGAATACTACTTGTAGGCACTGTAGAAGAAGCCCCAGCCTGGGCCCCATGCTAGTATATATGAACCCCCAGCCTGGGTCCCATGCTAGTATATATGAACCCCCAGCCTGGGCCCCATGCTAGTATATATGGACCCCCAGCCTGGGCCCCATGCTAGTATATATAAACCCCCAGCCTGGGCCCCATGCTAGTATATATAGACCCCCAGTCTGGGCCCCATGCTAGTATATATGGACCCCCAGCCTGGGCCCCATGCTAGTATATATGAACCCCCAGCCTGGGTCCCATGCTAGTATATATGGACCCCCAGCCTGGGCCCCATGCTAGTATATATAAACCCCCAGCCTGGGTCCCATGCTAGTATATATGGACCCCCAGCCTGGGCCCCATGCTAGTATATATAAACCCCCAGCCTGGGTCCCATGCTAGTATATAGGAACCCCCAGCCTGGGCCCCATGCTAGTATATAGGAACCCCCAGCCTGGGCCCCATGCTAGTATATATGGACCCCCAGCCTGGGCCTCATGCTAGTATACAGTGCATACAAGTAGTATTCAACCCCCTACAGATTTAGCAGGTTTACACATTCGGAATTAACTTGGCATTGTGACATTTGGACTGTAGATCAGCCTGGAAGTGTGAAATGTAGCAAAAAAGAATGTTATCTCTTATTTCATTTTTTTTTAAATTGTGAAAAGTTTATTCAGAGATTCATTTATTATTCAACCCCTCAAACCACCAGAATTCTGTTTGGTTCCCCTAAAATATTAAGAAGTATTTCAGGCACAAAGAACAATGAGCTTCACATGTTTGGATTAATTATCTCTTTTTCCAGCCTTTTCTGACTAATTAAGACCCTCCCCAAACTTGTGAACAGCACTCATACTTGGTCAACATGGGAAAGACAAAGGAGCATTCCAAGGCCATCAGAGACAAGATCATGGAGGGTCACAAGGCTGGCTAGGGGTACAAAACCCTTTCCAAGGAGTTGGGCCTACCTGTCTCCACTGTTGGGAGCATCATCCGGAAGTGGAAGGCTTATGGAACTACTGTTAGCCTTCCACGGCCTGGACAGCCTTTGAAAGTTTCCACCCGTGCCGAGGCCAGGCTTGTCCGAAGAGTCAAGGCTAACCCAAGGACAACAAGGAAGAAGCTCCGGGAAGATCTCATGGCAGTGCGGACATTGGTTTCAGTCAATACCATAAGTAACGTACTCCACCGCAATGGTCTCCGTTCCAGACGAGCCTGTAAGGTACCTTTACTTTCAAAGCGTCATGTCAAGGCTCGTCTACAGTTTGCTCATGATCACTTTGAGGACTCTGAGAAAGACTGGTTCAAGGTTCTCTGGTCTGATGAGACCAAGATCGAGATCTTTGGTGCCAACCACACACGTGACGTTTGGAGACTGGATGGCACTGCATATGACCCCAAGAATACCATCCCTACAGTCAATCATGGTGGTGGCAGCAGCATGCTGTGTGGCTCTTTCTCAGCCAAGGGGTCTGGCCATCTGGTCCGCATCCATGGGAAGATGGATAGCACGGCCTACCTGGAGATTTTGGCCAAGAACTTCCGCTCCTCCATCAAGGATCTTAAGATGGGTCGTTATTTCATCTTCCAACAAGACAACGACCCAAAGCACACAGCCAAGAAAACCAAGGCCTGGTTCAAGAGGGAAAAAATCAAGGTGTTGCAGTGGCCTAGTCAGTCTCCTGACCTTAACCCAATTGAAAACTTGTGGAATGAGCTCAAGATTAAAGTCCACATGAGACACCCAAAGAACCTAGATAACTTGGAGAAGATCTGCATGGAGGAGTGGGCCAAGATAACTCCAGAGACCTGTGCCGGCCTGATCAGGTCTTATAAAAGACGATTATTAGCTGTAATTGCAAACAAGGGTTATTCCACAAAATATTAAACCTAGGGGTTGAATAATAATTGACCCACACTTTTATGTTGAAAATTTATTAAAATTTAACTGAGCAACATAACTTGTTGGTTTGTAAGATTTATGCATCTGTTAATAAATCCTGCTCTTGTTTGAAGTTTGCAGGCTCTAACTTATTTGCATCTTATCAAACCTGCTAAATCTGCAGGGGGTTGAATACTACTTGTAGGCACTGTATAAGAAGCCCCAGCCTGGGCCCCATGCTAGTATATATGAACCCCCAGCCTGGGTCCCATGCTAGTATATATGAACCCCCAGCCTGGGCCCCATGCTAGTATATATGGACCCCCAGCCTGGGCCCCATGCTAGTATATATAAACCCCCAGCCTGGGCCCCATGCTAGTATATATGGACCCCCAGTCTGGGCCCCATGCTAGTATATATGGACCCCCAGCCTGGGCCCCATGCTAGTATATATGAACCCCCAGCCTGGGTCCCATGCTAGTATATATGGACCCCCAGCCTGGGCCCCATGCTAGTATATATAAACCCCCAGCCTGGGTCCCATGCTAGTATATATGGACCCCCAGCCTGGGCCCCATGCTAGTATATATAAACCCCCAGCCTGGGTCCCATGTTAGTATATATGAACCCCCAGCCTGGGCCATATGCTAGTATATATGAACCCCCAGCCTGGGCCCCATGCTAGTATTAATGAACCCCCAGCCTGGGCCCCATGCTAGTATATAGGAACCCCCAGCCTGGGCCCCATGCTAGTATATATGGACCCCCAGCCTGGGCCTCATGCTAGTATACAGTGCATACAAGTAGTATTCAACCCCCTACAGATTTAGCAGGTTTACACATTCGGAATTAACTTGGCATTGTGACATTTGGACTGTAGATCAGCCTGGAAGTGTGAAATGTAGCAAAAAAGAATGTTATCTCTTATTTCATTTTTTTTTAAATTGTGAAAAGTTTATTCAGAGATTCATTTATTATTCAACCCCTCAAACCACCAGAATTCTGTTTGGTTCCCCTAAAATATTAAGAAGTATTTCAGGCACAAAGTACAATGAGCTTCACATGTTTGGATTAATTATCTCTTTTTCCAGCCTTTTCTGACTAATTAAGACCCTCCCCAAACTTGTGAACAGCACTCATACTTGGTCAACATGGGAAAGACAAAGGAGCATTCCAAGGCCATCAGAGACAAGATCATGGAGGGTCACAAGGCTGGCTAGGGGTACAAAACCCTTTCCAAGGAGTTGGGCCTACCTGTCTCCACTGTTGGGAGCATCATCCGGAAGTGGAAGGCTTATGGAACTACTGTTAGCCTTCCACGGCCTGGACAGCCTTTGAAAGTTTCCACCCGTGCCGAGGCCAGGCTTGTCCGAAGAGTCAAGGCTAACCCAAGGACAACAAGGAAGAAGCTCCGGGAAGATCTCATGGCAGTGCGGACATTGGTTTCAGTCAATACCATAAGTAACGTACTCCACCGCAATGGTCTCCGTTCCAGACGAGCCTGTAAGGTACCTTTACTTTCAAAGCGTCATGTCAAGGCTCGTCTACAGTTTGCTCATGATCACTTTGAGGACTCTGAGAAAGACTGGTTCAAGGTTCTCTGGTCTGATGAGACCAAGATCGAGATCTTTGGTGCCAACCACACACGTGACGTTTGGAGACTGGATGGCACTTCATATGACCCCAAGAATACCATCCCTACAGTCAATCATGGTGGTGGCAGCATCATGTTGTGTGGCTCTTTCTCAGCCAAGGGGCCTGGTCATCTGGTCCGCATCCATGGGAAGATGGATAGCACGGCCTACCTGGAGATTTTGGCCAAGAACCTCCGCTCCTCCATCAAGGATCTTAAGATGGGTCGTCATTTCATCTTCCAACAAGACAACGACCCAAAGCACACAGCCAAGAAAACCAAGGCCTGGTTCAAGAGGGAAAAATCAAGGTGTTGCAGTGGCCTAGTCAGTCTCCTGACCTTAACCCAATTGAAAACTTGTGGAAGGAGCTCAAGATTAAAGTCCACATGAGACACCCAAAAAACCTAGATAACTTGGAGAAGATCTGCATGGAGGAGTGGGCCAAGATAACTCCAGAGACCTGTGCCGGCCTGATCAGGTCTTATAAAAGACGATTATTAGCTGTAATTGCAAACAAGGGTTATTCCACAAAATATTAAACCTAGGGGTTGAATAATAATTGACCCACACTTTTATGTTGAAAATTTATTAAAATTTAACTGAGCAACATAACTTGTTGGTTTGTAAGATTTATGCATCTGTTAATAAATCCTGCTCTTGTTTGAAGTTTGCAGGCTCTAACTTATTTGCATCTTATCAAACCTGCTAAATCTGCAGGGGGCTGAAGACTACTTGTAGGCACTGTATAAGAAGCCCCAGCCTGGGCCCCATGCTAGTATAAATGGACCCCCAGCCTGGGCCCCATGCTAGTTATATGGACCCCCAGTCTGGGCCCCATGTTAGTATATATGAACCCCAAGTCTGGGCCTTATGTTAGTATATATGGGCCCCAGCCTGGGCCCCATGGTAGTATATATGGACCCCCAGCCTGGGTCTCATGCTAGTATATATGAACCCCCAGCCCTGGCCTCATGCTAGTATATATGAACCCCCAGCCTGGGCCCCATGCTAGTATATATAAACCCCCAGCCTGGGCCCCATGCTAGTTATATGGACCCCGAGTCTGGGCCCCATGTTAGTATATATGAACCGCAAGTCTTGGCCCTATGTTAGTATATATGGACCGCAAGTCTGTGCACTATGTTAGTATATATGGACCCCCAGCCTGGGCCCTATGCAAGTATATATAAACCCCCAGCCTGGGCCCCATGCTAGTATATATGGACCCCCAGCCTGGGCCCCATGCTAGTATATATGGACCCCCAGCCTGGGCCCCATGCTAGTTATATGGACCCCCAGTCTGGGCCCCATGTTAGTATATATAAACCCCCAGCCTGGGCCCCATGCTAGTATATATGGACCCCCAGCCTGGGCCCCATGCTAGTATATATGGACCCCCAGTCTGGGCCCCATGCTAGTTATATGGACCCCCAGTCTGGGCCCCATGTTAGTATATATAAACCCCCAGCCTGGGCCCCATGCTAGTATATATGGACCCCCAGCCTGGGCCCCATGCTAGTATATATGGACCCCCAGTCTGGGCCCCATGCTAGTTATATGGACCCCCAGTCTGGGCCCCATGTTAGTATATATGAACCCCAAGTCTGGGCCCTATGTTAGTATATATGGACCGCAAGTCTGCGCACTATGTTAGTATATATGGACCCCCAGCCTGGGCCCCATGGTAGTATATATGGACCCCCAGCCTGGGTCCCATGCTAGTATATATGAACCCCCAGCCTGGGCCCCATGCTAGTATATATGAACCCCCAGCCTGGGCCCCATGCTAGTATATATAAACCCGCAGCCTGGGCCCCATGCTAGTTATATGGACCCCGAGTCTGGGCCCCATGTTAGTATATATGGACCGCAAGTCTGCGCACTATGTTAGTATATATGGACCCCCAGCCTGGGCCTTATGGTAGTATATATGGACCCCCAGCCTTGGCCCTATGCAAGTATATATAAACCCCCAGCCTGGGCCCCATGCTAGTATATATGGACCCCCAGTCTGGGCCCCATGTTAGTATATATCGACCGCAAGTCTGAGCCCTATGTTAGTATATATGGACACCCAGCCTGGGCCCTATGGTAGTATATATTGACCCCCAGCCTGGGCCCTATGGTAGTATATATTGACCCCCAGCCTGGGCCCTATGCTAGTATATATAAACCCCCAGCCTGGGCCCTATGGTAGCATATATAAACCCCCAGCCTGGGCCCTATGCTAGCATATATAAACCCCCAGTCTGGGCCCTATGTTAGCATATATGGACCCCCAGTCTGGGCCATATGCTAGTAAATATGGACCGCCAGCCTAGGCCCTATGTTAATAAATATGGACCCCCAGCGTGGGTCCCATGTTATTACGTATATGGGCCTCCAGCCCGAGCCCTATTCTAGTATAAATGGACCCCTTGCCTGGGCGTAATGCTGGTTTATATGTCCCCCATTCTGCATTAAAAAAAACATAAACAAAACATTCATACCCTCACCTAATCCAGCAGGTCTTGATCTGTGCAGTGTGAGGAGGCAGATCCCGGCACTTTGTGATTACGTCACATGCTGGGACTCTAATATCCTTCACGTGCGCTGTCATCAGTGGTAGTGCAGGGAGATCGTGTCTTCCAGCATTACTGCAGAGGTTACCTGTATTGGCATGCTGCACAAGTCAATAGAGTTCACAGTAGCACATGCCTTGGTGGTCCCTGATGAGCAGGGGTCCCGGGGTGACCGACCCCCTGACCCCCCCGGAAGCTACACTACTGTTTCAAAGTGCGATCCTTGGCAGGGGTCCTGGTGCTGGCGCTTACACCATGGGCAGCTGCTGCTGGGCACCCCCTGCTCACGGGCCCCATAGCAGTGGTGTGGCCTGTCTCTATTGGCAGTACACCACTGCTACCGGTTATATCTGTGTGTATCAAAAAAGGTTGTGTTAAGCCAAACTGACAATTTTACAGCTTATGATGGGGTATTAGCCTTCTGTAAAATAAGGGCTGTGGGGCAATACATATTTTATATATATATATATATATATATATATATATATATATATATATATATATATATATATACATATATATGAATATGGTATATAATAAAATTGCCTGGACCACCAGCATTGATGACGGCACTTTAGTGCAACATGTACTATCTATCAAAGAATGAGTCAATGTTTTCCTTAAATATCGAGGACTATTTGATTTGAATATTTTCTAGTTTATCACTTATTGACCGCCTTTTATCACTAAAATATCTCTTTGTAGTATATAATATGCATTTTTGATTAAGAATCATCTAATAATCAGTAGGATTGTATACTGAAATAGGTATTTATTATTTAGGCAGGGCTTTGCAAGTTTAATATACCAAAAGGGTTACTTTGCAGAGATGGATCCCTTGGGGGTAGCGTGTGTGTTTCCCATGTGGGCTGATGTCCTTTCCAGGACACAATCTGCAATAATGATTATCCAGAACTCTATGCAGCTCCCCCCTGGAGTATTCGGATGATCTGCTCACAAGGGATGTTTCTATGATCCAAACGTTTTTTTGTTTTCTTCTAAATGTGCTTTGCGGGTCACACAGCTTGTATCTCAAATCCTCAGATATGTAAATACGGTATCACAGTTGCCTTGTTTGCAGATGATGCGCAGCTATTACAGACTATAGGACTCTCGTGTTCTTACATGTGTGTTGCTCTGAGGATTCGCCTGCAGCACATGGACCCTGTACTCTGGCCACTAACAACACTTCCAGACGCCAGCTCCTACCTCCGGTAAATACAATTACCTATTCATTACCCCCTCGTAACATTGGCTTTTTGATGTACTCCCACCCCTGAGGAAGCCACATAGCGTGGCGATACGCGTTGGATATTGGGGCTACCCCTCCACTTCTGCTCACTCCATGTACAGGGCTGACAGGTCACCTATGGCATCATTTTCTTCTCTAAATGCTTTAGTATCTTATTAAGTTTACGTTTGTTTATGGGCTTGTGATTTTTTTAAAACTATCTAGCTTTTGTCACTATATCTGTGTTTAATATCTCTCCTTTATACTAGTATTCTCATCTGTAAGGGGTACTTTGCACACTACGACATCGCAGGTGCGATGTCGGTGGGGTCAAATCGGAAGTGACGCACATCCGTCGTTGCTGTCGACATCGCAGTATGTGAATCCTTTTACATACGATTAACGAGCGCAAAAGCGTCGTTATCCTATGATCGGTGTAGGGTCCGACATTTCCATAATTTCGCAGCAGCGACGGTACAATGTTGTTCCTCGTTCCAGCAGGCAGCACACATCGCTGAGTATGAAGCCGCAGGAGCGAGGAATATCACCTTACCTGCGTCCCAGCTGCAATGCGGAAGGAAGGAGGTGGGCGGGATGTTTACGTCCCATTCATCTCCGCCCCGCCGCTCCTATTGGCCATCTGCCGTGTGACGTCGCTCTGACGCCGCACGACACGCCCCCTTTGGAAGGAGGCGGTTCGCCGGCCAGAGCGACGTCGCAGGGCAGGTAAGTGCATGTGAAGCTGCCGTAGCGATAATGTTCACTACGGCACCAATCACAAGATATCGCTGCTGCGACGGGGGCGGGGACTATCGCGCTCGGCATCGCTAGCATCGGCTTGCGATGTCGTAGTGTGCAAAGTGCCTAACACTGACATCTGCTTGCTAATGTTATGATATTATGGTGCCCTTTTCCCCCTTGTTTTCATTTGCTGCATAATTTGGAGCAGACACGCAAAAGTGCCAAGAAGACCTTTTTAGCTTGTTCAATAGCTAAGGCACTACAATCAATGAAAATAGGAAATAGTGGATGAATTATTAATGATTTTTTGGTCAGTGTGACCACAATCCCCATCTGTAGTTATGGAGGGCGGCATATGTTCCCTATAGGGAGTTGCCTATGTCTTATTTGATTTTAAATGGTTTTCGTCTGCGTGCCAGTGTTGTTTGTCTTAATATGTTTTTGAAACAAAATAATGAAATTTTTATCTGGCGATCCCAAATGCTTTACACGTCAGCTTCTCTCTCTCTTCAATGCAATTGTTTTCTGATGTGTATTTGGTTAAGATCTAGGGATGATCGAATACCTCCAATATTCGGCTTCGCGAATATTTTCCGAGTACCTCGCTGCTATTTGATGCACAATGTAAGTCTATGGGAAGCCCGAATAGTTCCATATAGTTGTTATTCAGGTTTCCCATTGACTAAAGCGGGCTTTACACGCTGCCATATTGTTAATGAATTATCGTCGGGGTCACGGTGTTTGTGACGCATATCCGGTGTCATTAACGATATCGTAGTGTGTGACACTTATGAGCGACCTTAAACGATCGCAAAAGCGGTCAAAATCGTTTGCCACTTAGAGGTCGTCCTGAAACAAAAAATAGTTTTCTGTTTATTAGCGATGTTGTTCGTCGTTCTTGTGGCAACACACATCGCTATTTGTGACACCGAAGGAGCGACGAACATCTCCTTACCTGTCTCCACCGGCAATGAAGAAGGAAGGAGGTGGGCGGGATGTTACGTCCCGCTCATCTCCGCCCCTCCGCTTCTATTGGTCGCCTGCCGTGTGACGTCGCTGTGATGCCGCACAAACTGCCTCCTTAGAAAGGAGGCAGTTCGCCAGCCAGAGCGACGTCGCAGAGCAGGTATGTGCATGTGACGCTGCCGTAGCGATAATGTTCGCTACGGCAGCGATCACCACATATCGGCGGCGGATGCTATCGCGCTCGACATCGCCAGCAAATGCTAGTGATGTCGCAGCGTGTAAAGCCCGCTTAACATTGCGCATCGAATATTCGCGAATAGTCGAATAGCGACGAGGTATTTGGAAAATATTCGCGAAGCCGAATAATCGAAGTATTCGATCATCCTTATTAAGATCCCATTAGATATTATGGCGCCCTCTTCCCCCTTGTTTTCATTCGCTGCATAATTTTGAGCAGACTCTTAAAAGTGCCAAGAAGACCTTTTTAGCTTGTTGAATAGCAAATTTTCAGCAGGCACTACAGTCAATGAAAATAGGAAAGCCGGGCACCACAGCTGTGCGTGCTTGGTTGCTCACAATTAGAGGCTTACAGCCATCGGAGAAGATCAAAGCCCTGGTGGGGCTCAGTCCTGTCCGGAGGTCAGCAGATAGCATTAAAAAGCAGTAATGAATGACAGCACTCAGGTAGGGGTCCTCGGCTTTATTTACAGTAAATTACAGGCAAAAGGATGTGGGGAGAGAGAGGGAAGTGCGGGCATGCCGGACGACAGCCATTTCACACTTACACAGTGGGTGGACAGTTCATTTGGCAGCTGGTGGTTGGGTAGGCCAGATAATACGCATTTTAGTGCCATAAGATTCCCACAGTAAGGCATGTTGCTTTTGCAATTGCCAGTTCATGTATGTAGTGCTCAATTTACTTGAATTCTTTCCTCTACTGACTCTGTTTACAAAGTTGGCACCTTTGTGATCTGAACAAATGCCCAGGCTTGTCAACCGTTACTGTGAACAGCATACTCATGACCGCTGCTGGCCAGAGCCAGAATTGTGGCTGAGGATGCATGAACCGGCACATGCGCAACCAACAAGCATTGCTATTAGAATCCTATTGCACTAAAACACAGGTTACCGGGCCTACCCAACCACCGGCTGACAAATCAACCAAGCCTGCTGCTTCTTCCTTCTCCTGTGTCACTGACGAAACTATTCTCACACAGGTCTCCAACCGCAGAACCTCTACTTGTTTACCTGCTCAAGTCGGGGTGAGTGAGAGCCCATCAACTGCTATGGAAGTTACCATACCTGATTTTTTTGTTTTTTACCTATGTGAGACACCAAGGCCACATCCGGTTTTAAAATATTTTTATAGGATAATTTGAACATAAGGGTATATACAATACAATACAATACAATACAATACAGTACAATACAATACAGTACATTACCATAAATAACAATTAAAAGCATGTCATAACCTAGTTACTAAAGGCCGCTTTACACGCTACGATATCACTAAAGTGATGTTGTTGGGGTCACGGAATTTGTGGCGCACATCCGGCCGCGTTAGCGATGTCGTTGCGTGTGACACCTATGAGCGATTTTGAATCATTGCATAAACGTGCAAAATCGCTAATCGGTGACATCCCCCTATTCCCAATTATCGTTGCTGCTGCAGGTACGATGTTCTTTGTCATTCTTGCCGCACCACACATTGCTATGTGTGACACCGCAGGAACGAGGAACCTCACCTTACCTGCAGCCCCCCGCAATGAGGAAGGAAGGAGGTGGGCGGGATGTTCGTCCTGCTCATCTCCGCCCCTCCACTTTGATTGGATGGCCACTTAGTGACGTTGCTGTGACGCCAAACGAACCACCCCCTTAGAAAGGAGGTGGTTCGCCGGTCACAGCGACGTTGCTAGCCAGGTAAGTATGTGTGATGGGTCCGCGCGATTTTGTGCGCCACGGGCAGCGATTTGCCCGTGTCGCACAAACGATGGGGGCGAGTACACATTCTAGCGAGATCGCAGCGTGTAAAGCGGCCTTTACTCGTTGTACATAAACATTTAACACATAGGAATCTGAAACATAAGGAAAGAGAGGAAGGGAAAGAAAAAGGAAGGAAATATTTATTAGGGAAGAGGTAAAGAGCAAGAAGGAGAGGGAAATCCCTTAAAAAGGGAAAGATAACAAGCATCTAAACATCTACAAATACGTTACAATTCAGTTCTTGGATAAGTCTTGCTCTTATTAATGCATAGATTAAGTAGTGGAGGATTATGTAAAGTCTTGAATATAACTTGCTAAAGGTAGAGTACGGTATAATATATTCCTTGGAGAAAGGTCAACAGATAGAAGGGGATAAAAAGGCAGGTTAGTAATACATAGCAAGCAATGTTTAGCTCACTCTTGCCCAGGTCGAGATTAAACCTCAACTCTGGGGGGAAAGAGTCTGGCCTTTAGGTGAGATAAACAGTTCCTGAATTAAGGTCCTTAGTCCACCATTAACTGAAGAAGTACTAATGGATGTTCCAAGAAAAGAGTAATAGTTCCAAAGTATAAAGTTAGTGGTGGAGTATCCATTGTAATCCTACAGTGGCCTTATAAATGGTAGATCCAGTAGGGCTGAAAGATTTAGTAATCTTTTAAGTTAAAAACTCCTAAGATCAAGATCCATATTTTCAGACTACAACTGATCAGAGACCATGTAAACAAAATTCTTAATCAAGTGGAGTAGAGATGATGGCCATTCTGATCTATGTTTATGTTAAAGCGTTGAACCGAAATCCTCCGGTGATGAAAGAAAGAAGGACTTGTTTAAACCTAGCTTGATGGTTGCGGACTGTGACCATTTATATTTTATTCCACTGTTTATAAGTTTTTTTTGTGAAGCCCTTGAAAAGTTTCCTAGCTTGTAACAAAAACTCAATGAAGCTCCTATGACCTTTCGACTCTATCTCATTATTCAAATAATGAGATAGAGTCGAAAGGTCTTGGGAGCTTCATTGAATTTCTTGTTAGTGACAGCAATTTATTCCTTGCGTAGAGAGAGTAGAAGGTGACGATTATATCCCTTGGGGTCTCCTTGGGGAGGTAAGAAGGTTTTGGAATTCTGTAGACATCAGACACAAGTTCGTAATTTGATAGATATGGTATCAGTATGCTTGTCATTGTCTTAAGGTAATATGTTACCGTAAAGGCACCGTTACACGTGTCGATTTATCGTGCAATCGCATGTGCGATCGCACCCGCCCCCATCGTTTGTGCCTTATGGGCAATTTGTTGCCCATGTCACACAAAGTCGGTAACCCCCGTCACATGTACTTACCTTCCAAATGACCTCGATGTGGGTGGCGAACATCTTCTTCCTGAAGGGGGAGGGACATTCGGCGTCACAGTGATGTCACTCAGTGGCCGCCCAATAAAAGTGGAGGGGCGGAGATGAGTGGGACGTAACATCCTGCCCACCTCCTTCCTTCCGCATTGCCAGTGGACGCAGGTAAGCTGTAGTTCGTCGGTCCCGAGGTGTCACACATAGCGATGTGTGGTGCCTCGGGAACGATGAACAACCTGCGTCCTCCACAATCAACATTTTTTTGAAAATGAACGACGTGTCAGCGATGGACGATAAGGCGAGTATGTTCCATCGGTAACGCTCGTTCGTTGGTGTCACACGCAGAGACGTCGCCAACGATGCCGGATGTGCGTCCCGGCATCCGTGACCCCGGCGATATATCATTAAAGGGAACCTGTCAGCAGAAATTTTGCCCTAAACCTAAAAGTTTCCCCTTCTGCAGCTCCTGGGCTGCATTCTAGCAAGGTTCCTATAGTTATTCTATCCCCTTTTAGATCAAAATAAATAGTTTATAAAGTGGTACCTTTCAGTTTGAAAATCTTAATTCTACCATGGAGGCGGGCTGTCTGTTGTCCACTACTGTCCTTCCTGCCGCTTTAGGCCGTCCCCCAACGCTCATTTACATACTTCAGGACGCCGCCCAGTGCATCCGAGGTCTCGCGCATGCACCATGCCACTGTAGCAGGACTCTGCACAGTGCGACCGCTGGTGACGTTGCACAGGTACGAGATTATGGGTGGCGCTGTGATTTTAATCAGCAAGCTCCCGCCCATAATCTCGTGCCCGCGCTTTCCCCTCTGCCTCCACCGTTCTGCGCATGCCCTGGTTAAATGACCAGATGATCGGTGGTGTCCTGCTCTGCTCCTCCCATATATTTCCTGCTTCAGGGCTAGATGGGAAAGAGGTGACGTTGGGTCACCTGGCTAGGGCATGCACAGAACAGTTGAGGCAGAGGGGAAAGCGTGGGCACGAGATTATGGGTGGGAGCTTGCTGATGAAAATCACAGCGCTGCCCATAATCTCATGCCTGCGCAACATCACCAGCGGTCCCACTGTGCACAGTTCCACTACAGTGGCACGGCACGGGAGACCTCGGACGCACTGGGCGGCGTCCTGAGGTATGTAAATGAGCGTTGGGGGACGGCCTAAAGCGGCATTCCAAGAAAAGCAATTGCTGCCCACAGTAAAATTTGGTGGAGGTTCCATCATGCTTTGGGGCTGTGTGGCCAATGCTGGCACCGGGAATCTTGTTAAAGTTGAGGGTTGCATGGATTCAACTCAGTATCAGCAGATTCTTGACAATAATGTGCAAGAATCAGTGACGAAGTTGAAGTTACTCCAAATCTACTCAGGCATTCATGCAGAGGAACAATTACAATGTTCTGGAATGGCCATCCCAGTCCCTAGACCTGAATATCATTGAAAATCAGTGGGATGATTTGAAGCGGCTGTCCATGCTCGGCGACCATCAAACTTAACTGAACTGGAATTGTTTTGTAAACAGGAATGGTCAAATATACCTTCATGAAGGGTCCAGGAACTCATTAAAAGCTACAGGAAACGACTAGAGGCTGTGATTTTTGCAAAAGGAGGATCTACAAAATATTAATGTCACTTTTATGTTGAGGTGCCCATACTTTTGCACCGGTCAAATTTTGTTTAAATGCGGATTGCACATTTTCTGTTAGTACAATAAACCTCATTTCAATCCAGAAATATTACTGAGTTCCATCAGTTATTAGATATATGAAACTGAAATAGCTGTTGCAAAAACCCAAATTGTTATAAAGAAAAAAGGTTAACATTAATAGGGGTGCCGTAACTTTTTCATATGACTGTAGATGGATAGACTTATAGAATGTCCCATTCCCCTGTATTTAGTAATCTTGCACCTTTTAGTGCCTTTCATGTGGCACTAAAGGGTGTTTAGTTTTGTTTTTAGCCACAAATTAATTATTTTCCCCAAAAAATGACATGGAGTCCCCCCTTTTTTATACACAGTTGAGGTGAAACAGACAGTGGCAGCCTGCAGACCATGGCTGGCAGCTCTACCTTGGCTTGTACTCCAAGACAGAGGGCACCCCTTGCCATTATTTAAATTAAATTAAATAAATAATTTAAAACAAAAAATGTGGGCTCCCCCAAATTTGATCACCAGCCAAGATAAAGCGGACAACTGTCGTCTGGTATTCTCAGACTAGGGAGGTCCACGGTTACTGAAAATGCCCTAGCCTAAAAATAGCAGGCCGCAGCCACCCCAGAAGTGGTGCCACACTGGTGCGGTGACAAATTGGTTAATATATGGGGTTGATACCAGCTGCGTAATGTCACCTAGCATCAAGCCCTGGCATTAGTGATGTCACAGCATCTATCAGATACCTAACTCTCTAACCCAGTAAGTAATAAAAAAATAGACAACAAAAAAAAATATTTGAAAAAACACTCCCCAACACATTCCCTCTTTCACCATTTTATTAAAAAGAAAAAACAAATCCTAGTCCAGTGTAATCCATTAAGGGGGTTCCACGACGATCTATACCATACTTACTGTCCTAGTCAATGAAGAACAGAATGTTCCCCATTGGCTGGGAGAGCAGTGCAGTGAGCTATGCTAACATCATAAGGTTAGGCCAGGTCACTGCAGGGTATAAAAAGCACTGACGTCATGAGGTTAGCTGAGTTCATTACCTGCAGTGAACTCCGCTGAACTCGTCACGTCAGCACTCATCACTGAATTCCATGGCCGCCGCATTCTCAAGCAAACTGTCCTGTGAGCCCATGAGGCTTGATGTGAGAACGCAGCATCATGGAAGTCAGTGACGAGCACTGACATCACGAGGTCAGCGATCATCACAGCCTGTAATGATCTGAGCTAACTTCCTGATGTTAGCGGTCATCATCCCGCAATTTCTCAATCACTGCTATGTGAGTCACTGCGGGGCTGGCCAGGGCACTGCAACCTATACTACAGGGACTTAGACTGACTCCACACAAAAGTTCTTGCATTTGGCTTCAGGGGATCCTAGAAACCATATGTGAGTCAGAAATGCATGCAGGCAGATTCTCCAGTCTCTCTTCATTCAGTTTAATCCCTTTCCCATCCATTTTAGCCTTTTCCTCAGTTCCCCAGACCTCTTTGTTGGGTCCAGCAAAAAATTACTCACATTTCCTATTGACTTGCATTGTACTCGCTACTTGTAATGAACACATGAAAATTGCAAGTGTCGCGGGCGAAGGATGCCGCCGCCGCTGCACTCGCTAACGCTCGGGTTCGGCGCTGCTGCGATGGCTGCTCGGTGGCTCGAGTGGTGGGCCGGATCCGGGGACTCGAGCGGCGCTCCTCGCCCATGAGTGAAAGGGGGGTAGTTTGGTTTGGGGGATTTGGTCCGTGACGCCACCCACGGGTTGTGGTGAAGGTGGGCACCACCGCTGCTGGTGACGGGGATCCCGGGAGCGATGGCAGGGAGCAGCTGGGATGTTGTTTTCCCCCTCCGTGGGTAGGGGTTGGTAGTCCCGGGGCCCGGTGAGATGACGGGGAGGCAGGGTTGGCAAGGTGCAGGGTCGCCTGGACTGCGCAGCGCGATGCCGGATGGCACGGTTGTACTCAGCCACAAATGTACGCAAAGTCTCTGGTAAACCAAACGGCTGGATGGACGGGTCCCGCAGCCGGCTGCTGTAGTTTCTCCCGGACGGTTGGTGGTGGCTGCCTTTCCCTGCACCTGTGTGTATATTCGGTCCTGATGGATTCCCACCGGTAACCCGCTCCCCAGCGTGTATATGTGCCAGAGGAGCCCTTTTGCCCGCAGGCTCTGGCCCTTGGAACTCTAGCTGTGGCGGTAGCTGTATTTCCTTTTGCTGGTTGGACGGTTGCCTTCAATCGAGTCTTGGCTGTTAGAAAACCCCTGGGGTTCCGGTCACTGACGGATTTGACCTCTAATGGCGGCTCCAAGCCTGGTCGGGGGCCACAGGCCCTGCCTGAGTGTGCTGGCTTCACTTCGCTCACCGGTTCGGTACCGGCGGGCCACCGCCCATCCCCGGTCCTACGGTTCTGCGTTGATTCGCCTCTCCTGCAGACGGCCACCACCGTCTGCCAACCTTGCTCTTAGTGCCCGGGCCACACACCCGGACATGGTCAGTTTACTCCTCACTTCTTCACCTTCCTCACTCAACTCTCACTGAACTGAGCTCTCTTCCTTCTCCCGCCTCCAGGACTGTGAACTCCTCAGTGGGTGGGGCCAACCGCCTGGCTCCACCGCACCTGGTGTGGACATCAGCCTCTGGAGGGAGGCAACAAGGATTTTGTGTCTGGCTGATGTGCCTGTCTCAGGGTGGGGGTGTGTGTTGCAGTACCTGTGACGACCTGGCTAGTCCAGGGTGCCACACAAGTATGAGTATAGCGAATACGAATATTACAGTACTCGCTCATCACTAATGGAGACTCTGATCCAGATCTCCTTGTTATGTGTTGCCTGTAGTGGAGAGGTCTCAGAGCAACAGGCTTATTGCTGTTACTCATCCACCAACCTCTTGATTTGAAAAATGTAAATGGTGGGCCTCACCCTGTATGGTGCATGGCCCATGCCAAACTGCTGTGAAAAGACATGATGTGTACTCTTGGGCAGTTGATGAAACTGTACTGGTGTCTGCCCCTAATTTTTGGAAATATAGATATGTGGAGCCCCTGAGGCTTCAGTCGCCACAGGGTACTGCATCTGACTTAAGGTGTAGTACTCATCCCGGGTAGTGAAGAGGTTAACCACTGGTTTTCACTAACACAACACACACAGCTCAGGTGCTTTCCCGCTGGAACTGGGCTAAAGGTGGTCACCATAGCAACGGGTTTTTCCCAGCCACCAGTGAGTCATCAGGAAGGTGGGGGCAGCACAGGGGAAGTGAGAGAGAACACAGTTTTTACCTCAGAATAGTCTGGGACACGGAACAAGACAGTCACTGGGGAGATTGCTTTGGAGCTTCCCCAGAAAGACCAGCGAAGGAGAGTGCTTGAGGGCTTTTTTGGCAGGAGAAGGACAAGAGTACCATAAAATCCAGAGATTCACAGAAACACGGGGGCTAAGGAGAGTGCTTCAGTGCTTCCTTAGTTAGGACCGGACAGACTTGAAGAAGCAGGAGTTTACTGGGTGGACTGGAGAGACAGAGGAGCAACACAGTAGCCGAGGGGTGAGCCTAATGCGGGCATCACATGAGACAATCTATTGTGCGATATGTCGTCGGGGTCACGGTTTTCGTGACGCACATCCGGCATCGTTTGCGACGTCATTTCGTGTGACACCTACGAGCGTCCCAGAACGATCGCAAATCGGTTACAAATCGTGTATCATTTACACGTCGTTTATTTTCAAAAAATCGTTTATTTTTCTTTGCGCAGGTTGTTCATCGTACCCGGGGAAGCACACATCGCTCCGTGTGACACCCCGGGAATGATGAACACAGCTTACCTGCATCCCGCGGCTCCTGCCGGCTATGCAGAAGGAAGGAGGTGGGCGGGATGTTTACGTCCTGCTCATCTCCACCCTTCCACTTCTATTGGCCGGCGGCTGTGTGACATCGCAATGACGCCAAATGTCCCACCCCCTTCAGGAAGAGGATGTTCGCCGCCCACAGCGACGTCACTCAGCAGGTAAGTACGTGTGACGGCAGTTTAACGACTTTGTGCGCCACGGACAACTAATTTCTCGTGATGCACAAACGACGGGGCGGGTACGATCGATAGATTGTATTGTGTGACGCCCGCATTACAGCCCCTTCGGGACCAGTGTAGTCAGGGTGCAGACCCCTAAGGTGACGTACACTCCACGTTGTGCCATCAGAATCTGCAGGGAAGGGGGATTTCATGTTCCATTGCCCACCACAAAGGTCTTAGGGCACAGTAGAATATAGTGTCAGGAGTCAAGACCACGGTCGGCTCCACATCTAATTTGCGCTACCTGTGGATGGGACGGGAACTAAACTGTAATGCCTGATAGGAGCCACAGACTCAGACTGGTTGTAAGGGGAATCTAGAGAAAAGCCACTCACAAAGCAGGACCCCAAGAACTCTGCAACCCTTTAACCCCTATACAGAGATTTGGAATCACACAGGGCCTCAGAGATCGCTACCTGTGGTAGACTGTAGTCCGTGGTCATCAGGCAGGGTCAAAATCCAGGAGATGCAAAACAGGAACAGAATCGGCAGGCAAGGGTGTAGTGAGGAGACAAAGCAGGGGTCAAATCCGGAACTGGCAGCAAGGTACAAAAACGACAGGCAGGAGGGTAGTCAAACAACAAGCAAGGTCAGCGCACAGGAATCACAATACAAACAGCACATGAGCCAGGAGAACAGAACTATCACTGGCAGTGGTCATGTGACAGGAGGGGGAATAAGAAGGGTGTGGTGTCTTCCCATAGCTGCAGGTGAATGTTGGCCACCTCAGCCGGGAGACACATGCCACCTACAGTCCGCCAGTGGTACTGCAGGTTCCAGAGAAACCCAGTCTAGTGGATGAGCGGAGCCTCTGCTCCGCAGAGCCATGGGCAGCGACTCCTCTCCCATCACCAGCACTATCCATGGTGGGAACATGGCGTCGTTTGGTGATCTGAGCAGAAGTCACAGGAGCGGACTCCGATGGGGACGTGACATAAACTCAAGGACACTGGGGTCCCTAAGTAGCTTCACGCCACGGAGATCCACGCTACAAAGCGCAAGGAAGGAAGGTCTCACAGCTTCACAATACCGGTGGTGGCCTTGGAATCATCTGGGATCGGCTGAGGCCCATCACGGCGGAAACCAGCACTCCAAGGGTGACGACCTGACACCGAGTAAAAGAACTTTGTCCGCAGTCCTGATATTGTCCCGTCATTGCTGGCGCCATTGCCCCGTGCTCCGGCGCCAAGGGCCACTACCATCCCCCACCATCATCCTTCCTTGGGGCCTAGCTCTGCCTGTGGGGAGCTGGACCATCTGCCCCAGAGGAGAGCAACGTCTCGCAGCGGTGGCTGATCATTGGTTGCATACCACAGGTGGTGCTGCAAAGCAAATCCCCATCATCCCCCTATACTGGTCACCTTCCACCCTGTTATTGACACAACGATGGGGCAACAGAGCCAGTTCAGGCCATTCACAGCAACCACAAATACCACTGGCCCAGTGATGAGTAGCCTTGAGGCCCCGTGGGTGCGTCAGATACTCCTAGTTGGGTTTCCAAGTTGTGTCTATTTTGAAGTGGTAAGGATCTCAGAGCAAGAGGCCTATTCCTGTCACTCATCCACCCTTTGGTTTTAAAGCTGTAAATGCTAGGCCCGACCTTGCGTGATGCATGGTCCTTACCTGACTGCAGCGCTATGGGTACTGTTGGGCAATTGATACCACTATTCTACTGTCTGCCTCTATTTTCTGGAAATGTGCAGGCTCCACGATGGATCTCCAAATAGTATCTTGTCTGTAATGGAACGGTTTCAGAGCAGCTGGCTTACTCCTGTAACTGATCCAATATTTCTTATGTTAATAGTTTAGGAAGTTAAGGGCTGTGCCACAACCATGTGGCCCATTGTAAAATGGTTTGAGTTGTTGTGGTAGCTTTGTTCCACACCTAAAGGTGTTGTCTGTGGCTATTATTTTCCCTCCCATTGAATTTAACAGGCTAGGTTAGTTTCGGCAAACACAGGCGAGCTCAGTTAATCAGAACAGAACCGAACCTCGGCTGCTTCACTCATCTCTGATGATCTCTCATATTGCTCAGCATGTGTTTCTGTGTGCTGGGCTTGTGGAAGGAGTTCGGCAGAATTAGTGAGGGATGAGACCAGACATTATATCTCAATTGTTTATATTGATTAACTGGTAAAAACATATTTCAAAACCAGAGATCTTCATAATTTTTGCGCTAAATCAACCCAAAATTACAAGTTGATAACGTACTTTACTTACTTCCTACAGGGTATTTGATCATTTTGTTTCTATCTTTTATCTGATAAATGACCCCAGTGTGAACATACTCTTTTACATCTCATGTATACCAACTTATGCTCCAGGTCATTTCTTTGTGCCTTTCATGTAGAGTAGCGGTATGAGGCTCCCCTCAAATTTATTCCACCTGTAGGCTTTAGGCACCCCAGTCTGACAGTAAATATACTTATCCAGTCACCAGTCAGTGCATCTTTTCTTACTCGTTTTCTACTAGGACAAATGTAAAATGAGCTTTGTATGATGTGATCTGCTTTTCATATGTAGACCTGCTCCGGCTCGGAGTCCATGTGATGCAGTTTGCATTTTCATCAGAAATATTGTAAGATTTGAATACATGTAAACATTTTATTATTAAACCTTCTATAAAAGCCTCGCTGAGTTATCGGGATCCTCACCGCACAGGAGAGATGGCCGATTACACCGAGGAGGATGCTTATGACAAGTATCTCAATGTTTTTGCAATAATTACTCTCATACCCGGATTGGTGATACATTCATTTATTATTGGCGTCAATGTCAATGACTGGTGGAAAGGAAGATCGGTGACTTCTGTTGACCACGTTATAACTTCTCTTGCGATTACAAGGATGGGCTCCCAATGTGGTTATATTATATTTTTCTTTATAGAGTCATTCCTCCAGAGCAGCCAGTATTTAGATGTAATTCTATCTATTTTTTCCATGTCTTATCCTTTCTTTACTTATTGTAATATTTGGCTGACATCTCTGCTCTCCATTGTCTTCTGTCTGAAGATCTCCACCCTCCGCACCAGACAGTTCCTACATCTGAGGAGGATGATATTACCCCGGACTGGTCATTTCATTGTGGCCTCAGGACTTATCTCTGCTGTTAGTTGCTTATTGACCTTGTGGATAAATGTACCTCAGAATAACGATGATGGATCACATAATACAACCATCCAAAATCAACTCTATGATGATGGCAATTTTGCAAGTGTATACTATTTTAATATAGGAGCCTTCATCCCAATGATTTTCTATTTGATCTCCTCCATCTTCCTCTTCGCCTCCTTGTATCATCACACAGTAAAGATGAAGATGAGCAGTAATGTATCCATCAATTTGGAGACGTATTACTCAGCCATGAAATTTATATCCATTACGTTCATATACAACATTATATACGTTTTTGGTCTTTTTGCTCATATTGTCTGTTCTGTTCTTTATGGTGCGGGTTTTTCATGGCTTAACAGAATATTTGTATTTCTGCCATCTCTACATTCCTCCTACCTGATCTACAGAACAGCCAAACTCCGGAGTCAGATGTCTGAGGCTCTACAATCTTTCATTGACCTCTTGTTTCCAAGGAAAAGTACAGAAACCAGAAACAATATAGAACTAGTAGATCAATGAGGTAAATCCATAGGATGGGGCATCATTTCATGATAGGTGGTTGTCTAACTCTCACATTAATCTACACAATAAAGGGACCATGACCTCGCTGGGGCACTGCACACAACACTGTACATTTGGATATCAGACTATATAAACGAATGAGGCTAAGGGTGGCTTTACACGCTACGACATCGCTAAAGCGATCTCGTTGGGGTCACGGATTTTGTGACGCACATCTGGCCGCAATAGCAATGTCGTTGCGTGTGATTAGTGATTAGTGATTTTGAATCGTTGCAAAAACATTCAAAATCGCTAATCAGCGACATGGGGATCCATTCCCAATTATCGTTGCTGCTGCAGTAACGATGTTGTTCCTCATTCCTGCGGCAGCACACATCGCTACGTGTGACACTGCAGGAACGAGGAACATCTCCTTACCTGCGTTCACCGGAAAAGGAGGAAGGAAGGAGGTGGGCGGCATGTTGCAGCCGATCATCTCCTCCCCTCCTTTTCTATTTAGCGGCGGTTCAGTGACGCTGCTGTGACGTTGTTGTGACAGTGAATGAACCACCCCCTTAGAAAGGACGCGGTTTGACGGTCATAGTGACGTCGCAGAGCAGGTATGTTCGTTTGACGCTGCCATAGCGATAATGTTCGCTACGGCAGCGATCACCACATAACGGCCATGCGATGGGGCAGGTGCAATCGCGCTCGACATCGTTAGCAAATTCTAGCGATGTCGCAGCGTGCAAAGCACCCCTAAGTGGAGCTGAGGTGTATATCAAGTAACAACAAACAATGTGACTCTGTTCATGGACGGCTAAGAGACTTGCTGACTTAACTTTTTCTCTTAGTTTATAGTCATCAGTGGAGAGGACTAGGGATGATCGAATACCTCAAATATTCGGCTACGCCCATACCCGCCGAATAGGTTACCGCTATTTGACTATTTGCGAATATTCGATGCGCAATGTAAGTCTATGGGAAACCCGAATAGCTGCCAAATAGCAACTATTCTGGCTTCCCATAGACTTACATTGCGCATCGAATATTTGCATATCGGCGACCTATTCGTTGGATATTTGCAAAGCCGAATATTGCTGAATATTTGTGATATTCGATCATCCCTAGAGATGACCATGTGTCCACCTCCCTCGTATGTACCTCCTATGGGAAGACTGCTGGACTGGAAGGATAGTAGTCCTCACCTCCTCTTCTCCTTTCTTTTCCTTTTCAGTAATGCAGTGATTGAATACTGGACCTTACTTTATAATTCATTTATAGTGTAGAGAATAAAAAAATCTACTTTTATAATATCGAAGCCGACAACAAAGTGATGTTACCAGATTCTGTAAGTCATTGTTGGTTTCTCATCTATTTAGTATAAAATACAATTTAGTTGTTTCAATTGCTTTTTTTTCCTGCAATGTTTATTTTATTGATTTATATATTTTTATATATATAAATCAATATAATTTTTATTGATTTATATATTTATTAAATTACATAAATCTTTTTTAATCAATCTCTTATGTTATGCAGCAATGAAATGTCGGATATATTCTAGTCACTGTGCAACAAAAAATACAAAAAATAACTTTTCGTCGCTACTGCGCAAAATTTTTTGTCCTATACTAAATTGAGTGTGCATATTCCAAATCCAGAGTCAGAATTGTTGTAATACGTCAACAAAATGTTATGTTTAACCCCATCACCCCCAAGTGATTTTCAGTTTTTCCGCTCCATAACTTTTTTTTACTTTTCCCTCAATCTTGGCGTATAAGAGCTTATTTTTTGTGGGATGAGTTGTAGTCTTACATGAAGTCATAAGTTTTACCATATAGTGTACTGGAAAACTGCAAAAAAATTCCAAGTGCGGAAAAATTGCCAAAAAAAGTGCAATTGCACGATTGGGTTTTTGGGGTATTTTATGCACCGTGTTCCTTATATGGTAAAACTGATGTGTCGATGTAATACCTCAGGTTGTTACGAGTTCGTAGACACCAAACATGTATAAGTTTACTGATATCTAAGGAATTAACAAAATTCATATGTTTGTCAAAAAAAAGTGGCACACTTTTTGTGCCATATTCCGAAAACTGTAGTGTTCTAATTTTTGGGATCTGGAGCTCGGTGATGCCATATTTTTGCATTTCAAGCTGATAATTTTAATTGTACCATTTTTGGGCGGATGCCATCTTTTGATCGCCTGTTTTTGAATTTTGTGCAAAATTTGTGGCGACTAAAAAACATAATTTTGGCGTTTTGGATTTTTTTTTGCCAGTACGCCGCTTACCAATTAAGTTAATTGATTTTATATTTTGATAGAGCAAAGATTTATGAATGTGGCAATACCAAATTTGTGTATATTTTTTATTTTTTTAACCCTTTAATTTTCAATGTGGCGAAATGGGGGTGATTTGAACTTTTTTTTAAATTTTTAAAACTTTTTTTTTTACTTTTTTTTTAAATTTTACTAGTCCTGTAAGGATCAGCAGTCTGATCGCTTCTTCCTTTCTGGAGATCACAGCTGCACAGCTGAGATCTGCAGGTAGGCTGCTTTACTCTCACACATGACAGTCTGCCGGGTGCAAGAGGAAAGTGACACATGATAACTACAGGAGTCATCACATGACCCTGAGCTACCATGGCAACTATCGGCTCCATGTGATCACGTCACTTGACTTCTGATGTTGCCAGGTAAGTGAATGCTGGGATGTGCACCACGCTGTGACATTCTTACAGAGCAGTAAAAGGGTTTAACAGGCACGAGTGGAACATGGATCCACTTGTGCCTGATAGCTGCACAAGTCAACTGTTCAAGTCAGCTAACATGTGCGTGATTCCCTGCCTGTGGCAGCCAGCAGTGAGTATGCCGAAATGAAACAGGATGCACCCAGTATGTCCAATATTGGTAAGAGGTTCAGTTTGCACAAACATATGAAGTAATTTGAAAGCATTGAATAAATTTGTACAGAACGAGTTACAATAACCTGATTTACATCAGAGTTTTTGTAGTAAATAGTTGATGAAAATGTCATGGAATAACAAAACTACAAGAAGTTCTTTAATCCATTGCAAAAACCAGCAGTAGTCCCCCGTTAGCCCAGTGTAACACACAGTGCAACAAATATGAGGTGCCAGCTTTTATTTTGACCTCCAACTTGACAGTCAAAGTAATACTTGTAAGCAATGCGCACTCACTTTGTGAGATTCTAGCCCTGATCGTGAGTAGTGTATTTGCCACATATGTAGCAGGAATTGTTCGGATTGGTAACACATTTGTATCTATCCATCTTAAGGCCGCTTTACATGCTATGACATCGCTAATGCGATGTCGTTGGGGTCACGGAATTTGTGACGCACATCTGGCAGCTTTAGCGATGTCGTTGTGTGTGACACCTATGAGCGATTTTGAATCGTCGCAAAAACGTTCAAAATCGTTCATCGGTGACATGCCACCCTCCTCCCAATTATCATTGCTGCTTCCACGATGTAGTTTGTCGTTCCTGTGGCAGCACACATCACTCTGTGAGACACCGCAGGAACGAGGAACCTCACCTTACCAGCATCCCGCCCCAAATGAGGAAGGAAGGAGGTGGACAGGATGTTCGACCCGCTCTTCTCTGCCCCTCCGCTTTGATTGGGTGGCCGCTTAGTGACGTCACTGTGATGCCGAACGAACTGCCCCCTTAGAAAGGAGGTGGTTCGTCGGTCACAGCGACGTCGCTAGGCAGGTAAGTACGTGTGACAGGTCCATGCAATTTTGTGCACCACGGGCAGCGATTTGCCCATGTCGCACAAACGATGGGGGCGGGTACACCCGTTAGCGATATCGGTACCAATATCGCAGCATCTAAAGCGGGCTTTAGGAGTATAAACTGCTATAACTATAATGGATCCAATCTTTTTGACAAACTCTGTCTAGCTTGCATTATATACTTACTGCTGACATCAGCATATAGACCTGTTTTAGCAAGTCCGGACAGGTCCAGGCATGTCCGCAGGAATATTTACAATATAATCTAATGCATTAATATTATAATGAGTGCTTTGCATGCAAACCTTAAAATCTAGATGTGCCAGGCAAATTTGGAGTTCATATTTGGAATCAGCGCATTTAACTTAGTATAAATTACATTTTTTCTCTCAGTACCAAAATCATTGTTGTGCAGTGATTTGTATTTCCATCTGATTCATTTGACCAAACTGTAAAGCAAAGTTTTGCTCAGAAGTACATTTTTAAGGCCACTTCACATGTTCTGAATATTTCGCCCCTCAAATGGAATTTTAATGAGTGTAAATGAGCAATGAAATCCACAAATCTTTCGTCCAGCTATTTTCTTACTTTCAATTTTTCAGCATTTTCAATTCAATCATATCCAATATGGTTGGATAGTAAACTCACAGTTTTCATGTTACATCCATATGAAAAAATGTGTTTCTTCTTTTTGAAGTCTGTAGTTATGTTGAGCTTTGAAAACATAAATGTTTTCAGATTTTTCATTCCTTTGTTTCTAATGGATGTTTTGTGGTAATATAGCAAGATAAGGACTTATACTGATGAGCAAAAGGGTAACAATGTTTTGATTTTTTAATTTTCAGGCTCCATATCTCACTGTCCTCTACAGCTTTGAGCGTGAGACGACCTTCATTTTACAGACAATCATCTTTGCCTTCTCATACATAAATTTAACTTGCAGCTATTTAGCATATGATTAGTTATGCAGATTCTTGTCATGTTACTGTTTTGCTCCTAAAAATCTAAATATAAATTTTTACTATTTTCAATGGAACAAGTCGGCGGCTCTCTCCGTAAGTAAAATAAGTCCGTTATTAAATATTCATAAAAAAAATTCCCACACTGGAGTAGCGGATGAAGGACAAGAAAAATGAACAGTGACAACGAACGTTTTACTCCGGTATGCCCTGTGACGTGTTTCTGATAGGAAATGGTGTGGCCAGTGTAATTTTATGAAGATACCATGTGGACACATCATTAACTCTTTAATATTCAGATTACTATCAATTTAAGGTTAAAAAAGTGATTGCATAATTGAGAAGATATTTCAAACTATAACATAAAAAAACTATAAGATGCTACATTGTAAAATGAAAGGAGGCTTCACAATAACTGAGACGTCATTTTTATCATTTAAACCCAGAGGTCCTTGTGCATTGGTTTTCATTATCCTAGAGTCCTCTCTTTGTAGCAATAATTTATGTCTATCACCTCCATTCCTGAGAGCTGTATCCTCTTCTAAACCGAAGAATTGCAAGACGCGGACGTCTGCTGCATGGACTTCTCTAACATGTCCAATCAATTTAGGAGAGACATTGCCTGAACTGATAGAGCGTGTTTGCTCTCTAAATCTTCTAAATAATTGTCTACTTGTTTTTCCTATATAGAAAAATGTAGATGGACAAATGATTGCATTAATGAGGTATTTAGTTTTGCAAGTAATAAAATATCTAACATGATGATTACTTGACCTAAATGGATAAATGGATGTGATTTTCTGTAAAATATTGGTTGCAAAATGAACAATGATCCCATTTGAAATTGCCCTTATCGATCATTTTTGTCTAACCATGTTATTACTTTTTCATAAAGGAAATAGTTTTCTACCAGTAAGTCTTTTATATTATTGCCCGGTCTGTGTAACTCCTGCTTGGATCCACAGACTCAGGTGGGATGTAATGGAAAGACTAGAGGGAAGCCACTCACCAAGCAGGACCCCTAGAACCCTGAAACCCTTTAACCCTTATACAGGGATTTGAAATTACACAAGGCCCTGCAGATCATTACCTGTGGAAGGCAGCAGTCCGAGAGAGTAGTCATCAGGCAGGGTCAAACCAGGAATGCAGAACAGGGACAGAATCGGCAGGCAAGGACGTAATCAGAAAACGTAGCAGAGGTCAAATCTGGATTGGGCAGCAGGCAGGAGGGTAGTCAGAAAACACGCAGAAGTCCACACACAGGAATCACAAGACAAAACAGGGCAGAACAGGAGCCAGGAAATAAGAACTATCAGAACTATCTCTGGCAGTGGTCAGCAGACAGGAGGGGAATTAAGAAGGGTGTGGTGTCTTCCCATTGGCTGTAGCTGAATGATGGTAACTTCAGCTGGAAGACACACACCACCTATAGTCAGTCAGTGGTACTGCAGATCTCAAGGAAACCCAGCCCAGTGGATGAGCGGAGCCTGCGCCCACCGGTGCCGCTGGCATCGACTCCTCTCCCATCACCAGCACCATCCACGGCAGGAACATGGCGTCACCTGGTGATCGGAGT
Organism: Anomaloglossus baeobatrachus; assembly: GCF_048569485.1. NCBI lineage: Eukaryota > Metazoa > Chordata > Amphibia > Anura > Aromobatidae > Anomaloglossus > Anomaloglossus baeobatrachus. The sequence continues at coordinate 685,992,759 of NC_134355.1, read as the reverse complement.
AGAAGTCGCTAGAGCGGTCTCCGGTGGTGACGTAACAGTCTATATATGATCAAAGGGTGAAATGCCACTACCTTCTTCAAATACGCATCTCTTTACAGGAGGGGCCAATAGTTTATCGCTATTTTAATATTTTTATCCAGATTGCAGATTTACAGGTGATAGGTTGGTGAGACCTTTCACAATTCCAAATAAGCCATAGCTGTAAAAAAAAAGACATTAACCGCACATGTAAAAATCATGCTTTGATCTGATGCCGCTAGGTAAAATTTATGTACCTGAACATCAAGTACTTAGTTTAACATTCTAATCAGATTGTATGAATCCCACTGCCGCGGCTCCATACAATCGGATAAGAATATTAAACCAAGAGGCTCATGTTCAGGTATATAAATTTTTGCTTAGCGGCATTAGATCAAGGTATGATAATTGGATGCACGGTTCATGTTTTTTTCTACAGCTATGGCAAGTGATCAAATATTTAGGAATACATTTACGGTAAAAGTTGGTAAACCCCAAAAAGCGCTTCAATGCTTTCAAGTTTTCTGGATGATCCCAGTCAAGTACTGCACAGACCTTCTCAGGATTCATCCGAAACCCTGAAGACTACAACAAGTACTCCAAAAATTGCACCTCTTGGACAGCAAAAACACACTTCTCCAGTTTGGCATTCAGTTTGTTATCTCTTAAAATCTGTACTACTTGTTTTACATGTTTCTGATGTGTCTCCATATTGAGTGAGTGGATCAACAATCAGGTGAGAAGAACACAAACCTGCCTACCAAATGGTGAAAAATATATATTCACAAAACGTTGGAACATGGCAGTGGCATTTGTGAGACAAAATGGCATGACCACATTTTGAAAATGTTCCTCAAGTGTATTGAAAGCCATTTTAAATTCATCCTGTTCTATTATTCCAACCAAATTGTGAGGCCCCTTTAAGTCCAACTTGGAGAACCACTTAGATCCCACAATCTGGTTAAATAAATCCGGAATCACATAAAGAGGATGTGGGTCTCGGATGGTAATCAAATTCAAGTAAGGGCAGAGACCCCTGTGTTGTTAATACATTTTCCAGTTTGGGGCTCCCTCTTTTGGTCAGTGCTGGTGGTGCAATTGATTTGTGGAATGAGAGCCACACACCTGTAGAGGACTGGCAATCAGGCCTTCCAGATTGGGACTATATAACTGAGTAGTTTTTTCCTGTTACTTGTTGTTACGGTGCTCAATTGATTTCCTGTGTGTTAAGGACATTCTTAAACCAGCCCTGCTCACTACAAGAACTCTTCTCAAGATAATCTTTGTACCTTGCTTATTGTTTCCCCTTTCATGTTTTTTTTTTCTGTTTTGATACTATGGCTTGATTTCTATTTTGCCTGTGTGGAGTTCCTGGTGGAATTGGATTATTCCCTGCTGGAAGTGTCTGTATATTTAGCTCCATAATTATGCAATGTATTATGTTTTGTCATGCTTGGTATTAAATTCAGTCCCTCATCTATATTAGTGTTTTTGTATCCCAGTAACTTCAGAGTACTGATATAGTGGGGGAGCAGCCGTCTGGCCTCAGGGTTTTTTCCATGTCAGGCGTGCTGAGATTTTTTAGGGTTTTTACGGCTGCAGACAGTGCTCTTTCCTATCCTTTCCTAAAAAGATAGTTTGAGCCTCATCTTTGCTGAAACCTGTTTTCTAGCTTTGTATTGTGTTTTCCTATATCACTGTAGTCTTAACATGTGGGGGGCTATCTATATCTTTGGGGATTGCTCCGAGGAAGATTAGCTTTTCTTATATTTCTATCTGTAAGAATATTTAGTTCTCTGGCTGTGTCCAGACGACTAGGTCATAGTAGGTCATCATAGGCTCGTTACACAGCTACTTCTAGTTGTGTGTCAGTATTAGGTCTGCAGTCCGTTAAGGTTCCAGCCACTCTGCTTACTTTTTGGCTTTCCACATTTTTTGATCCTCCTCGATCCCTGAATCATAACAGTAGCACCGACCTCACCTAAATTTCCAGGGTACTCAAAGGAAGGGAAAAAAAAAGTGTGTCAGAATTTATTTTTTTTGTGTGTTTTTCATCTTTTTTTCTGGGTGTCATGGAGGATCTTGTGCTGTTATGGAGGTTACACAATTAGCTGAGCGAGTTGATCAGCTTACGTCTCAGGGTAAGGATCTATCCGATGATTATCTTGCCCAGACACTTGCGTTAGAACCTGAGATACATTTACCTGATTGGTTCTCTTGGGATCAGTCTAAATTTTTGAACTTCAAGAACAAATGGAGGTTATTCTTTTACCTTGAAACTAGAGATGAGCGAACCGGTCCCGGTTCGGCTCGAGGTCGGTTCGCCGAACGGGGATCCCGTTCGAGTTTGGTTCGTCGAACGTTCGACGAACTGAACTCGAACCAATAGGCTATAATGGGAGGCAATCACAAACACATAAAAATGCATTATAAATGTACACAAACAGTTAATAAACATTGCCATAACACTTACCGGTCCCCGCGATCCCTTCTGCACTCTGTCTCCTGCCGCTATTCCATCCGATGATCGCTTAATCCTCCCGGTGACCTGCACTGCCAGCAGAGATGCAGGACCTATCGTGACGTCAAAATAGCCATGTGACCAGTCACGTGGCTATTATCTCATTGGCTACAGACTGGTCACATGACTATGACGCGCCATGTAGGACCTGCGAGTGCATCTCTCCGGTACACGGTGCATATATGTGTATCGCCGTGTACCGGCGACATGCTCTGGCACACGGTCGACTCCCCATTCCGTTAGGGACCGGCTGACACAGCCGGTCATTAACGGAGATCACCGTTGCCATAGCAACGCAGTTAGCGGTGACGTCACCGTCAACCGCGGCTCTGAGAGCACCATTGCTATGGTAACGCGTCTGTCAGCGTTACCGCTGTTACCGCTGACAGCCAGCACTGATCACTCACGGAGTGAAGGCTGCACGCTGCTTCCCGATTGTAGTGAGGATTGTAGTGAGGATGAGGTTCCCCAGCCCCAAGTGATGAGCTGGTGAACCTCATCCTCACTATAATCGTCACTACTACTACACTAGTGAGGATTGTAGTGAGGATGAGGTTCCCCAGCCCCAAGTGATGAGCTGGTGAACCTCATCCTTCCTCACTACAATCGTCATTACTACTACACTAGAAAGAAAGAAGACAGAAGAGCAGGATCGTGGAGGGCTGACAGGGGGAAATAAAGATGGAGTCTCTAATGTGTCTGTGTATTTATTTCTATTAAAGTATTTTTTCTCTGTGTGGTGTTTTTTTTTAACCCTTTATTGGAGATTCTTAATGGCTGGGTCAAACGTGCCTGACATTAAGAATCTCTGGCTTAATACTGGCTAGTAAAACAAAGCCAGTATTAACTCATGATTACCCAACAAGCCACCCGGCTCCAGGGCTGTTGGAAGAGTTGGATACAGCGCCAGATGATGGCGCTTCTATGAGAGCGCCATTTTCTGGGACGGCTGCCTCCAACCCCCAGTTGCCTATTTGTACCCGGCTGGGAACCAAAAATATAGGGAAGCCTGTTTTTTTTAATTATTTCACTTATTTCATGAAATAATTAAAAAACAAATGACGTAGGCTTCGCCCCATTTTTGTGTCCAGCCAGGTACAACTAGGCAGCTGGGGATTGCAATCCGCAGCACAGGTTGGCCTGAGCTTTCTGGGCCCCACTGCTGCGAATTGCAGTCTGCAGCCGCCTCAGAAAATGGCATTTTCATAGAAGCGCCATATTCTGGCGCTGTATCCAACTCTTCCAGCACCTGCCTGCTATACCTGGCTAGCATACAAAAATATGGCGAAGCTCACGTCCTTTTTTTGTAGTTTTTTGGCAAAAAAAATAAAAAATGCTTCCCTGGATTTTCCATTGCCAGTGAAGGTAACACCAAGCAGTGGGGGTTAGCAGCCAGTAGCTGCTTGGATTACCCTTAGCTAGCAATACAAAAAATGCAGCGGGAGCCCATATATATTTTTTTAAATTATTTATTTAAATAACTAAAAATAAAATGGGCTTCCCTTTATTTTGATTGCTGGACATCACAGTGCTATAAAAATAAATCTTTAAAAAAATGACGTAGCACTCCGCGGTATTTTTGATTCTCAGCGCAGATAAAGCAGACAGCTATGGGTTGCCACCCCCATCTGCCTGCCGTTACCTTGGTTGGCAATCAAAATACAGGGAAGCCCATTAATTTTTTCTATTTAAAAAATAGTTAAAAAAAAAAATGACATTGGGTCCCCCCATTTTTGATAGCCAGCTAGGGTAAAGCAGACAGCTGTAGCCTGAAAACCACAGCTGGCAGCTTTACCGTGGTTGGGGATCCAATGTGGAGGTCCCCTCAGGCTCTTTTTTATAATTATTTTATAAATATTAATAATTACACAATAAAAGTAGGGTCCCCCCCAAATTGGATCACCAGGTAAAGCGGACAGCTGTGGTCTGGTATTCTCAGGGTGGGAAGGTCCATAGTTATTGGGCCTTCACAGCCTAAAAATAGCAGGCCGCAGGCACCCCAGACGTGGCGCATCCACTAGATGCGCCAATCCTGGCGCTTCAACCCAGCTCATCCCGTGCCCTGGTGCAGTGGCAAACGGGGTAATAAATCGGGTTGATACTAGCTGTAAAGTCACCTGAGATCAAGCCCAGCAGTTTGTGATGTCATGGCGTCTATTAGATACCCAACATCATAAACTGTCAGTACTAACAAAAAAAAAAAAAATCGACAAAAGAAATTTATTTGAAAAAACAGTCCCCAAAACATTTCCTCTTTCACCAATTTATTGTAAGAAAAAAAATAAAGGGGTCCCACGACGACTCTGGACCGTCTAGAATATGGGGGGGGAGACACTCAGGGAACGTATCCCCCATTTTCTAGGAGTGCGGACCCTTCATGTGAGGAGTGTGGGTGCAATGAATCTGCACTCACTCTTCTCGGGTCCACAGCAGCAGAGTCCATGTCGTAATGGTTGCTACCAAAGCTGCAATGCGCTGCTCATGAGGTAAGGGCATGCCTAATCAGGAGAACTACTGTAGAGGAAGCTCTGCTCACTGGTATATAGGTGCTCAGAGGTAATAATAGATAAAATTAGTGAGTAACCTCGGCACTCTGAATTTCCCAGACTAAGTCAGTAAGTCACAACGAATAGTAATGCAAAATCACTCTTTATTGGTCCGTATTAAGAAAAAAAAAATTTTCATAAGCATATGTTTTTGTCCAAAACAAGTTACAAATGACGTTTCGGCCTGAGCCTTCGTCAGATTGGACTTATCTGCATGTAATCATGAAAAATGACAATAATCAGTATCACATAAGAGTGAGCGAACAATAACATAAACTCGAACAATGTAGAGGTACAATTGGGATGCAGGAAAAAAATTGCAACACAGCAAGAAATGAAACACATGATACAAATGTCATAATACAGTACAAGGACAATATAGTAATGACAAATATGGGGTCAGAGTAGGCTTAGATAGCTCTGGTACGAAAGAGAAGTCAATCATAAAGTAACATGTGCAGTAGGTGTAGAGCTACAGTATGCACGGCAGAGCTAATGGGTAGACCGACCATAGAAAAAGAACAGAGAAAAAGTGGAGAAAAAAAGTGGAGAAAAAGTGGAGAAAAAGTGGAGAAAAAGTGGAGAAAAAGTGGAGAAAAAAATGGCTAAAAAATGAAGAAAAAGTGGAGAAAAAATGGAGAAAAAGTGGAGAAAAAGTGAAGAAAAAGTGGAGAAAAAGTGGAGAAAAAAAGTGGAGAAAAAGTGGAGAAAAAGTGGAGAAAAAGTGGAGAAAAAAATGGAGAAAAAGTGGAGAAAAAGTGGAGAAAAAAATGGCTAAAAAGTGAAGGAAAAGTGGAGAAAAAATGGAGAAAAAGTGGAGAAAAAGTGGAGAAAAAGTGGAGAAAAAGTGGAGAAAAAAATGGATAAAAAGTGGAGAAAAAGTGGATAAAAAGTGTAGAAAAAGTGGAGAAAAAAAGTGGAGAAAAAGTGGAGAAAAAGTGGAGAAAAAAATGGATAAAAAGTGGAGAAAAAGTGGAGAAAAAAAGTGGAGAAAAAGTGGAGAAAAAACGTGGAGAAAAAGGGGAGAAAAAAATGGAGAAAAAGTGGATAAAAAGTGGAGAAAAAGTTTAGAAAAAAATGGATAAAAAGTGCAGAAAAAGTGGAGAAAAAGTGGAGAAAAAAGTGGAGAAAAAGTGGAGAAAAAGTGGAGAAAAAATGGATAAAAAGTGGAGAAAAAGTGGATAAAAAGTGGAGAAAAAGTGGAGAAAAAGTGAAGAAAAAGTGAAGAAAAAGTGAAGAAAAAGTGGAGAAAAAGTGGAGAAAAAAATGTAGAAAAAGTGGAGAAAAAGTCGATAAAAAGTGGAGAAAAAGTGGAGAAAAAAAGTGGAGAAAACGTGGAGAAAATGTGGAGAAAAAAATTGATAAAAAGTGGAGAACAAAAGGAGAAAAAAAGTGGAGAAAAAGTGGGGAAAAAAATGGATAAAAAGTGGAGAAAAAAAAGTGGAGAAAAAGTGGAGAAAAAAAGTGGAGAAAAAGTGGAGAAAAAAATGGATAAAAAGTGGAGAAAAAGTGGAGAAAAAGTGGAGAAAAAAGGAGAAAAAGTGGAGAAAAAAATGGATAAAAAGTGGAGAAAAAAAGGAGAAAAAGTGGAGAAAAAAGTGGAGAAAAAGTGGAGAAAAAGTGGAGAAAAAAATGGATAAAAAGTGGAGAAAAAGTGGAGAAAAAGTGGATAAAACGTGGATAAAAAGTGGATAAAAAGTGGAGAAAAAGTGGAGAAAAAGTGGAGAAAAAGTGAAGAAAAAGTGGAGAAAAAAATGTAGAAAAAGTGGAGAAAAAGTGGATAAAAAGTGGAGAAAAAGTGGAGAAAAAAGTGGAGAAAAAGTGGAGAAAAAGTGGAGAAAAAAATGGATAAAAAGTGGAGAAAAAAAGTGGAGAAAAAGTGGAGAAAAAGTGGAGAAACAAAAGTGGAGAAAAAGTGGAGAAAAAGTGGAGAAAAAAAGTGGAGAAAAAGTGGAGAAAAAAATGGATAAAAAGTGGAGAAAAAGTGGAGAAAAAGTGGAGAAAAAAGGAGAAAAAGTGGAGAAAAAAATGGATAAAAAGTGGAGAAAAAAAGGAGAAAAAGTGGAGAAAAAAGTGGAGAAAAAGTGGAGAAAAAGTGGAGAAAAAAATGGATAAAAAGTGGAGAAAAAGTGGAGAAAAAGTGGATAAAACGTGGATAAAAAGTGGATAAAAAGTGGATAAAAAGTGGAGAAAAAGTGGAGAAAAAGTGAAGAAAAAGTGGAGAAAAAAATGTAGAAAAAGTGGAGAAAAAATGTAGAAAAAGTGGAGAAAAAGTAGATAAAAAGTGGAGAAAAAGTGGAGAAAAAAGTGGAGAAAAAGTGGAGAAAAAGTGGAGAAAAAAATGGATAAAAAGTGGAGAAAAAAAGTGGAGAAAAAGTGGAGAAAAAGTGGAGAAACAAAAGTGGAGAAAAAGTGGAGAAAAAAATGGAGAAAAAGTGGAGAAAAAGTGGAGAAAAAGTGGAGAAAAAATTGGATAAAAAGTGGAGAAAAAGTGGAGAAAAAGTTTAGAAAAAAGTGGAGAAAAAGTGGAGAAAAAGTGGAGAAAAAAATGGATAAAAACTGGATAAAAAGTGGAGAAAAAGTGGATAAAAAGTGGAGAAAAAAAGTGGAGAAAAAGTGTAGAAAAAGTGTAGAAAAAGTGGAGAAAAAAAGTGGAGAAAAAGTGGAGAAAAAGTGGAGAAAAAAATGGATAAAAAGTGGAGAAAAAGTGGAGAAAAAAAGTGGAGAAAAAGTGGAGAAAAAGTGGAGAAAAAACGTGGAGAAAAAGGGGAGAAAAAAATGGAGAAAAAGTGGAGAAAAAGTGGAGAAAAAGTTTAGAAAAAAATGGATAAAAAGTGCAGAAAAAGTGGAGAAAAAGTGGAGAAAAAAGTGGAGAAAAAGTGGAGAAAAAGTGGAGAAAAAAATGGATAAAAAGTGGAGAAAAAGTGGATAAAAAGTGGAGAAAAAGTGGAGAAAAAGTGAAGAAAAAGTGGAGAAAAAGTGAAGAAAAAGTGGAGAAAAAGTGGAGAAAAAAATGTAGAAAAAGTGGAGAAAAAGTCGATAAAAAGTGGAGAAAAAGTGGAGAAAAAAAGTGGAGAAAACGTGGAGAAAAAGTGGGGAAAAAAATGGATAAAAAGTGGAGAAAAAAAAGTGGAGAAAAAGTGGAGAAAAAAAAGTGGAGAAAAAGTGGAGAAAATAATGGAGAAAAAGTGCAGAACAAAAGGAGAAAAAAAGTGGAGAAAAAGTGGAGAAAAAGTGGGGAAAAAAATGGATAAAAAGTGGAGAAAAAAAAGTGGAGAAAAAGTGGAGAAAAAAAGTGGAGAAAAAGTGGAGAAAAAAATGGATAAAAAGTGGAGAAAAAGTTGAGAAAAAGTGGAGAAAAAAGGAGAAAAAGTGGAGAAAAAAATGGATAAAAAGTGGAGAAAAAAAGGAGAAAAAGTGGAGAAAAAAGTGGAGAAAAAGTGGAGAAAAAAATGGATAAAAAGTGGAGAAAAAGTGGAGAAAAAGTGGATAAAAAGTGGATAAAAAGTGGAGAAAAAGTGGAGAAAAAGTGAAGAAAAAGTGGAGAAAAAAATGTAGAAAAAGTGGAGAAAAAATGTAGAAAAAGTGGAGAAAAAGTGGATAAAAAGTGGAGAAAAAGTGGAGAAAAAAGTGGAGAAAAAGTGGAGAAAAAGTGGAGAAAAAAATTGATAAAAAGTGGAGAAAAAAAGGAGAAAAAAAGTGGAGAAAAAGTGGAGAAAAAAATGGATAAAAAGTGGAGAAAAAAAGTGGAGAAAAAGTGGAGAAAAAAATGGAGAAAAGTGGAGAAAAAGTGGAGAAAAAGTGGAGAAAAAGTGGAGAAAAAATTGGATAAAAAGTGGAGAAAAAGTGGAGAAAAAGTGGAGAAAAAAGTGGAGAAAAAGTGGAGAAAAAGTGGAGAAAAAAATGGATAAAAAGTGGATAAAAAGTGGAGAAAAAGTGGATAAAAAGTGGAGAAAAAGTGGAGAAAAAGTGAAGAAAAAGTGGAGAAAAAGTGGAGAAAAAAATGTAGAAAAAGTGGAGAAAAAATGTAGAAAAAGTGGAGACAAAGTGGAGAAAAAGTGGAGCAAAAAATTGAAAAAAAGTGGAGTAAAAGTGGAGAAAAAGTGGAGAAAAAGTGGAGAAAAAAATGGAGAAAAAGTGGAGAAAAAGTGGAGAAAAAGTGGAGAAAAAAATGGAGAAAAAGTGGAGAAAAAATGGAGGAAAAAATGGAGAAAAAAATGGAGAAAAAGTGGAGAAAAAGTGGAGAAAAAAATGGATAAAAAGTGGAGAAAAAGTGGAGAAAAAATGGAGAAAAAGTGGAGAAAAAGTGGAGCACCCTTTGGTGCCTTTCATGTGGCACTAAGGGGTGCTAAGCTTTGTATTTAGCCAAAAAAATGAAAAAAAAAATGACATAGGGTTCCCCCTAGTTTTGTAGCCAGCTAGGGTAAAGCAGACGGCTGCAGCCTGCAGACCACAGCTGGCAACCTCACCTTGGCTGGTAATCCAAAACTGAGGGCACCTCACGCTGTTATTTTAAATTAAATAAAATAAATAATTTAAAAAAAAAACACGTGGGGGTCCCCCAAAATTGGATCACCAGCCAAGGTAAAGCAGACAGCTGGGGCCTGATATTCTCAGACTAGGGAGGTCCATGGTTATTGGACTCTCCCCAGCCTAAAAATAGCAGGCCGCAGCCGCCCCAGAAGTGGCGCATCCATTAGATGCGCCAATCCTGGTGCTTCGCCCCAGCTCATCCCGCGCCCTGGTGCAGTGGCAAACGGCGGGGTAATATATGGGATTAATACCAGATGTGTAATGTCCCCTGGCATCAAGCCCTGGGGTTGGTGAGGTAAGGCATCTATCAGATACCCGACATCACCAACCCAGTCAGTAATAAAAAAAAATAGACGACAAACACATTTTTATTTGAAAAAACACTCCCCAAAACATTCCCTCTTTAACCAATTTATTAGAATGAAAAACAAATCCAGGTCTGCTGTAATCCAAGGGGTTGCCATGACGATCCACACTGTCCCAGTCAATGAAGAGCAGGATGTTCCCCATTGGCTGGGAGAGCAGTGCAGTGACCTGAGCTAACATCAATGGGTAAGCCCAGGTCACTGCAGGGCATGACAAGTGCTGCTGTCAGCGAGGTACATTACCTGCGCTGATCTCCAGCACTGCCGACAGCACCTGTCACTGAGTTCAATGACCGGCGCCTTCACACCAAGTATCGCGAGAGGTCCGTGACGTCACCACTAGTCAGTCTCAGGTCGGAAGCGAGAGGTGATGTGACAAGCGGCGGCCATGGAGGACAGTGACAGCGCTGAGGTCGGGATGGCGGGACTTCATCACCGCAGGTAAGCCGAGCGGGACCATGTGTGTGTGTGTATGTGTGTGTGTGTGTGTGTATGTGTGTGTGTATATGTGTACATGCCGCGGGCAGGAGGGGGCGGAGTGAGCTGAGCGGGGAAGTGTGGGCTTCCTGCACGTAACTAGGATAAACATCGGGTTACTAACCAAAGCGCTTTGCTTGGATACCCGATGTTTATCTTGGTTACCAGTTTCTGGCAGGCTGCCAGCGATGACTCCTGCACACTGTAGCTGTAAAAAGCCCTGCTTTTTGCTGCTAGAACCGTTCTCGAACGTATCTAGAACTATCGAGCTTTTGCAAAAAGCTCGAGTTCTAGTTCGATCTCGAACAGCCCCCAAAATCACTCGAGCCTAGAACTTGAGAACCACGAACCGTGAACCGCGCTCAACTCTACTTGAAACCAAAGTCCTCAGAGTTTTCCAGGAAGCAAGTTCAGATTGTCATCTCTTTGCTGTGTGGTGACCCCCAGGATTGGGCCTTTTCCCTAGCGTTTGAAAATCCTGCCCTTGCTAATGTGGATTTTTTTTTTCATGCTCTGGGGTAGTTATATGATGAACCTAATGCTATTGATCAAGCTGAGAAAACTTTATTGGCTTTAATCCAGGGTCAGGAACCTGAAGAAATATATTGCCAGAAATTTCGCAATTGGGCGGTCCTTACTGAGTGGAATGATGCAGCGCTTGCAGCTCTCTTTCAGAAGGGGTTGGTAGAGCCTGTAAAGGATGTTGTGGTTGACTTTCCTGTCCCCTCTGGTCTCAATTACTCTATGTCACTGGCCATTCAGATTGACAGACGTTTACGCGAACGTAAAACAATGCTTGCTGAGGTGTCGCTTTCAGAGCAGCCTCCGGAGCCTATGCAGTGTGATAGGGTTCTTTCCAGGGAAGAATGGCAGAATTATAGACGGTGTAATAAGCTATGTGTCTTCTGTGGAGATGCGTCTCATACGATTTCTGTCTGCCCTAAGTGTGAGAAACGATTTGCCCGTTCATTTACTTTGGGCGGTTTACAGTCTAAGTTTCTTTTGTCAGTTTCTTTGATCTGTTCCCTATCATCATTTTCGGCTATGGCTTTTATTGATTCAGGAGCTGCCCTGAACTTGATGGAATTTATGTTTGCTGAGCATTGTGGTTTTCCTATGATACCTTTTTTATGCTCCTATCCCTTTGAGAGGTATTGATGCTTCTCCTTTAGCTGAAAATAAGCCCCAGTTTTGGACCCAGTTGACGATGCGGGTAGCGCCTGACCATCAGGAGGTTTGTAAGTTTTTGGTCTTGCATAATTTGCATGATATTTTGGTACTGGGATTCCCTTGGTTGCAAGCCCATAATCCAGTTCTTGATTGGACTTCTTTATCGGTGACTAGTTGGGGTTGCCAATGTGTGCATGGTGATACTCCTGTTTTGTCTATTTCATCTCAAACACAGGAGGTCCCCAACTATTTGGCGGATTTCTTAAAGACTTATTTATTTGGCGGACTTATTTTAAGGAGTCATTGGAGAAGGGTCATATCAGACCGTTATCTTCACCTTTGGGCGCCATTTTTTTCTTTGTGACCAGGAAGGATGGCTCATTGCAACCCTGTATTGACTATCGTCTCCTTAATAAAATCATGGTTAAATATCAGTATCCATTGCCTCAGATTTCCAACCTGTTTTCTAGAGTGAATAGTGCTAGTTGATTTACTAAGCTCGATCTTCGGGGAGCGTATAATCTCATTCGCATTAAGCAGGGTGATGAATGGAAGATGGCTTTTAATACCCCAGAGGGATATTTTGAGTACGTAGTGATGCCCTTTGGGTTCACTAATGCCCCTTTCCTCTTTCAGTCTTTCATGAAAGATACTTTCTGGAACTTTGTGGACAAGTTTTTGATTGTCTATTTGGATGACATGTTGATTTTTTTCTGATGACTGGGATTCTCATGTTCAACAGGTTCGGACAGTGTTTCAGGTTTTCAGGGAGAATGCATTATATGTCAAGGGATCGAAATGTCTGTTTGGTGTACAAAAGATCTCTTTTCTGGAGTTTATTTTGTCCCCATCTTCTATTGAGATGGATCTGATCAAGGTCCAGGCCATTCATGATTGGGTTCAGCCTACTTCCTTGAAAGGCCTTCAGATGTTTTTAGGTTTTGCTACTTTCTATCGTAAATTCATAGGCAGTTTTTCCAGTATTGTCAAGCCATTGACTGATTTGACCAAGAAGGGAGCTAATGTTGTGAATTGGTCTTCAGAGGCAGTCTTGGCTTCTCAGGAGCTTAAAAGGAGGTTTACTTCTGCTCCGGTCTTGCGGCAGCCTTATGTGTCTATTCCTTTTCAGGTGGAGATCGATGCCTCGGAGATCAGAGCTGGGGTTGTCTTGTCTCAAAGAGATCCTGTGACTTCTAAACTTAGACCCAGCGCTTTTTTTTCCTGGAAATTTTCACCACCGGAGCGAAATTATGATGTGGGGAATCGGGAATTATTGGCTATGAAGTGGGCTTTTGAAGAATGGTGACATTGGCTGGGGGGAGGGCGAGACTTCAAATTGTTGTACTTACTGATCATAAGAATTTTATCTATCTGGAATCTGCCAGGAGGTTAAATCCTAGGCAGGCTAGATGGGCCTTGTTTTTCACGCGCTTCAATTTTGTGGTCTCTCATATTCTGGGTACTAAGAATATTAAGGCGGAGGCCCTTTCTAGGAGTTTCTTTGCTGATTCTCTGGATGTGAACGAATCTGCTCCCATGAGGGAATGATTCTCTCTGCGATTTCACCCAATTTGAGACTTGCTCCTGAGGAATTTCAGGAGAACAAACCTGAACGATGTCCATGAGGGAAATTGTATATTTCTGACCAATGGAGGAGTAGAGTGATGTCTGAAGTGCATTGTTCTGTGTTGGCTGGTCATCCTGGGATTTTTGGCACCAGGGTTTTGGTGAGTAGGTCCTTTTGGTGGCCTACTCTGTCTCGTGATGTGAGGAGTTTTGTGCAGTCCTGTGGGATCTATTCTAGAATACAAGTCTTCTTGTTCTCATTCTAGTGGACTATTATTGCCATTGCCTGTGCCTAAGAGACCATGGACTGATAACAGAGAGTAGTAGAGATGGGTTTTCATGCCGCGCCAATGACCAATGATGAAAGTTTAAGATTAATGTTACTTTTATTTCATGCTCAGGTCAACGCGTTTCAGGAGCCTCAGCTTCCTTCTTCAGGACAGACAGACAAAAGAACATCAAATTTGATCATTGGTCATTGGCACGGCGTGAAAACCCATCTCTACTACTCTCTATTATCAGCCACCTTGGGGACTGCTGCCGTGACCTGGAGTTGCATTCGTTTATAGGAGTTGTGACTTTCACAACTTCATTTGGTGATTAATACTGCTCATTTAATACCCGGTATATATTGGGGTAAGACCCTATTGTGCTTTTTGTCCACAGTTTGTTCATCTCCTACGAGACCATGGACTCACATCTCTATGGATTTTATTTCTGATCTCCCTGTTTCTCAGGAGATGACGGTTATTTTAGTAATCTGTGATAGATTTTCCAAAGTGAATCATTTGGTTCCACTGCCTAAGTTGCCATCAGCTTTGGAATTGGTACCTTTGTTTCTTCGTCAGGTGGTTCGTTTGCATGGAATTTCTGAGAATGTTGTGTCCGATAGGGGAGTCCAGTTTGTGTCTGGATTTTGGAGAGCTTTTTGTTCTAGGCTGGGAGTTGAGTTGTTCTTCTCCTCTGCGTTTCATCCTCAGACAAATCAGACTTTGGAAACCTATTTGCAATGTTTTGTGTTGGCTGATCAGGATGACAGAGTTTCTTTTTTGTCCTTGGCTGAGTTTGCTCTTAATAATAGAGCTAGTTCGGCCACTTTGATGTCTCGTTTTTTTTTTGCAATTTCTGGTTTCATCCTCAGTTTTCTTCAGGGCAGATGGAGGCTTCAACCTGCCCGGGTGTTAATTCTGCAGTAGAGAAAATGCAGCATATTTGGGATCAAGTGGTGGATTAATTGTCCCACTCCCAGGAAAATGCCCAATGGTTTGCCAACCGACGTAGGACTGTGGGTCCCCAGCTTAAGGTAGGGGACTTGGTCTGGTTGTCTTCTAGACATGTTCCTATGAAAGTTTCTTCTCCAAAATTTAAGCCAAGGTTTATTGGACCTTATAAAATTTCGAAGATAATTAATCCTGCTTCTTTCTGTTTGGCTTTTCCAGAGACTTTCAAGATTCACACTGTCTTTCATAAGTCTTTGTTGAAAAATTATGTTGAACCGGTAGTGCCCATGGCTGCACTTCCTGATCCTGTGTTGGTCGAAGGAGATCTGGAATATGTAGTGGAAAAAATTTTGGATTCCCGTATTACAAGACAGAAGCTCCAGTATCTAGTCAAGTGGAAAGGTTATGGTCAGGAGGATAATTCTTGGGTGGTTGCTTCCGACATACATGCTGATTGCTTGATCTGTGCTTTTCATCGAGCCCATCCTGACAAACCCGGGGGTTCCGGTGAGGGTTCAAGGGTGGGGGGGGTACAGTGTTGTGAATACATTTTCCAGTTTGGGGCTCCCTCTTGGGTTCAGTACTGATGGTGCAGTTGACTTGTGGAATGAGAGCCACACACCTGTAGAGGACTGGCAATCAGGCCTTTCAGATTGGGACTATATAACTGAGTAGTTTTCTCCAATTACTTGCCGGTGCTCAATTGATTTCCTGTGTGTTAAGGACATTCTGAAGATAAGTTGGTCTTTGTACCTTGCTTATTGTTTCCACTTTCTTTTTGTTTTTTATGTTTTGATACTATGGCTTGATTTCTATTTTGCCCGTGTGGAATTCCTGGGGGAATTGGATCATTCTCTGCTGGGAGTGTCTGTATATTAAGCTCCATTATTCTGAAATGTATTATGTTTTGTCATGATTGGTATTAAATTCAGTCCCTCATCTATATTAGTGTTTTTGGATCCAGTAACATAAGAGTACTGATATAATGGGGGAGAGGCCGTGTGGCCTCAGGGTTTTTCCATGTCAAGTGTGCTGAGATTTTTTAGGGTTTTTAAGGCTGCAGACAGTAGTCTTTCCTATCCTTTCCTAAAAAGATAGTTTGAGCCTCATCTTTGCTGAAACCTGTTTTCTAGCTTTGTATTGTGTTTTCCTATATCACTGTAGTCTTAACATGTGGGGGGCTATCTATATCTTTGGGGATTGCTCCGAGGAAGATTAGCTTTTCTTATGTTTCTATCTGTAAGAATATTTAGTTCTCTGGCTGTGTCCAGATGACTAGGTCATAGTAGGTCATCATAGGCTCGTTACACAGCTACTTCTAGTTGTGTGTCAGTATTAGGTCTGCAGTCCGTTAAGGTTGCAGCCACTCTGATTACTTTTTGGGTTTCCGTATTTTTTGATCCTCCTCGGTCCCTGAATCATAACACCCCTGTCTTTCTTCTTAGCGAAAAATAATTTTGCCACCATGAGCGAAAAAGAGGGTCTGATATGTTCCTTCTCCAGACTCTCAGCAAAGTAATCTTTTTGGACTGTCTCTCTGGACCTGATTTTGAGCCTAGATTTGGGTAGTTTTGCTCTATGAAGCAGGTTAATGAGACAGGCAATAACACGATGGGGAGGTACATCCTCCTGACACCACTTCTCTGAAAATACATCCTCAAAACCTGACAAAGATGCCGATAAGGTCTCCGTAGTGACTGAAAAGAGAGGCATTCAGGCAATTATCAAAACAGTAAGTTCTCCACTCCACAATTTCCATGGATTGCCAATCCACCACAGGATTATGTTTCACCAACCATGGTAGACCCAGCATAATAGGAGTGGGAAGACCCTCCAAGACATAACAAGAAATTACTTCACAATGCAGGGTCCTACCAGTCTTATATCATGTACCATCTGTGTCAAACATCCCTGAGCAAACAGCTCTGAGTTAATGGCTTTGATGAATATAGGGTTAGCCGGTAAGTCCATGAGTCTTAACGAACAGAGCATCCACCATGCTCACTCCTGCTCCACTGTCTACAGAAACAGAAATTTTCTTAGTCCTGCTCTCTAGTGCCACCTCTGCTGTCAGGACACAGAGAGAATTACATGTGCAAGACAAACACACCCTGATTATCCACACCCACAGCACCAAGAGTCAGCCGAGTCACATGATGTTTCTGTTTGTTTAGGAATCGAGGGGCAGCCTTCAATAAAATGACCTTTTTATCACAACCCCTCCCTTTTCATGGAAGACGTAGTGGCTTCCCCTAACTGCACGGGCTATTCCAAACCCATGAAGGATTGTTCTCCCATAGAATCTCCCCAAAAATGCTGTGCCGCACTGAGAGAGGGTCTCTGGGGAAAGTGGTATAACCATTCTATCTCAAAGGCGTATATTCACACATATAGCCAAGGACATGGTGGCTTACAAGGTCTTGGGGGTATCTTAAATCACCAAGGCATCTTTCAACTTCTCAGAATGTCCCTGGCTAGACAAGTTCCTAATAACCAGGTCATTCCATGACCTAAAAAAATTCATCCACTGACCGAAGGCAACCAAAGTCATTTGACAAAGCCCAGGATTGTGGATCCCCTGTAACAGCGAGGTCAGATCACAGTCCCCACTCGCTGCTCCTCATCCCCAGAGAAGTAAGGCAGAAGTCTATAGTACAATCTATAGGCCTCCTTAAACACTAAGGGTGGCTTTGCACGTTGCGACATTGCACGTGCGATGTCGATGGGGTCAAATCGAAAGTGACGCACATCCGGCGTTGCAGTCGATATCGCAACGTGTAAAATCTTTTTGATACGATGAACGAGCGCAAAAGCGTCGTTATCGTATCATTGCTGCAGCCTCCAACACTTCCATAATGCCAGTGCAGCGACAGGTGCGATGTTGTTCCTCGCTCCTGTGGCAGCACACATCGCTGTGTGTAAAGCCGCAGGAGCGAGGAACATCACCTTACCTGCCTCCCGGCTGCAATGAGAAGGACGGAGGTGGGCGGGATGTTTACATCCTGCTCATCTCCGCCCCTCCACTTCAATTGGCCGCCTGCCGTGTGACGTCGCTGTGACGCCGCACGACCCGCCCCCTTAGGAAGGAGGCAGGTCGCCGCCCAGAGGGACGTCGCACGGCAGGTATGTGCTTGTGAAACTGTCGTAGCGATAATAATCGCTACGGCAGCTTTCACTAGATATTGCACGTGCGACGGGGGCGGGACTATCGCTGCAGCATCGGTAACACATTGTTACCGATGTCGCAGCGTGCAAAGCCCGCCTAAGAATTTGTCTCTATCCTCTACAAACCACTCAGGGAGAGCAATCTTGGGCTCTAGGTGGGCCTGTCTACCCGTAGAATCTCCAAAAGCGGCAGTGTACGACCACTGCTGGACTGCCCTGAATTCATTCATTATTTATACAGAAAGTCATCCAGAATTACATGCAAGGAGGAAGGACAGGAGACGCCTATTCTTGAAGGACCTTTGACATGAAAATGTAATGCTTCACATAATGAAGCAAAGCAATATGAAATGCTTGCCAAAGGAAACTAAAGAAGCAATGAAACGGTGGGGGTAAATTTCAGATTATTTCACAGCCAGGAGAAAGTAAACGAAAGTGTTGTCTCATTTGTCTAAGAACCTTATAGAGGAAAGCTGAGCGATATTGTACCACTTGTGAGAAAAATGTCTGTAAAGATCATTCTTCAGAAAAGATAACGTGAAAATTGTTTGGAAGACCAATCAAATTGAAAAGAAAAAGTTAGAAAATAAATGTAGCTGCGGCTTGTTTACTCTAGATTTATATACCTTTGTGTGTTTTTCATATCTTTGTTTGAAATTTGGAAAAAAAAACATTTTTGGTGTTTTGTGCAAAAAATTATAATTCAAATGTTGTGCATTATTCATATCTTATTTTGCAATTTTGAAATAAACTTGTAAAAATTGTTTATGTGAATTTCTCCATATTATTTGCGCGGGACCTAAAAGGTCCCCATTACGTAAAAGTGTAGATTTGTGACACACATGCTTGGGTTAATGGCTGTGCCACAGCAGTGTGGCTCCACTGTAAAATGGTTTGAGCTGTTTTTGTAGCTTTTATGCCCCCTAAAGGTGTTGTCTATGTCTTTTCTTTTGCCTCCCATTGTATTCAATGAGTTCGGCAAACCATTCGGTGAACACCAGCATACTCGGCATATCCGAACTGAACCTCAGCCGGTTTGTTCCTCTCTTCTCAGCATGTGTTTCTGTGTATTGGGCTGGTTGGAAGAGTTTGGCAGAATCAGTGTGGGATGAGACCAGACATTATCTATTTATTGTTGATAATGACAGACTGGTACAAATATGTTTCAAAACAAGAGATCTTTATAATTTTTGCACTAAACCAACCCAAAATTACAAGTTGATCAGATATCATGTGAACATCTTCTCTTGTGTGAGCAAATTCCCGTATGCACAAATTTCCACGAGTGCAATTTTTACTTGTGGGCAATTTTCTTTGTGGGTATTTTAAATTTGGCAATTTTTCATGGTATTTTTATGTACTTTTAGTATTTACTTACTTCCTACAGGTTATTTGCTCATTTTGTTTGTATCTTTTATGGTTTGTCTGATAAATGACCCCAGTGTGAGCGTACTCTTTTACATCGCATGTATACCAACTTATGCTCTTGGTCATTTCTTTGTGCCTTTCATGTAAAAAAGCTGTAGGAGGTTCCCCTCAAATTTATTCCACCTGTAGGCTTTAGGCACCCCAGCCCGACAGTAAATATAGTTATCCAGACACTTAGTGCATCTTTTTTTTACTCATTTTCTACGAGGACAAGTGTAAAATGAGCTTTGTATGATGTGATCTGCTTTTCATATGTAGACGTGGTTCATCTCAGAGCCCATGTGATGCAGTTTGCATTTTCCCTATTATTGTAAGATTTGAATACATGTAAACATTTTATTATTAAACCGTCTATAAAAGCCTTGATGAGTTATGAGGATCCTCACCGCACAGGACAGATGGCTGATCACACAGAGGATGATGCTCTTATCAAGTATGTTGATATTTTGGCAATAATTCTTCTCCTACACGGATTGGTGATACATCCCTTTATTATTGGCGTCAATGTCAATGACTGGTGGAAAGGAAGATCGGTGACTTCTGTTGACCACATTGTGACTTCTCTTGGGATTACAAGGATGGGCGCCCAATGTAGTTATATTATATTTTTCTTTATAGCTTCATTCCTCCACAGCAGCCAGCATTTAGAAGTAATTACATTATTTTTTGCCATGGCTTATCCTTTTCTTACATACACTAATATTTGGTTGACATCTCTGCTCTCCATTGTCTTCTGTCTGAAGATCTCCAACTTCCGCACCAAACTGTTCCTGTATCTGAGGAGGATGATATTACCCCGGACCGGTCATTTCATCGTAGTCTCGGGACTTCTCTCTGCTGTCACTTGCTCCATCTCCTGGTGTATAAATATAAACCCAGAATTCAATGATGGATCACACAATACAACCATCGAAAATCAACTCAAGGATGTCAGTTATTTAGCAAGTGTGTATTATTTTATTATAGGATCCTCCATCCCAATGATTTTCTACTTTATCTCCTCCATCCTCCTCTTCTCCTCATTGTATCATCACACAGTAAAGATGAAGATGAGGAGTAATTTATCCATCAATTTGAAGACGTATTACTCAGCCATGAAATTGGTATCCTTCACTTTCATATACAACATTATATACGTTTTTGGTCTTTTTGCTTATATTGTTTGTTCTGTTCTTTATCATGTGAATTTTCCATGGGTTTATATGATATCTGTATTTCTGCCATCTCTACATTCCTCCTACCTGATCTACAGAACAGCCAAACTCCGGAGTCAGATGTCTGAGGCTCTACAATCTTTCATTGACCTCTTGTTTCTAAGGAAAAGCACAAATCCAGAGACAATATAGAACTGGAAGCTCAATAAGGTAAATCCATAAGATGGGGCATCATTACATGATAGGTGAATGTATAATTCTGACATTAATCCATAAAATAAGGGGACCATGACCTCGCTGGGGCACTGCACACAACACTGTACATTTGGATATCAGACTATATAAAAGAATGAGGCTAAGTGGAGCTGAGCTGTATGGCAAACTGATGGAATAAAATATCCTCATCATGCATTGCGACATCCACCACCTTGGAGAACTCAGAAGTCTCCACCATCCTTCCTTTTCTACTGGTCGTTTCATAATCTTATCCAGCAAAAATATATAGTGTAATGGTCAACAATGTGACTCTGTCCATGGAAGTCTAAGAGACCTGCTGACTTGTCTTTCTCTATTATTTTATAGTCATCAGTGGAGAGGACCATGTCTATATGTGTCCACCTCCCTTGTATGTGCCTCCTATGAGAAGAAGACAGCTGGACTGGAAGGATAGTAGACCTCACCTCCTCTTGTCCTCCCTTTTCCTTCTCAGCAATGCGGTGATTGACTACTAGACCTTACTTTATACTACATTTATAGTGCAGAGAATAAAAAAATCTATTTTTATGATATCGAAGCCGTCAACAAAGTGATGTTACCAGATTTATAGGTGATTGTTGGTTTCTCATCTATTTAGTTTAAAATATAATTTAGTTGTTTCATTTGTTCTTTTTTCCACTAATGTTTGTTTTATTGATTTGTATACTATTAAATTACATAAATCTTTTTTAATGAGTCTCTTATATTATGCAGCAATGAAATGTCGGATAAATTTTGATCACTGTGTAACAAAAAATAACTTTTCATCTGCTACCGCGCAAAAACCTTTTGTCCTATACGAAATGGAGTGTGCATATTCCAAATACGAAGTCAGAATTGTTGTAACACGTCAGGAAATGTTGTTATGTTTAACCCCACCAACCCCAAGCGATTTTTTTGTTTTTGTTTTTTTGCTTCCCATCTTCAGAGAGCTGTAACTTTTTAATTTTTCCATCAATCTTGCCATATTTTATATGGCATATTTATTTTGGCTTATTTTTTGATGAGCTGTACTTTTAAATGAAACTAAGTTTTACCATACTCCAAAACCGGAAAAAAAAATTCCAAGTGTGGAAAAATTACAAAAAAAAGTGATAAAATATTGTTTAAAAGAACTGAAGTCCTCAGTAGAAATAGAAGTCCTCTTTTAAACAATTTTTTATCTCTACTGGCTAACACGGTACAAAGATATATTTTACCTGTAAAAAAAGTGTGATTGCATGATGGTTTTTGGGGTATTTTTTTCACCGTGTTCACTGTATGGTAAAACTCATGTATCGGTATGATACCTCAGTCTGTTACGAGTTCGTAGACATAAAACATGTATAGGTTTACTGTTATCTAAGGGGTTAAAAAAATTCAGACGTTTGTCCAAAAAAGTGGCACACTTTTTGCCATTTTCCGAAAACCATAGCGTTCTGATTTCTCCGGGATCTGGGGCTCGGTGATGGCATATTTTTTGCGTCTTGAACTGAGGTTTTTAATGGTTATATTTTTGAGCAGAGGCTACTTTTTGATCGTCTGTTATTGCATTTTGCGTAAAAAGGTGTGGTGACTAAAAACGTACTTTTGTCGTTTGCAATTTTTTTGCCAGTACGCCATTTTTCAATCAGGTTAATTAATTTTATATTTTGATAGAGCCGGAATTTCTGAACATGGCATTACCAAATGTGTGTATATTTTTTATTTTTTTAACCCTTTAATTTTCAATGTGGCGAATAGGGGGTGATAAAATCTTTTAGGTTTTTTAAAATTTTTAAGACTTTTTTCTACTAGTCCCCTAGGGGACAATAAGAATCAGTAGTCTGATCGCTTGTTCCTTTCTGGAGATCACAGCTGCACAGCTGAGATCTGCAGATAGGCTGCTGTACTCTCACACATGGCAGTCTGCCGGGTGTAAGAGGAAGTGACTCATGATACCTAAAGGAGTCATCACATGACCTTGTGCTACCATGGCAACCATCGGCTCCATGTCATCATGTCACGTGACTTTCGGTGGTGACATTTTGACAGCGCACTGTAGGGGTTTAACAGGCATGAATGGAACGAGGATCCACTCGTGCCTGATAGCCGCACATGTCAACTGTTCAAATCAGTTTACATGTGTGTGACTCAGTGCCGGCTGCCTTCGGCAGCCAGCAATGAGTGTACTGACATAAAGCAGGATGTACCCAGCATGTCCAATATTGGTAGGAGGTTTAGTTTGCACAAACATATGAAGTAATTTGAAATAAATGAACTGATATTAGATCTAATGTGTGGCTTGAACTTACGGGCTTTTTTAAGTGGGGAGCATCTCGTTGTAAGTTTTGTGGTTTTGCATGTAAGAGTAAGGTTTTTTTTTCTATGGTTACTAGAGAGGTATATAATATCGATTCATTTATTAACTGCAACACGGAATATGTAGTGTATCTGATAAAATGTGTTACATGTTGGTTGCAATATATAGGATGTCCGATTGATCCTTTAACCCCTTCACGACCGTGGGCAGTAAAATTACGTCCTATTTTAACTTGACTTAACGACCAGGGACGTAATTTTACGGCCTAAAGTTCATTTGATTGCCGTGGCCATAGCAACGGCTTTCAAATGATGTCCCCTGCTGTTTCTTACAGCAGGGGACCTTTGCTTGACCCCAGGGGGGGCGGCATCGCCACCCCCTATCGACGATCGATGTGATTGGCTGTTCAAATCTGAACCGCCAACCACATCGATCGCACTAATTTCGGCAAAAATAATGCCCGAATTAGTGCGATCCTGTGAGATCCAGCTATGAGATGCCGCAGCTGCAGCAGCATATCATAGGTGGACCTCAAACATGCCGCCCCTGCAGCACTGATTGGAGCGATTGTGCTATGACGCGCAATCACTCCAATCAGTGTGCAGTGGGGCGGTCTGATCTGCCGGTGGCCGCCCTCCCCAGGCCTGTGCTGGCCTGCGAGCCCTCCCCCAACATGTCTGCAGCGTGCAGTGGCTGGTACTTGTGGTACCACGCCACCGCTGCTGCTGCCGCCGCCGCCGTAGCTGAGGTCACCGCTCCTGCTGCACGTGAGTACTGTGCTCACCTTGCAGCCCGTGCGTGCTCCCGTGGTGCCCCTGCATGCTCTCGTATTAGCCCCTGCCCGTGCCCCCCTGCAATCTGCCCCCCCCCCGACATCCCGATCTGCTCCCCCCCCCGACATCCCGATCTGCTCCCCCCGCGATCTGACTGCCTCCCCCATTATCTCTATTCTGCTTCTGTAGCTCCCTCTCTGGTCTCCCCCTCTGCTCCCCCCCCTCTGCTCCCCCCTCTGCTCTCACCCCCCCCTCTCCCCCTCTGCTCTCCCCCGACGTCCTCTTACCTGTCTTCACCGGCCCGATCACATCTGCCTCCATCGCTGGGTCCTTCCTGGGCATTCTGCTGATCTGCCTGCTGCTCCTGTAAAGCTGTCGATCTCTCTGCCATCTGTTCCTCTGCAGCACTTCTGGTCAGTGATCCTCTGGGTACTGTGAGTATAACTTTTTTTTTTTTTTCTGTATCCCCTGTCCATTTTTACACCTCATCCTTCCGTGCGTCCCGCCAAGCGCTGATCAGGGATGCAGATAACGTATCTGCATCCCTGCTCAATTTTTGGCAGGACTTTTTTTTTCGTATCCCCGACGCTTTTCGTATAACATCCGTCCGTGCGTCCCGCCAAGCGCTGATCAGGGATGCAGATAACGTATCTGCATCCCTGCTCAATTTTTGGCGTGACTTTTTTTTCTCCGTATCCCCGACGCTTTTTGTATGGCATCCGTCCGTGCGTCCCGCCAAGCGCTGATCAGGGATGCAGATAACGGATCTGCATCCCTGCTCAATTTTTGGCGAGACTTTTTTTCCGTATCCCCGACGCTTTTTGTATCGCATCCGTCCGTGCGTCCCGCCAAGCACTGATCAGGGATGCAGATAACGGATCTGCATCCCTGCTCAATTTTTGGCGTGACTTTTTTCCTTGTCTGCAACGCTTTTTGTATCCCATCCGTCCGTGCGTCCAGCCGAGCGCTGATCAGGGATGCACATAACGGATCTGCATCCATGGTTAATTTTTGGCGTGACTTTTTTTTTTACGTATCCCCAATGCTTTTTGTATCGCATCCGACCGTGCGAACTGCAGCGGCCGATCAGTGCACTGCGTCTGTGCGTTTGAAAAGTCAAATGGCGCTCCTTCTCGTCTGAGCAACGCCATTTGCCCAAACAATTACTTTCCACCAGATGTGAGGTATCTACGTACTCAGGAAAAATTGCACAATACGTTTTAGGCTATGTGCGCACGTTGCGTACAAGCCCTGCAGAAATTTCTGCAGCGATCTGAAGAGCACATGTGCGCTTTAGATCGCTGCAGAAATGTCCGTAGTGAGCGCCGATTCCATGCGCTCTGCCTGCAGCTCCTGCCATAGACAGAGCAGGAGCTGCCGGCAAAGCGCAGGAAAGAAGTGACATGTCACTTCTTTTTGCGCAGCGCTTCGGCAGTAGCCGAAGCGCTGCACTCTTAGACGCCACGTGCGCACGGCCCCTGCACAATCTCCATAGACTGTGCAGGGGCCGCAGGACGCATGCAGTTACGCTGCGCTACCTTATGGTGCATTTTTTCCTGATAGCCTTGTGAAAAAAAAAAGCTACCTAGTTGAAGCAACCGGTTTGTGGTAAAAAAAAAAAATTTCTATTCACAGCTCAACGTTATAAACTTCTGTGAAGCCCCCAGGTGTTCAAAGTGCTCACCAAACATCTAGAAAAATTATTTGCTCTATTTTCCAAAATGGGATCACTTGTGGGGGAGCTCCACTGTTTAGGCACCATAGGGGGGTCTCCAAACGTGACATGGCGTCCGCTAATGATTCCAACCAATTTTGCTGTCAAATGGCACTCCTTCTCTTCTGAGCCCCGCCATGCGCCCAAACAATTACTTTCCACCACATATGAGGTATCTGCGTACTCAGGAGAAAATGCTCAATACATTTTATGGTGCATTTTTTCCTGATAGCCTTGTGAAAAAAAAAGCTACCTAGTTGAAGCAACCGGTTTGTGGTAAAAAATTTTTTTTTCTTTTCACGGCTCAACGCTATAAACTTCCGTGAAGCCCCCAGGTGTTCAAAGTGCTCATCAAACATCTAGAACAATTATTTGAGGGCTCTAGTTTCCAAAATGGGGTCACTTGTGGGGGAGCTCATTGTTTAGGTACCTCAGGGGGTCTTCAAACCCGACATGGCGTCCGCTAATGAGTGCAGCTAATTTTGCACTCAAAAATTCAAATGGCGCTCCTTGCCTTCCGAGCACTGCCGTGTGTCCAAACATTTGATTTCCACCACATATGAGGTATCTGCGTACTCAGGAGAAAATGCACAATACATTTTATGGTGCATTTTTTCCTGTTACCCTTGTGAAAAAAAAGTTACCTAGTTGAAGCAACCGGTTTGTGGTAAATTTTTTTTTTCTTTTCACGACTCAACGCTATAAACTTCCGTGAAGCCCCCAGGTGTTCAAAGTGCTCACCAAACATCTAGAACAATTATGTGAGGGCTCTAGTTTCAAAAATAAGGTCACTTGTGGGGAAGCTCCATTGTTTAGGTACCTCAGGGGGTCTTCAAACCCGACATGGCGTCCGCTAATGAGTGCAGCTAATTTTGCACTCAAAAATTCAAATGGCGCTCCTTGCCTTCCGAGCACTGCCGTGTGTCCAAACATTTGATTTCCACCACATATGAGGTATCTGCGTACTCAGGAGAAAATGCACAATACATTTTATGGTGCATTTTTTCCTGTTACCCTTGTGAAAAAAAAGCTACCTAGTTGAAGCAACCGTTTTGTGGTAAAAACATTTTTTTTTCTTTTCACGACTCAACGTTATAAACTTCTGTGAAGCCCCCAGAGGTTCAAAGTGCTCACCAAACATCTAGAAAAAATATTTGAGGACTCTAGTTTCCAAAATGGGGTCACTTGTGGGGGAGCTCCATTGTTTAGGCACCTTAGGGGGTCTTCAAACCCGACATGGCGTCCGCTAATGAGTGCAGCTAATTTTGCGTTCAAAAATTCAAATGGCGCTCCTTCCCTTCCGAGCTCTGCCGTGCGCCCAAACAATTAATTTTTACCACATATGGGGTATCAGCGTACTCAGGAGAACATGCACAATAAATTGTATTGTGCACTTTCTCTTTTCTCCCTTGTAAAAATGAAAATGTTATGGCTAAAGTAACATTTTTGTGTTAAAAAGTAAAATTTTCATTTTTTCCTTCCACATTGCTTTGGTTCCTGTGAAGCACCTAAAGGGTTAATAAACTTATTGGATGTGGTTTTGAGCAGTGTGTGGGGTGCAGTTTTTAGAATGGGGTCACTTTTGGGTATTTTCTGTCACCTAGGTCTCTCAAAGTCACTTCAAATGTGATGTGGTCCCTAAAAAAAATTATTTTGCAAATTTTGTTGGAAAAATGAGAAATTGCTGATGACCTTTGACCCGTTCTAACTTCCTAACGAAAAAAAAATTGTTTCGAAAATTGCGCTGATGTAAAGTACACAAGTGGGAAATGTTATTTAGTAACTATTTTGTGTGACATATCTCTCAGATTTATGGGCATAAATTTTCAAAGTTTGAAAATTGCGAAATTTTCAAAATTTTCGCAAAATTTCCTAAATTTTCACAAATAAACGCAAAAAATATCGGCCTAAATTTACCACTGACATGAAGTACAATATGTCACGAAAAAATAATCTCAGAATCGCCAGGATCCGTTGAAGCGTTCCAGAGTTATAACCTGTCAAAGTGACACTGGTCAGAATTGCAAAAAAATGGCCCGGTCATTAGGGTGTTTTAGTGGCCGGGGGTGGAGGGGTTAAAGAAAAAAATTGGAAAACACTTGTCCGATATATCTAATACACATTCGATAGGTTTATCTGCGGTTTCTAAACACTTTGTCACGACACATAAAGGGGATATATGTTTCCTCATTTAGATTTATGGGAATTGAAAAGGTGTATAAATCAGTAAGAGGGGGAAACCATAGAAGGAAACTTCTAAACCACGAAAGTAAGTAGATTTTTATGTTGGAAACACGAACCCCCAATGGCCTTAAAAATAGACAGGACCTAATTAAAAGTTACTATATTCTGAGCAAATCTGTTGTTTGTGAACTTCTGCGGGTTTTTTTTTGCTTTTTTTTGTTCTTTTTTCCTTCTTCTTTGCCTATTGCTTTTCTACTCTTTTTTGGTGAAGTATGTTGGTATGTGGATACCTGTAATGTTATCTAGTCTTACAAGTTGGAAATATTACCTTATCGATAAGTTACATGTACAAGCGATTGTCAACATTGTAAATTTATAAGATCCTTGTTTTGATTTATGTAATATGGGTTGATCAGAATATATGTGTATATATATATATATATATATATATATATATATATATATATACTGTATATACAGTACAGACTAAAAGACACACCTACTCATCTCTAGAACAACTATTAAGAGGAGACTTTGTGCAGCAGCCTTCATGGTAAAATAGCTGCTAGGAAACCACTGCTAAGGACAGGCAACAAGCAGAAGAGACTTGTTTGGGCTAAAGAACACAAGGAATGGACATTAGACCAGTGGAAATCTGTGCTTTGGTCTGATGAGTCCAAATTTGAGATCTTTGGATCCAACCATCGTGTCTTTGTAGAAAAGGTGAACGGATGGACTCTACATGGCTGGTTCCCACCGTGAAGCATGGAGGAGGAGGTGTGATGGTGTGGGGGGGCTTTGCTGGTGACACTGTTGGGGATTTATTCAAAATTGAAGGCATAATGAACCAGCATGGCTACCACAGCATCTTGCAGCGACATGCTATTCCATCCGGTTTGTGTTTAGTTGGACCATCATTTATTTTTCAACAGGACAATGACCCCAAACACACCTCCAGACTGTGTAAGGGCTATTTGACTAAGAAGGAGAGTGATAGGGTGCTACGCCAGATCACCTGGCCTCCATAGTCACCAGACCTGAACCCAATCTAGATGGTTTGGGATGAGCTGGACCGCAGAGTGAAGGCGGCAAAAGGGCCAACAAGTGCTAAGCATCTCTGGGAACTCCTTCAGGACTGTTGGAAAACCATTTCCGGTGACTACCTCTTGAAGCTCATCAAGAGAATGCCAAGAGTGTGCAAAGCAGTAATCAAAGCAAAATGTGGCTACATTGAAGAACCTAGAATATAAGACATATTTTCAGGTGTTTCACACTTTTTTGTTAAGTATTTCATTTCACATGTTTTAATTCATAGTTTTGATGCCTTCAATGTGAAGCTACAATTTTCAGAGTCATGAAAATAAAGGAAACTCTTTAAATGAGAAGGTGTCCAAACGTTTGGTCTCTACTGTATGTATATATATATATATATATATATATATATATAAATATATATATAATTTTTTTTTGTCATATAGATTAACTATACGATTAATGTTGTACCTAAAATGTAATGTGATTTGTATGTGGTTTTGTTGCGTAGTTTTTAACTTGTAAGCTGTCTGCAATCTTTCCCACGTGTGTTTAATTAACTTGTTAATTGTGGGACTGTTCGTGACTTGGCTATTTCTGTTTTAAAAAGCTCTTGTAACAATGGCTATTCAACCCGGAGGAAAGCTTTTCTGCCAAAACGCATAGTCCTCACGTATAACCACCGTCAATGTCACTGTCAATGTTGAAGATGCCAGGGCTGTGGATTTTTTAATGAATCATTAAACTCTAATTTTTATTCCTCCAATGGATTCTCAGCGGATATTCTTTTGGTGGATTGATATACTGTGTGGTTGGCTGCCTTGTATCCTGCTTGGATCCTGAGGACTTCAACACAAGGGTGTATTCAGGCTAACCTTCTGAATGGTGAGCAGTTCCTTTTTGTTTTTCTATATATTAGACAGGAAAGAATGGTTACTAACAATTATCCCAGTAAAATCCATTTTTATTTTTGGTTTTGTAAATTTTGTCAATTCGGAAAAATGGCATAATATATGACAATATTGTTTCCAGCAGCGGCCTGGGAATCAGAGTTGTTTCCAGTCATCTTCCCCATGCTTTTTATATCCATTTTAGTGATTTTCCTGTCCCCCCCAGACCTCCTGGTA
Organism: Anomaloglossus baeobatrachus; assembly: GCF_048569485.1. Classification (NCBI taxonomy): domain Eukaryota; kingdom Metazoa; phylum Chordata; class Amphibia; order Anura; family Aromobatidae; genus Anomaloglossus; species Anomaloglossus baeobatrachus. The sequence goes on along the minus strand of NC_134355.1, from coordinate 685,963,230 downwards.
GACTCCTCTGGAAAAATGCCCGAATTTCCTGTTTGCTTCCTTTATACTCATTACTTGAATAGAGGAAATCTGAGCATCCAACATGCTCGATTCAAGTATCGAGTACTCGAACATTTTAGTGCTCGCTCATCACTTCAGATGTGTAAAAATTGACTTGCAAAGTTAATCGTCTATACATTTTAAAGAATATTCTATTTTATTTTTGCAAACCTTTTAAAAAAATAACATAATAATAATAATAATAATAATAGTAATAATAATAAATAACACCTGCATTGGAAGGTAGACTATGATCATATCATTAAAAAACTTTTTGCAAAAGTCCACGCATATAATATGTTAGCACTCCGCAATTAATGACTGCATGAATTCCACTTTTGCTATATACCGTACAGACCAAAAGTTTGGACACATCATCTCTTCTCTAGAACAACTATTAAGAGGAGACTTTGTGCAGCAGCCTTCATGGTAAAATAGCTGCTAGGAAACCACTGCTAAGGACAGGCAACAAGCAGAAGAGACTTGTTTGGGCTAAAGAACACAAGGAATGGACATTAGACCAGTGGAAATCTGTGCTTTGGTCTGATGAGTAGAAATTTAAAATCTTTGGATCCAAACACCGTGTCCTTGTAGAAAAGGTGAACGGATGGACTCTACATAGCTGGTTCCCACCGTGAAGCATGGAGGAGGAGGTGTGATGGTGGGGGGGTGCTTTGCTGGTGACACTGTTGGGGATTTATTCAAAATTGAAGGCATACTGAACCAGCATGGCTACCACAGCATCTTGCAGCGGCGTGCTATTCCATCCGGTTTGCGTTTAGTTAGATCATCATTTATTTTTCAACAGGACAATGACACCAAACACACCTCCAGGCTGTGTAAGGGCTATTTGACTAAGAAGGAGAGTGATGGGGTGCTACGCTAGATGACCTGGCCTCCACAGTCACAAGACTTGAACCCAAACGAGATGGTTTGCGGTGAGCTGGACCGCAGAGTGAAGGCAAAAGGGCCAACAAGTGCTAAGCATCTCTGGGAACTCCTTCAAGACGGTTGTAAAACCATTTCCGGTGACTACTTCTTGAAGCTCATCAAGAGAATGCCAAGAGTGTGCAAAGCAGTAATCAAAGCAAAAGGTGGCTATTTTGAAGAACCTAGAATATAAGACATATTTTCAGTTGTTTCACACTTTTTTAAGTATTTCATTCCATATGTTTTCATTCGAAGTTTTGATGTCTTCAATGTGAATCAACAATTTTCAGAGTCATGAAAATAAAGAAATGTCTTTGAATGAGAAGGTGTGTCCAAACTTTTTGTCTGTACTGTATATGTAAAATAAATGTATTATTATTATTAATAATAATAATAATAATAATAATAATAATGCGGCATTGCTTATATAAGACCAACATGTTCGGCATTACTGTGTTACTAGCCCTTTTTATTTGCTTTAAAACAAAAGTGCACATTCTCTTTTGGTAACCATTGAGGTGTTAAGACCCCCTTTTTCACATTCCCTCAGCTTTGACTTTTATGAGAATTTACCTTATAAATTAATTTAATAAATACATTTATAAACCATATGACCCATGTAATACAGATATCAGGATCGCTACAACTGTTTCCTCTCATATAGAATTAATATATATATATATATATATATATATATACATACAGTGCATTGCAACTTTATTCACACCCTTGTCTTTTTACCAATTTTGCAAAATAAAAAACAATGTGTGACGACATGGACGCTCATGGGTTGAAGTTTCTTAAAATCCAGCCAGACAGCATGATAGATTGTCTATAGATGGGGGAGAAGTCCCTCATTGTTTTTACAAGACTCTTGTTGACTCAATGTAATTGTGTTGGCCACTGAAAGCTAGACGTATTGTTCTCCAGACATTTCCAGTAACCATTGTATTGTAGTTGTGTATTGGTAATGTAATTACCTTAGTAGCCATTGTCTAGTCGGTGACTCCCAGTTTACATGTACACCCTCAGTCTTTCTATGCACATCATTTAAATGAACATTGTCCATGCAGCTTGAAATTCCTCCAATGGGAGAAGCAATCTTGTCCAACCAATCGATGAGGACGCAGTGTATCCAAGTGGAAGGTTGTGGCTATAAAAAGGACTTCTTTAAGCCACCAGGGGTTGTTGATGGATGCTGATGGATCCAGTCTAAGCTCTTTGGAGCTGACTAGAGGATCAGGATATCTTATGGCTTCAATCTAGGGACTCCGGATCCGGTTGGAGACCATATCCACAACCTAGGGATTTTGTCTCCGGCTGCCAGGATTTTAACATCAAACCAGGACTACCTAAGGAGGACACTCAGGTTGGGACAGTTCAGTCACCTGTTACAGACTTTGCAGACCTCAGACAGCTTGGAACCTGTGAGGCATAGACATTCTAAATCCCTGGTGAGCCAGCGGAAGGGTGAGACTCTGTTGCCTGTTACATTTGTGTGTTTTGCTGATTATGTGTTATGTGCTGTTAATTGTTTGGGGATCCAATAAAGTCTAATTATTGTGGTTCCCTCACCCTGTGTTGTCTGAGTAGTGTTACGCCCACGGTTAAGGAGGCCGGCGTTCAGTTGGGATGAGCCCTGAGCCACGCTGTCTTTCTAAAGGCGGCGGGTTTAAGTGGACGAGAGCGCCCACTGAGCCCCGTATCTCCACAATTGGTGGCAGCAGTGGGATACTACTCAGCCTGGTTTACCCAGGGGAGCTGCAGTGGACTGGTGTTTTCAGACACCGTCCAGGGCTCAACAACCAGGCAGGCACATAAGCATACCCAGCAGGCCATAGGGGAGGCATTCAGGTTTCGGACGCTGCCATGTCCAACCCCACCAGCTCAGCCATGGGACAAGGACAAGAGAGGAGTTACGACCGCTGCAGTAAATGGATGCTGCAGGATCTGTGCTGGAGGCGAGAGATTGTCTGCTGGAGCGCTGAGACTCGGTCGGACTTGATCCGGAAATTAGTCCGTTGGGATGCCCAGAATGATGCAGAGGACGATGAGGATACCGCCGATATTGACCCAGAGGATGTAGACTATGTGCCACATCATGGATCTAGTGACAATTGGGAATCAACTTTGTCCAAAATGGCCCAAGCCACAGCGTTGTTGGATGCATTGGGGCCTAGATCCTCAAGAGAAGAGAGGACTTATGTTCTGGAATATGTTTATGGGATTCCAGCTGCAGTACTGCAAACACCAGCCGGTCGAGAAGGATGGTCCCGCTACCCAGCAGAAGCTGCGCCAAAACAAAGGACTACAAACAGGGCATGTGACTCGCCCAATCTATGGCGCTGTTATACATGTGGGCGCAATGGACATATAGATAAAGATTGAGAAGAGATAATCTGCGCTCTACTACTGAGAGGATCGGTGCTCGGGAGAAAAAAGTAGTCCAATATATAGAAAACCCCGGCACACAGATGGAGAAAAAGAGAATATCCAGTCAAAGTTGCTTTTAATATGCTGGTGTTTTATTCGTGAAAAATTCCATAACAGTCAGTGTGTGGCATAAAGGCAAAGTGAGGTCCAACGTTTCGGCTCATATGTGAGCCTTCACCAGGGACATGAAATGCTAGAACAGTATTGTACAGAAATACAAGGAGAGAAATAATTACAATAACATCATGATATGAATACATAGCATATCAACACAACGTCTGTAAGGTAATTAGAAGACAAAAGGGAGGGGGGGGGGAGAGATCAATTACAGTGCATGAGTGAAGGGGTGTGTAATAAAATGTACATCCGGGGTGGAATTAATGGAAAAAGAGAGTATATGGCAATAAAGAGAGAGAAAGGAAGAGAGGAGAAGAAAAGGAAGAAGAAGAGGAAGAAGAAGAAAAAGAAAAGAGAAAAGAAAAAGAAAAGGAGAAAACGAGAAAAAGAGAAAAAGAGACAAAGAGACAAAAGGAGACATACCCGTGTAATATTAAGGAAGAGTCCTGCACACACAATATATGAAGAAAGATACTGCAAGGAAAAAGAAGAAAATAAGGAGAAAGATTATATACAGTCTATATAATGTGATGTAATCCAAGGATAAGGGATGAGAGGAAAAAACTATTATGTAGACTTACATGTAGGTTATAGGAAGAGCACAAGGCTATTAAGAATCCGAGGTTCAGGATGAAGTCAGGATAGGGGATTGTACGGGCTAAGAGCATAAGGAAGGGAAAAGGAGAATAGGGATTGGAAGTGTGCCAGAAGAAAGACATGGATTTTTTCAAAATATATATAGTAGTAGTATGAGTACGTACCAGTATTATGGACGTAATGTGTACCATGTGGGGGCTCACATCTAAAGGATGCAGTAAAGGCTAATGCTATAAGGAGGTAAAACATATAGTGGAGTCAGATGAGGTATGGATCCAATGTAGGTAAAAGTGGAATTGACATACCAATAAATTATGAGGATGGGTCGCATCAGGAGAGGGAAGCCTGAGGACTGTACTTCGTGGCCATGTAATAGGGGAATTACCCCATGTGTATAACAAGGCTGAAAAAATGAACAGTGAATAATGTGAACTAACAACAAGGGGCATGTGTGCAAAGTACAATCTATGGGACTAAAGGACATACCTAATCAAAATTGGTATACAGACCGAAGGTAATCTGGAATGCCTAAGAATAAGGAAAGGGGTAGACAATTTAGCATTTCAAAGAGGAAAGTAGGGAGAAACCAGCACAGAAGCTGGTGACCTTACCTATTGCAGCATGTAGTCAGAGTGAGGGAGCCCAAAAGACAGAGCGGAGAGACAGGGATTATATACTGGTAGCGTGTGTTATGGCGTCTTAGCGATATCCGGGTTAGAGAATGCTGGGAAAAAGGGACGTGTATGCGCATGCGCATTGCGATGAAGACACTCTGCCTTCCTGGCTTTGGAACGCAGGTGCCTGACACGCAATGTACGCATGCGCTTTGCAATGTGACGTGACGACAGGACGCGGGCGTGCTATGCGTTCCTATGAGGTATCGTGAGATCCAAGGCTCAGTATATCAGGCAGCGGTGGAGCGTGTTATAAGAGAGAGAGTACTGTGCACGCTATAGGACTGGTGAAGGGTGTTCTAGGACATCTAGAAAGGGGGAAAAAAAGGGAAAAATTAGAACATGATGACATAACGTCAAACAGCATTATATAAGGGCAACAGCCTTAAGGTATTAACTAAGGATTAGTGAGATTACATTCAATGAGTAATATCAGGATAAATAGTATATTTAACCATAGAAGCATGGAACACAGGAAATAAAATGTACCATTGATACAAAAGGGGAACGGGTATGTCCCCATCAGGGAGAGACAATCGTATGATATATCATTATTAATACCGACCAGAAGCACCTAGATAGTGCCAGGGGAGTATCACATGTACAGAAAGACTCCAGTAGACAATCTTAGAGGAAAAAATTGTTACAATGAACAGGTTATATAGATAAATAATTTTAGTCAATAACAGTAATGGTCAAAAAACGACACTAATAGAATGAAAGTTAGACGACCTAACAAGAGACCTCATATTCCCTGTTAAGACCTAGGGGTTCCAAAGTTTTTAATGTATGGATCCAATAGGCCTCTCTTGTCTTAAGCCTATTGATCCTGTCGCCTCCTCTTCTGATAGGGGGAACATGTTCAATGACCTGAAAACGTAGTTGGGCTATTGAATGGTTGTGAGAAATGAAATGAGATGGTATAGGTAAAAGAGTCTGTTTGCACCGAATCGTGGATTTGTGCTTACTGATGCGGTCTCGGATATGCTGGGTGGTCTCCCCAACATATCCGAGACCGCAAGGACACTTTATGAGGTAAATCACAAAAGAAGACTCGCAGGTAAAGAAACCTTTAATGGAAAAACGTTGACCAGTGTGTGGATGTGAGAAGGTGTCACCCTTCGTAATGTTAGAGCACTGGGTACAACTCAGACAAGGGAAAGTGCCCCTGCGTGGTGACGTAAGGGTGCGTTGAATAGAAGAAGATGTAGTGGACCCAACATCAGCTCTCACTAGATGGTCCCTAAGGTTCCGTGGTCTCTTGTGACAGAAAAGCGGAGGACAATTGAAAGCAGAAATAGAGGGATAAGACTGAGACAAGAGGGGCCAATGTTTTCGTATACTGTCCCGAATAGGTGTGTTAAAGGGATGGTATGTGGAGACAAACGGAATTCTGGGGGCCTCGTTATTTGTACGTATATTATAAGACAGGGTCTGTTTGGAAATATGTGAAGGATAGCCCCTGTCTTGGAACCTACGACTCATTTCGTCATGACGGACCAACTGAGTATGGGGATCAGTCACAATGCGGGTGATCCTGTGGTGTTGTGAGATTGGTAAAGAATTCTTGACATGTTTGGGATGACAACTAGTATAGTGTAAGGGACTATTTTTATCGGTCTTTTTTGTATACAGGTCAGTGGACATGTTACCCTCGTTATCCAATGTCACGGTGGTATCCAAAAAATGAATAGAACTAAGGTCCTGATGTAGGGTAAACGTCACATTGGGTATACACGAGTTGAGAAAGGATAAAAAGTTGTCAAGAGTGTCGGTCCCGCCTTGCCATATGACAAATATGTCATCAATGTACCTCTTCCATGTTAGGACGAGTGTCTGAAAGAGGGGGAAGGATAGATGTGATGCTCTTCAAACCAAGCCATAAAAATATTGGCATACGGGGATGCCATGTTGGACCCCATAACAGTCCCTCTTCGCTGAACAAAAAATTGATCACCAAAGAGAAAGAAATTTTGTTCAAGGACTATGTGTAAAAGGTCCTGACAGAAGGTATGCTGATGGTCAGATAAGTTACTATAATGTTCAAGAAACCAGTTGACAGCCTCTATACCAAGATGGTGGTCAATACTGGTATAGAGGCTGTTGACGTCTAGTGTGGCAAGTAGGCAACCGGTTGGAATAGGAGCCAAGGATCGAATATGGGTAAGGAAATTAGTCGTGTCCTTTAGATAAGACGTGATAGTAGGAATCAGAGGAGACAGAATCCTGTCAAGGGTAATAGCCAATGGGGATAAAATGGAATCAGTGGACGCCACAATTGGGCGGCCTGGTGGGCGCGTAAGATTCTTATGTATTTTCGGCAGAACGTAAAACACGGGTGTGATGGGATTGGTTTTCTGTAAGAATTCGGCCAATTTGTCATCAATGGTGCCGGTGTGTAGATGGTAGTTGATGGTAGTGGTGATAATCTGTCGTATTTTAGGTGTAGGGTCCCTATTGACAGGTGTATAAGTCGTAGTATCGTTAAGTTGATTGTGAATCTCTGAGAAATAGTAGGTTTTATCCAGAATCACAATTGCCCCACCTTTATCCGCAGGTTTGATGACTATGTGTGGGTTGTTTTTAAGGCTAATGATAGCCCGCGACTCGTCAGGGGTACAGTTACGTCTAAGGTGAAACTTGCCTCTATGTATGTCATTCAAAATCTGATTGATGTCGGTCGTGACCAGGGAAATATATGTTTCGACCGGGTGGTAGTGTTTAGGAGGACAGAAGTTACTAGGAATGCGTAGACCTAGATTACTAAGTTTAAACCTGTCAGTGGAACCAGAGCTGTCAGATTCAACCTGACTGGGTTGTGGAACATTAAAGTGAGCTTTAAGACGGAGATTCCTGAAGAATCTTCTAGTCTCTTGGTCTAACTTGAAGGAATCAAAGGTCGGGGTTGGGCAGAATGATAGTCCCTTCTGGAGTATGGACGACTCGCTGGGGGAGAGGTTGTAGGAGGAAATATTGTAGACCAAGTTGGTCCTACCTGTGATCGAGTTGTGATGGTACGTGGCACGTGGTCTCTTACTCCGCCGCGTTTTCCTCGTGGGAGATGTCGTGGTCCTAAAAAAGAAGAACGGGAAGGGTTCTGTTCGCTGTCGGAGCTGTTGGACGAAGCATAATGTCCTGAGTATGGGGATCGTCGTGGTTGACTGAAGCCTGAAGAACGCCATGTGTATACTTGGTTTTTCTGATAATCCTCCTGGTCGCGCTGGAACTTAATGCGTTTACGAGTTTGTAGCGCTTTTCTGAATTCAGAGATTGTAGACTCGGTCTTGGCTTTCAAATTGTTGTATTCGGTGGATGACAAGGTGTTCTGAAACTGCTGTTCGATGGTTGTGATATTGGCACTGATGTCCTCGATCTCTTTATCCAGATATTCAATGGTTAGTAATATGAGGTCCATGGAGCATTTATTTAGAATGCTCTCGTACTTCTCGCAGTATGATGCGTTTTCAGAGAACATAGTTGGGCGAAGAGGAATCCGCAGTCCACGTGGATTCCTTTTGGCCTTGTGATTAGAGTTGAGCGCGGTTCGTGTTTCGAGGTTCTCCAGTTCTAAGCTCGAGTGATTTTTGGGGCTGTTCGAGATCGAACTAGAACTCGAGCTTTTTGCAAAAGCTCGATAGTTCTAGATACGTTCGAGAACGGTTCTAGCAGCAAAAAGCAGGGCTTTTTACAGCTACAGTGTGCAGGAGCCATCGCTGGCAGCCTGCCACAAGCTGGTAACCAAGATAAACATCGGGTATCCAAGCAAAGCGCTTTGGTTAGTAACCTGATGTTTATCTTAGTTACGTGCAGGAAGCCCACACTTCCCGCTCAGCTCACTCCGCCCCCTCCTGCCCGCGGCATGTATACATACATATACACACACACACACAAACACACTCTCACTCACGCACACCCCCCCCCTCCCAGCTACAGTGTGCAGGAGCCATCGCTGGCAGCCTGCCACAAGCTGGTAACCAAGATAAACATCGGGTATCCAAGCAAAGCGCTTTGGTTATTTGGTTAGTAACCCGATGTTTATCTTAGTTACGTGCAGGAAGCCCACACTTCCCCGCTCAGCTCGCTCCGCCCCCTCTTGCCCGCGGCATGTACACATACATATACACACACGCACACACACACACACACTCTCACACACACCCCCCTCCCCCGCTCGGCTTACCTGCGGTGATGAAGTCCCGCCATCCCGACCTCAGCGCTGTCACTGTCCTCCATGGCCGCCGCTTGTCACATCACCTATCGCTTCCGACCCGAGACTGACACTGGCGGTGACATCACGGACCTCTCGCGATACTTGATGTGAAGGCGCCGGTCATTGACCTCAGTGACAGGGGCTGTCGGCAGTGCTGGAGATCAGCGCAGGTAATGTACCTCGCTGACAGCAGCACTTGTCATGCCCTGCAGTGACCTGGGCTGACCCATTGATGTTAGCTCAGGTCACTGCATTGCTCTCCCAGCCAATGGGGAACATCCTGCTCTTCATTGACTGGGACAGTGTGGATCGTCATGGCAACCCCTTGGATTACAGCAGACCTAGATTTGTTTTTCTTTCTAATAAATTGGTTAAAGAGGGAATGTTTTGGGGAGTGTTTTTTCAAATAAAAATGTGTTTGTCGTCTATTTTTTTTTATTACTGACTGGGTTGGTGATGTCGGGTATCTCATAGACGCCTGACCTCACCAACCCCAGGGCTTGATGCCAGGTGACATTACACATCTGGTATTAACCCCATATATTACCCCGTTTGCCACCGCACCAGGGCGCGGGATGAGCTGGGGCGAAGCACCAGGATTGGCGCATCTAATGGATGCGCCACTTCTGGGGTGGCTGCGGCCTGCTATTTTTAGGCTTGGGAGAGTCCAATAACCATGGACCTCCCTAGTCTGAGAATATCAGGCCCCAGCTGTCTGCTTTACCTTGGCTGGTGATCCAATTTTGGGGGACCCCTATGTGTTTTTTTTTTTTAAATTATTTATTTAATTTAAAATAACAGCGTGGAGTGCCCTCAGTTTTGGATTACCAGCCAAGGTGAGGTTGCCAGCTGTGGTCTGCAGGCTGCAGCCGTCTGCTTTACCCTAGCTGGCTACAAAACTAGGGGGAACCCTACGTCATTTTTTTTTTCATTTTTTTGGCTAAAAGCTAAGCACCCCTTAGTGCCACATGAAAGGCACCAAAGGGTGCTCCACTTTTTCTCCACTTTTTCTCCACTTTTTCTCAACTTTTTCTCCACTTTTTCTCCACTTTTTCTCCACTTTTTCTCCATTTTTTTCTCCACTTTTTCTCCACTTTTTCTCCATTTATTCTCCACTTTTTCTCCACTTTTTCTCCACTTTTTCTCCACTTTTTCTCCATTTATTCTCCACTTTTTCTCCACTTTTTCTCCACTTTTTCTCCATTTATTCTCCACTTTTTCTCCACTTTTTCTCCATTTATTCTCCACTTTTTCTCCACTTTTTCTCCACTTTTTCTCCACTTTTTCTCCATTTTTTTCTCCACTTATTCTCCACTTTTTCTCCACTTTTTCTCCATTTATTCTCCACTTATTCTCCACTTTTTCTCAACTTTTTCTCCATTTTTTTCTCCACTTTTTCTCCACTTTTTCTCCACTTATTCTCCACTTTTTCTCCACTTTTTCTCCACTTATTCTCCACTTTTTCTCCACTTTGTCCGAATTTTTTTCTCCACTTTTTCTCCACTTTTTCTCCATTTATTCTCCACTTTTTCTCCACTTTTTCTCCATTTTTTTCTCCACTTTTTCTCCACTTTTTCTCCACTTTTTCTCCATTTATTCTCCACTTTTTCTCCACTTTTTCTCCATTTTTTTCTCCACTTTTTCTCCACTTTTTCTCCACTTATTCTCCACTTTTTCTCCACTTATTCTCCACTTTTTCTCCACTTTTTCTCCACTTTTTCTCCATTTATTCTCCACTTTTTCTCCACTTTTTCTCCATTTTTTTCTCCACTTTTTCTCCACTTTTTCTCCACTTATTCTCCACTTTTTCTCCACTTATTCTCCACTTTTTCTCCACTTTTTCTCCACTTATTCTCCACTTTTTCTCCACTTTTTCTCCACTTTTTCTCCACTTTTTCTCCATTTTTTTCTCCACTTTTTCTCCACTTTTTCTCCATTTATTCTCCACTTTTTCTCCACTTTTTCTCCATTTTTTTCTCCACTTTTTCTCCACTTTTTCTCCACTTTTTCTCCATTTATTCTCCACTTTTTCTCCACTTTTTCTCCATTTTTTTCTCCACTTTTTCTCCACTTTTTCTCCACTTATTCTCCACTTTTTCTCCACTTATTCTCCACTTTTTCTCCACTTTTTCTCCACTTTTTCTCCATTTATTCTCCACTTTTTCTCCACTTTTTCTCCATTTTTTTCTCCACTTTTTCTCCACTTTTTTCTCCACTTATTCTCCACTTTTTCTCCACTTATTCTCCACTTTTTCTCCATGTTTTCTCCACTTATTCTCCACTTTTTCTCCACTTTTTCTCCACTTTTTCTCCATTTATTCTCCACTTTTTCTCCACTTTTTCTCCATTTTTTTCTCCACTTTTTCTCCACTTTTTCTCCACTTATTCTCCACTTTTTCTCCACTTTTTCTCCACTTTTTCTCCACTTTTTCTCCATTTATTCTCCACTTATTCTCCACTTTTTCTCCACTTTTTCTCCACTTTTTCTCCGTTCTTTTTCTATGGTCGGTCTACCCATTAGCTCTGCCATGCATACTGTAGCTCTACACCTACTGCACATGTTACTTTATGATTGACATCTCTTTCATACCAGAGCTGTCTAAGTCTACTCTGACCCCATATTTGTCATTACTATATTGTCCTTGTACTGTATTATGACATTTGTATCATGTGTTTCATTTCTTGCTGTGTTGCAATTTTTTTGCTGCATGCCAATTGTACCTCTACATTGTTCGAGTTTATGTTATTGTTCTCTCACTCTTATGTGATACTGATTATTGTCATTTTTCATGATTACATGCAGATAAGTCCAATCTGACGAAAGCTCAGGCCGAAACGTCAATTGTAACTTGTTTTGGACAAAAACATATATGCTTATGAAAAAAAAAATGTTCTTAATACGGACCAATAAAGAGTGATTTTGCATTACTATCTATTGGGACTTACTGACTTAGTCTGGGAGATTTAGAGTGCCGAGGTTACTCACTAATTTTATCTATTATTACCTCTGAGCACCTATATACCAGTGAGCAGAGCTTCCTCTACAGTAGTTCTCCTGATTAGGCATGCCCTTACCTCATGAGCAGGGCATTGCAGCTTTGGTAGCAACCATTACGACATGGACTCTGCTGCTGTGGACCCGGGGAGAGTGAGTGCAGATTCATTGCACCCACACTCCTCACATGAAGGGTCCGCACTCCTAGAAAATGGGGGATACGTTCCCTGAGTGTCTCCCCCCCATATTCTAGACAGTCCAGAGTCGTCGTGGGACCCCTTTATTTTTTTTTTTACAATAAATTGGTGAAAGAGGAAATGTTTTGGGGACTGTTTTTTCAAATAAATTTCTTTTGTCGATTTTTTGTTTTTGTTAGTACTGACAGTTTATGATGTTGGGTATCTAATAGACGCCATGACATCACAAACTGCTGGGCTTGATCTCAGGTGACTTTACAGCTAGTATCAACCCGATTTATTACCCCGTTTGCCACTGCACCAGGGCACGGGATGAGCTGGGGTGAAGCGCCAGGATTGGCGCATCTAGTGGATGCGCCACGTCTGGGGTGCCTGCGGCCTGCTATTTTTAGGCTGTGAAGGCCCAATAACTATGGACCTTCCCACCCTGAGAATACCAGACCACAGCTGTCCGCTTTACCTTGGCTGGTGATCCAATTTGGAGGGGACCCTACTTTTTTTGTGTAATTATTAATATTTATAAAATAATTATAAAAAAGAGCCTGAGGGGACCTCCACATTGGATCCCCAACCACGGTAAAGCTGCCAGCTGTGGTTTTCAGGCTACAGCCGTCTGCTTTACCCTAGCTGGCTATCAAAAATGGGGGGACCCAACGTAATTTTTTTTTTTTAACTATTTTTTAAATAGAAAAAATTAATGGGCTTCCCTGTATTTTAATTGCCAACCAAGGTAACGGCAGGCAGATGGGGGTGGCAACCCATAGCTGTCTGCTTTATCTGCGCTGAGAATCAAAAATACCGCGGAGCGCTACGTCATTTTTTTAAAGATTTATTTTTACAGCACTGTGATGTCCAGCAATCAAAATACAGGGAAGCCCATTTTATTTTTAGTTATTTATATAAATAATTAAAAAAAAAAAATATGGGCTCCCGCTGCATTTTTTGTATTGCTAGCTAAGGGTAATCCAAGCAGCTACTGGCTGCTAACCCCCACTGCTTGGTGTTACCTTCACTGGCAATGGAAAATCCAGGGAAGCATTTTTTATTTTTTTTGCCAAAAAACTACAAAAAAAGGACGTGAGCTTCGCCATATTTTTGTATGCTAGCTAGGTATAGCAGGCAGGTGGTGGAAGAGTTGGATACAGCGCCAGAATATGGCGCTTCTATGAAAATGCCATTTTCTGAGGCGGCTGCAGACTGCAATTCGCAGCAGTGGGGCCCAGAAAGCTCAGGCCAACCTGTGCTGCGGATTCCAATCCCCAGCTGCCTAGTTGTACCTGGCTGGACACAAAAATGGGGCGAAGCCTACGTCATTTGTTTTCTAATTATTTCATGAAATTCATGAAAGAATAAAAAAAGGGCTTCCCTTTATTTTTGGTTCCCAGCCGGGTACAAATAGGCAACTGGGGGTTGGGGGCAGCCGTACCTGCCTGCTGTACCTGGCTAGCATACAAAAATATGGCGAAGCCCACATAATTTTTTCAGGGGGCAAAAAACTTCTGCATACAGTCCTGGATGGAGTATGCTGAGCCTTGTAGTTCTGCAGCTGCTGTCTGTCTGTATGGAGAAGAGCAGACAGCAGCTGCAGAACTACAAGGCTCAGCATACTCCATCCAGGACTGTATGCAGAATTTTTTTGCCCACCAAAAAAATGACGTGGGCTTCGCCATATTTTTGTATGCTAGCCAGGTACAGCTGGCAGCCACGGGCTGCCTCCAACCCCCAGTTGCCTATTTGTACCCGGCTGGGAACCAAAAATATAGGGAAGCCCGTTTTTTTTTAATTATTTCACTTATTTCATGAAATAATTAAAAAACAAATGACGTGGGCTTCGCCCTATTTTTGTGTCCAGCCGGGTACAACTAGGCAGCTGGGGATTGGAATCCGCCGCACAGGTTAGCCCGAGGTTTGTGGGCGCCTCTGCTGCGGATTTCAGTCCGCAGCCGTCCCAGAAAATGGCGCTCTCATAGAAGCGCCATCATCTGGCGCTGTATCCAACTCTTCCAACAGCCCTGGAGCCGGGTGGCTTGTTGGGTAATCATGAGTTAATACTGGCTTTGTTTTACCAGCCAGTATTAAGCCAGAGATTCTTAATGTCAGGCACGTTTGACCCGGCCATTAAGAATCTCCAATAAAGGGTTATAAAAAAGACACCACACAGAGAAAAAATACTTTAATAGAAATAAATACACAGACACATTAGAGACTCCATCTTTATTACCCCCTGTCAGCCCTCCACGATCCTGCTCTTTTGTCTTCTTTCTTTCAAGTGTAGTAGTAGTGACGATTGTAGTGAGGATGAGATTAACCAGCTCATCACTTGGGGCTGGGGAACCTCCATCCTCACTACAATCATCACTAGTGTAGTAGTAGTGACGATTGTAGTGAGGAAGGATGAGGTTCACCAGCTCATCACTTGGGGCTGGGGAACCTCCATCCTCACTACAATCATCACTACAATCGGGAAGCAGCGTGCAGCCTTCACTCCGTGAGTGATCACTGCTGGCTGCTAGCGGTAACGCTGACAGACGCCTTACCATAGCAACGGTGCTCTCAGAGCCGCGGTTAGCGGTGACGTCACCGCTAACTGCGTTGCTATGGCAACGGTGATCTCCGTTAATGACCGGCTGTGTCAGCCGGTCCCTAACGGAGCGGGGAGTCGACCGTGTGCTAGAGCATGTCGCCGGTACACGGCGATACACATATGTGCACCGTGTACCGGAGAGATGCACTCGCAGGTCCTACATGACGTGTCATAGTCATGTGACCAGTCTGTAGCCAATGAGATAATAGCCACGTGACTGGTCACATGGCTATTTTGACGTCACGATAGGTCCTGCATCTCTGCTGGCAGTGCAGGTCACCGGGAGGATTCAGCGATCATCGGATGGAATAGCGGCAGGAGACAGAGTGCAGAAGGGATCGCGAGGACCGGTAAGTGTTATGGCAATGTTTATTAACTGTTTGTGTACATTTATAATGCATTTTTATGTGTTTGTGATTGCCTCCCATTCTAGCCTATACGTTCGAGTTCGGTTCGTCGAACGTTCGACGAACCGAACTCGAACGGGACCCCCGTTCGGCGAACCGGCCTCGAGCCGAACCGGGACCAGTTCGCTCATCTCTACTTGTGATACTCCGCAAGGGTAATGTAATGTAACTCGAGTGCAGTATGTCGGCGTAGTTCCTTCTCATAATCTTTACTTCTTACTTCATCAGTTGGAATGGAAAGGAATTGGTTAGAAGCGATTACTCTAGAAAGAATAGCGGATGTAGCTTCGTCATTATATGAAAATGTTGAGAATGACATGTCAGGATCAAAAAAAGGTAGGAGCACAAGCCAAAATAAGTAATGCTGAGAAGAGATAAGCTGCGCTATACTACTGAGAGGATCGGTGCTCGGGAGAAAAAAGTAGTCCAATATATAGAAAACCCCGGCACACAGATGGAGAAAAAGAGAATATCCAGTCAAAGTTGCTTTTAATATGCTGGTGTTTTATTCGTGAAAAATTCCATAACAGTCAGTGTGTGGCATAAAGGCAAAGTGAGGTCCAACGTTTCGGCTCATATGTGAGCCTTCACCAGGGACATGAAATGCTAGAACAGTATTGTACAGAAATACAAGGAGAGAAATAATTACAATAACATCATGATATGAATACATAGCATATCAACACAACGTCTGTAAGGTAATTGTGTCCCTTTTGTCTTCTAATTACCTTACAGACGTTGTGTTGATATGCTATGTATTCATATCATGATGTTATTGTAATTATTTTTCTCCTTCTATTTCTGTACAATACTGTTCTAGCATTTCACAGGATCACCCGCATTGTGACTGATCCCCATACTCAGTTGGTCCGTCATGACGAAATGAGTCGTAGGTTCCAAGACAGGGGCTATCCTTCACATATTTCCAAACAGACCCTGTCTTATAATATACGTACAAATAACGAGGCCCCCAGAATTCCGTTTGTCTCCACATACCATCCCTTTAACACACCTATTCGGGACAGTATACGAAAACATTGGCCCCTCTTGTCTCAGTCATATCCCTCTATTTCTGCTTTCAATTGTCCTCCGCTTTTCTGTCACAAGAGACCACGGAACCACGGTCACCACGCAGGGGCACTTTCCCTTGTCTGAGTTGTACCCAGTGCTCTAACATTACGAAGGGTGACACCTTCTCACATCCACACACTGGTCAACGTTTTTCCATTAAAGGTTTCTTTACCTGCGAGTCTTCTTTTGTGATTTACCTCATAAAGTGTCCTTGCGGTCTCGGATATGTTGGGGAGACCACCCAGCATATCCGAGACCGCATCAGTAAGCACAAATCCACGATTCGGTGCAAACAGACTCTTTTACCTATACCATCTCATTTCATTTCTCACAACCATTCAATAGCCCAACTACGTTTTCAGGTCATTGAACATGTTCCCCCTATCAGAAGAGGAGGCGACGGGATCAATAGGCTTAAGACAAGAGAGGCCTATTGGATCCAGACATTAAAAACTTTGGAACCCCTAGGTCTTAACAGGGAATATGAGGTCTCTTGTTAGGTCGTCTAACTTTCATTCTATTAGTGTCGTTTTTTGACCATTACTGTTATTGACTAAAATTATTTATCTATATAACCTGTTCATTGTAACAATTTTGTCCTCTAAGATTGTCTACTGGAGTCTTTCTGTACATGTGATACTCCCCTGGCACTATCTAGGTGCTTCTGGTCGGTATTAATAATGATTTATCATACGATTGTCTCTCCCTGATGGGGACATACCCGTTCCCCTTTTGTATCAATGGTACATTTTATTTCCTGTGTTCCATGCTTCTATGGTTAAATATACTATTTATCCTGATATTACTCATTGAATGTAATCTCACTAATCCTTAGTTAATACCTTAAGGCTGTTGCCCTTATATAATGCTGTTTGACGTTATGTCATCATGTTCTAATTTTTCCCTTTTTTTCCCCCTTTCTAGATGTCCTAGAACACCCTTCACCAGTCCTATAGCGTGCACAGTACTCTCTCTCCTATAACACGCTCCACCGCTGCCTGATATACTGAGCCTTGGATCTCACGATACCTCATAGGAACGCACAGCACGCCCGCGTCCTGTCGTCACGTCACATTGCACAGAGCATGCGTACATTGCGTGTCAGGCACCTGCGTTCCAAAGCCAGGAAGGCAGAGTGTCTTCATCGCAATGCGCATGCGCATACACGTCACTTTTTCCCAGCATTCTCTAACCCGGATATCGCTAAGACGCCATAACACACGCTACCAGTATATAATCCCTGTCTCTCCGCTCTGTCTTTTGGGCTCCCTCACTCTGACTACATGCTGCAATAGGTAAGGTCACCAGCTTCTATGCTGGTTTCTCCCTACTTTCCTCTTTGAAATGCTAAATTGTCTACCCCTTTCCTTATTCTTAGGCATTCCAGATTACCTTCGGTCTGTATACCAATTTTGATTAGGTATGTCCTTTAGTCCCATAGATTGTACTTTGCACACATGCCCCTTGTTGTTAGTTCACATTATTCACTGTTCGTTTTTTCAGCCTTGTTATACACATGGGGTAATTCCCCTATTACATGGCCACAAAGTACAGTCCTCAGGCTTCCCTCTCCTGATGCGACCCATCCTCATAATTTATTGGTATGTCAATTCCACTTTTACCTACATTGGAGCCATACCTCATCTGACTCCACTATATGTTTTACCTCCTTATAGCATTAGCCTTTACTGCATCCTTTAGATGTGAGCCCCCGCTCATCCCCTTTATGAGCATCCTGAATAGGGCTTGTGCAGAAAATATACCCTATGGGAACAAACATTCTAGAAATAGGAGGAAACCCCTATGGCTAAATAGAGCTGTAAGGGAAGCAATAAAAGAAAAACAGAAAGCCTTAAAAGAATTAAAGAGGGTAGGTAGTGATGAGGCATTATATAATTATAGAAAATTAAATAAAATATGTAAAAAGCAAATTAAGTTAGCTAAGTTTGAGACAGAGAGACTCATTGCGAGAGAAAGTAAAAATAATCCTAAAATATTCTTTAACTACACAAACAGTAAAAAAATGAAAAGCGATAGTGTTGGCCCCCTTAAAAATAGTCTTGGTGAAATGGTGGAAGGGGATGAGGGTAAAGCCAACCTGCTGAATGACTTTTTTTCTACGGTTTTTATACAAGAAAATGCCATGGCAGATGACATGACCAGTGATGCCATAAATTCACCCTTGAATATTACCTGCTTAACCCAGCAGGAAGTACGCCGCCGCCTCGAAATCACTAAGGTTGACAAATCTCCGGGCCCGGATGGCATACACCACAGAGTACTACAGGAATTGAGTTCTGTGATAGATAGACCATTATTTTTAATCTTCTCAGATTCCTTAATAACAGGGTCGGTACCGCAGGACTGGCGCATAGCAAATGTGGTGCCAATATTCAAAAAGGGGACAAAAACTGAGCCGGGAAATTATAGGCCGGTAAGTTTAACCTCTACGGTTGGTAAAATCCTTGAGGGTTTCTTGAGAGATGCTATACTGGAGTATCTCAAGAAAAATAACCTTATGACAGAGTATCAACATGGGTTTATGAGGGATCGATCCTGTCAAACTAATTTGATCAGCTTCTATGAAGAGGTAAGTTCAAGCCTGGACCAGGGAAATGCAGTGGATGTTGTGTATATGGACTTTTCAAAAGCTTTTGATACGGTGCCACACAAAAGGTTGGTACATAAAATGAGAATAATGGGGATAGGGGAAAATATGTGTAACTGGGTTAAAAACTGGCTCAGTGATAGGAAACAAAGGGTGGTTATTAATGGTACGTACTCGGACTGGGTCTCAGTTCATAGTGAGGTCCCACAGGGGTCAGTATTGGGCCCGCTTCTTTTCAACATATTTATAAATGACCTTGTTGGGGGCATGCGGAGTAGAATTTCAATATTTGCAGATGATACTAAACTCTGCAGGGTAATCAATACAGAGGAGGATAATTTTATATTACAGGGAGATTTATGTAAATTAGAGGATTGGGCTGAGAAGTGGCAATTGAAGTTTAATGTAGATAAATGTAAGGTCATGCACTTGGGTAGAGGAAATAACATTTATGATTATGTACTTAATTGTAGAACACTGGGTAAAACAGACACAGAAAAAGACTTGGGTGTATGGGTGGATGGTAAACTTCACTTTAGTGGACAGTGTCAGGCAGCTGCTGCCAGGGCTAATAAAATAATGGGATGTATTAAAAGAGGTATAAGTGTTCATGAAAAAAATATAGTTCTACCTCTGTACATGTCACTAGTGCGACCGCACTTAGAATACTGTGTACAATTCTGGTCACCGATATATAAGAAGGACATAGCTGAACTGAAGAGGGTGCAGAGAAGAGCCACCAAGATTATTAGAGGAATGGGGGGGCTGCAATACCAAGACAGGAAAAACGAAGGCTTAGGGGGGATCTAATCACAATGTATAAATATATGAGGGGACAGTACAGAGATCTTTCCAAAGATCTTTTTACACCTAGGCCTGTGACTGGAACACGGGGGCATCCGCTACGTCTTGAGGAAAGAAGGTTTAATCATAATCACAGACGAGGATTCTTTACTGTACGAGCAGTGAGACTATGGAACTCTCTGCCGCAGGATGTTGTAATGAGTGATTCACTACTAACATTTAAGCAGAGCCTGGATGCCTTTCTTGAAAAATTTAATATTACCAGTTATGTATATTAGATTTTATGACAGGGTATTGATCCAGGGAACTAGTCTGATTGCCGGATGTGGAGTCAGGAAGGAAATTTTTTCCCCATTGGAACTTGTTTGCCACATTGGGGGTTTTTTGCCTTCCTCTGGTTCAACATGTTAGGCTACGGGTTGAACTAGATGGACTTAGAGTCTCCCTTCAACCTTAAAAACTATGATACTATGATACATGGTACACATTACGTCCATAATACTGGTACGTACTCATACTACTACTATATATATTTTGAAAAAATCCATGTCTTTCTTCTGGCACACTTCCAATCCCTATTCTCCTTTTCCCTTCTTTATGCTCTTAGCCCGTACAATCCCCTATCCTGACTTCATCCTGAACCTCGGATTCTTAATAGCCTTGTGCTCTTCCTATAACCTACATGTAAGTCTACATAATAGTTTTTTCCTCTCATCCCTTATCCTTGGATTACATCACATTATATAGACTGTATATAATCTTTCTCCTTATTTTCTTCTTTTTCCTTGCAGTATCTTTCTTCATATATTGTGTGTGCAGGACTCTTCCTTAATATTACACGGCTATGTCTCCTTTTGTCTCTTTGTCTCTTTTTCTCTTTTTCTCGTTTTCTCCTTTTCTTTTTCTTTTCTCTTTTCTTTTTCTTCTTCTTCCTCTTCTTCTTCTTTTTCTTCTCCTCTCTTCCTTTCTCTCTCTTTATTGCCATATACTCTCTTTTTCCATTAATTCCACCCCAGATGTACATTTTATTACACACCCCTTCACTGATGCACTGTAATTGATCTCTTCACCCCCCCTCCCTTTTGTCTTCTAATTACCTTACAGACGTTGTGTTGATATGCTATGTATTCATATCATGATGTTATTGTAATTATTTCTCTCCTTGTATTTCTGTACAATACTGTTCTAGCATTTCATGTCCCTGGTGAAGGCTCACATATGAGCCGAAACGTTGGACCTCACTTTGCCTTTATGCCACACACTGACTGTTATGGAATTTTTCACGAATAAAACACCAGCATATTAAAAGCAACTTTGACTGGATATTCTATTTTTCTCCATCTGTGTGCCGGGGTTTTCTATATATTGGACTACTTTTTTCTCCCGAGCACCGATCCTCTCAGTAGTAGAGCGCAGCTTATCTCTTCTCAGCATTACTTATTTTGGCTTGTGCTCCTACCTTTTTTTGATCCTGACATGTCATTCTCAACATTTTCATATAATGACGAAGCTACATCCGCTATTCTTTCTAGAGTAACCGCTTCTAACCAATTCCTTTCCATTCCAACTGATGAAGTAAGAAGTAAAGATTATGAGAAGGAACTACGCTGACATACTGCACTCGAGTTACATTACATTACCCTTGCGGAGTATCACAAGGCCAAAAGGATTCCACGTGGACTGCGGATTCCTCTTCGCCCAACTCTGTTCTCTGAAAACGCATCATACTGCGAGAAGTATGAGAGCATTCTAAATAAATGCTCCATGGACCTCATATTACTAACCATTGAATATCAGGATAAAGAGATCGAGGACATCAGTGCCAATATCACAACCATCGAACAGCAGTTTCAGAACACCTTGTCATCCACCGAATACAACAATTTGAAAGCCAAGACCGATTCTACAATCTCTGAATTCAGAAAAACGCTACAAACTCGTAAACGCACTAAGTTTCAGCGCGACCAGGAGGATTATCAGAAAAACCAAGTATACACATGGCGTTCTTCAGGCTTCAGTCAACCACGACGATCCCCATACTCAGGAAATTTTGCTTAGTCCAACAGCTCCGACAGCGAACAGAACCCTTCCCGTTCTTCTTTTTTAGGACCACGACATCTCCCACGAGGAAAACGCGGCGGAGTAAGAGACCACGTGCCACGTACCATCACAACTCGATCACAGGTAGGACCAACTTGGTCTACAATATTTCCTCCTACAACCTCTCCCCCAGCGAGTCGTCCATACTCCAGAAGGGACTATCATTCTGCCCAACCCCGACCTTTGATTCCTTCAAGTTAGACCAAGAGACTAGAAGATTCTTCAGGAATCTCCGTCTTAAAGCTCACTTTAATGTTCCACAACCCAGTCAGGTTGAATCTGACAGCTCTAGTTCCACTGACAGGTTTAAACTTAGTAATCTAGGTCTACGCATTCCTAGTAACTTCTGTCCTCCTAAACACTACCACCCGGTCGAAACATATATTTCCCTGGTCACGACCGACATCAATCATATTTTGAATGACATACATAGAGGCAAGTTTCACCTTAGACGTAACTGTACCCCTGACGAGTCACGGGCTATCATTAGCCTTAAAAACAACCCACACATAGTCATCAAACCTGCGGATAAAGGTGGGGCAATTGTGATTCTGGATAAAACCTACTATTTCTCAGAGATTCACAATCAACTTAACGATACTACGACTTATACACCTGTCAATAGGGACCCTACACCTCAAATACGACAGATTATCACCACTACCATCAACTACCATCTACACACCGACACCATTGATGACAAATTGGCCGAATTCTTACAGAAAACCAATCCCATCACACCCGTGTTTTATGTTCTGCCGAAAATACATAAGAATCTTACGCGCCCACCAGGCCGCCCAATTGTGGCGTCCACTGATTCCATTTTATCCCCGTTGGCTATTACCCTTGACAGGATTCTGTCTCCTCTGATTCCTACTATCATGTCTTATCTAAAGGACACGACTCATTTCCTTACCCATATTCGATCCTTGGGTCCTATTCCAACCGGTTGCCTACTTGCCACACTAGACGTCAACAGCCTCTATACCAGTATTGACCACCATCTTGGTATAGAGGCTGTCAACTGGTTTCTTGAACATTATAGTAACTTATCTGACCATCAGCATACCTTCTGTCAGGACCTTTTACACATAGTCCTTGAACAAAATTTCTTTCTCTTTGGTGATCAATTTTTTGTTCAGCGAAGAGGGACTGCTATGGGGTCCAACATGGCACCCCCGTATGCCAATATTTTTATGGCTTGGTTTGAAGAGCATCACATCTATCCTTCCCCCCTCTTTCAGACACACGTCCTAACATGGAAGAGGTACATTAATGACATATTTGTCATATGGCAAGGCGGGACCGACACTCTTGACAACTTTTTATCCTTTCTCAACTCGTGTATACCCAATGTGACATTTACCCTACATCAGGACCTTAGTTCTATTCATTTTTTGGATACCACCGTGACATTGGATAATGAGGGTAACATGTCCACTGACCTGTATACAAAACAGACCGATAAAAATAGTCTCTTACACTATACTAGTTGTCATCCCAAACATGTCAAGAATTCTTTACCAATCTCACAACATCACAGGATCACCTGCATTGTGACTGATCCCCATACTCAGTTGGTCCGTCATGACGAAATGAGTCGTAGGTTCCAAGACAGGGGCTATCCTTCACATATTTCCAAACAGACCCTGTCTTATAATATACGTACAAATAACGAGGCCCCCAGAATTCCGTTTGTCTCCATATACCATCCCTTTAACACACCTAT
Organism: Anomaloglossus baeobatrachus; assembly: GCF_048569485.1. Taxonomy (NCBI): domain Eukaryota; kingdom Metazoa; phylum Chordata; class Amphibia; order Anura; family Aromobatidae; genus Anomaloglossus; species Anomaloglossus baeobatrachus. The sequence continues at coordinate 685,939,735 of NC_134355.1, read as the reverse complement.
TCAGGACAGTATACGAAAACATTGGCTCCTCTTGTCTCAGTCATATCCCTCTATTTCTGCTTTCAATTGTCCTCCGCTTTTCTGTCACAAGAGACCACGGAACCTTAGGGACCATCTAGTGAGAGCTGATGTTGGGTCCACTACATCTTCTTTTATTCAACACACCCTTACGTCACCACGCAGGGGCACTTTCCCTTGTCTGAGTTGTACCCAGTGCTCTAACATTACGAAGGGTGACACCTTCTCACATCCACACACTGGTCAACGTTTTTCCATTAAAGGTTTCTTTACCTGCGAGTCTTTTTTTGTGATTTACCTCATAAAGTGTCCTTGCGGTCTCGGATATGTTGGGGAGACCACCCAGCATATCCGAGACCGCATCAGTAAGCACAAATCCACGATTCGGTGCAAACAGACTCTTTTACCTATACCATCTCATTTCATTTCTCACAACCATTCAATAGCCCAACTACGTTTTCAGGTCATTGAACATGTTCCCCCTATCAAAAGAGGAGGCGACAGGATCAATAGGCTTAAGACAAGAGAGGCCTATTGGATCCAGACATTAAAAACTTTGGAACCCCTAGGTCTTAACAGGGAATATGAGGTCTCTTGTTAGGTCGTCTAACTTTCATTCTATTAGTGTCGTTTTTTGACCATTACTGTTATTGACTAAAATTATTTATCTATATAACCTGTTCATTGTAACAATTTTTTCCTCTAAGATTGTCTACTGGAGTCTTTCTGTACATGTGATACTCCCCTGGCACTATCTAGGTGCTTCTGGTCGGTATTAATAATGATATATCATACGATTGTCTCTCCCTGATGGGGACATACCCGTTCCCCTTTTGTATCAATGGTACATTTTATTTCCTGTGTTCCATGCATCTATGGTTAAATATACTATTTATCCTGATATTACTCATTGAATGTAATCTCACTAATCCTTAGTTAATACCTTAAGGCTGTTGCCCTTATATAATGCTGTTTGACGTTATGTCATCATGTTCTAATTTTTCCCTTTTTTTCCCCCTTTCTAGATGTCCTAGAACACCCTTCACCAGTCCTATAGCGTGCACAGTACTCTCTCTCCTATAACACGCTCCACCGCTGCCTGATATACTGAGCCTTGGATCTCACGATACCTCATAGGAACGCACAGCACGCCCGCGTCCTGTCGTCACGTCACATTGCAAAGCGCATGCGTACATTGCGTGTCAGGCACCTGCGTTCCAAAGCCAGGAAGGCAGAGTGTCTTCATCGCAATGCGCATGCGCATACACGTCACTTTTTCCTAGCATTCTCTAACCCGGATATCGCTAAGACGCCATAACACACGCTACCAGTATATAATCCCTGTCTCTCCGCTCTGTCTTTTGGGCTCCCTCACTTTGACTACATGCTGCAATAGGTAAGGTCACCAGCTTCTGTGCTGGTTTCTCCCTACTTTCCTCTTTGAAATGCTAAATTGTCTACCCCTTTCCTTATTCTTAGGCATTCCAGATTACCTTCGGTCTGTATACCAATTTTGATTAGGTATGTCCTTTAGTCCCATAGATTGTACTTTGCACACACGCCCCTTGTTGTTAGTTCACTTTATTCACTGTTCATTTTTTCAGCCTTGTTATACACATGGGGTAATTCCCCTATTACATGGCCACGAAGTACAGTCCTCAGGCTTCCCTCTCCTGATGCGACCCATCCTCATAATTTATTGGTATGTCAATTCCACTTTTACCTACATTGGATCCATACCTCATCTTACTCCACTATATGTTTTACCTCCTTATAGCATTAGCCTTTACTGCATCCTTTAGATGTGAGCCCCCACATGGTACTTATTACGTCCATAATACTGGTACGTACTCATACTACTACTATATATATTTTGAAAAAATCCATGTCTTTCTTCTGGCACACTTCCAATCCCTATTCTCCTTTTCCCTTCTTTATGCTCTTAGCCCGTACAATCCCCTATCCTGACTTCATCCTGAACCTCGGATTCTTAATAGCCTTGTGCTCTTCCTATAACCTACATGTAAGTCTACATAATAGTTTTTTCCTCTCATCCCTCTTCCCCCAGCCAGGGAAGGAGTCTTGCGAGGATAATTTGCATATTCCCAGTGCCTTCTGGGATAAGTGAAGAGTCACTGCGAGCTCAAGGAGAACCGGGTTTTGGCCGTTACAGCCGGAAGGAAGACTTCTTCTTCATTGTGAGCGTGAGTGAGCAAAGTGTGAGCAAAAGTAAGTGTGAGTAGAATTGTTTGTATTTAGTTGTTTAATTACTTAACATTTGTTTAGTGCTATCCCCATTAGAAAATGTGCTCCACTATTGCTAATGCGATCCAGTGTACATCTTGTCTCATGTATGCAGTCCTTGAAAAGCCGTTCGAGGGTGCATACTGTTGTTCGAGATGTGAGCAAGTTGCACATTTGGAAGCCCAGATACTGGATCTAAATGAGCAGCTGGCAACTCTGAGATGCATTAGCAATATGGAAAGGAGTGTGCTGCTCACTGAGCAGCAGCTTGCTGGCTCAGATGTGGGGGAGGATCGTAGTAGGGAGCGGCAGGACGGTGAGGTAGGTAGCTGGGTGACAGTTAGAAAGGGGGGTAAAGGGAAAAGTGCTAGGAAGGCTAGTCCTGAACTGACACACCCCAATAGGTTTGCAAACTTGGCAGATGAGGGGGATGTCATTACAGGGGTAGCATTGCTGCAGCAAGGCATGACCTCTGAACGCCAGAGGAGTGTCTGCTCCAGTAAGGGGGGGAATAGGAGTGCAGGGCAGGCAAGACAGGTACTGGTAGTGGGGGACTCAATTATTAGGGGGACAGATAGGGCAATCTGTCACAAAGACAGGGATCGCCGAACAGTGTGTTGTCTTCCTGGCGCTCGAGTTCGGCACATCGCTGATCGGGTTGACAGATTACTGGGAGGGGCTGGGGAGGACCCAGCGGTCATTGTACACATTGGCACAAATGACAAAGTTAGAGGTAGGTGGAAGGTCCTTAAAGATGATTTCAGGGAATTAGGTTGTAAGCTTAAAGCATGGACCTCAAAGGTGGTATTTTCGGAAATACTACCTGTGCCACGAGCCACACCAGAGAGGCAAAGAGAGATCAGGGAGGTTAACAGGTGGCTCAGGAATTGGTGTAGGAAAGAGGGTTTTGGGTTCCTGGAGAATTGGGCCGACTTTTCAGTTGGCTACAGATTCTATGCTAGGGATGGGCTGCATCTTAATGGGGAAGGTGCAGCTCTGCTGGGGCAGAAAATGGCTAGAAGGTTGGAGGAGTGTTTAAACTAGGAATGGGGGGCGAGGGTATTCACTTTATAGAAGGGGAATGTAGTGCAGATAGTGACCAGGGCACAAGTAATGAAATTGGGGGTGGTACGGGGGGAAGGGTTAGGACAGTTAATACAGTAAGCAGGAATACAGGTACAGAGTCATACGTAACGTGCATGTACACTAATGCCCGAAGCCTCACAAATAAGGTGGAGGAATTAGAATTAATATTGTTGGAAGAAAATTATGATATAGTGGGGATATCAGAGACATGGCTGGATGAGAGCTATGACTGGGCTGTTAATTTACAGGGTTATAGCCTATTCAGGAATGACCGTACAAATAAGCGAGGGGGAGGTGTGTGTCTATATGTAAAATCATCCTTAAAACCCATCCTGCGTGACAACATATGTGAGGGTACTGAGAATGTAGAGTCCCTATGGGTGGAGATAAGGGGGGGGAGAATGAATAATAAAATACTGATAGGGGTGTGTTATAAGACGCCGAATATTATGGAAGAGGTAGAGAATCTCCTCATAAAGCAAATTGATAAAGCAGCGAGTCTCGGAGAGGTAATTATTATGGGGGACTTTAACTATCCTGATATAAATTGGGGAACAGAAACTTGCAGTTCCAGCAAAGGAAATAGATTTTTGATAACAATGAAAGATAATTACCTTTCACAAATGGTACAGGACCCCACAAGAGGGGGAGCACTACTAGACCTTGTACTAACCAATAGGCCAGACCGCATATCAAATATACAAGTTGGGGGTTACTTGGGGAATAGTGATCACAAAATAATAAGTTTTCATGTATTCTTTCGTAAGATGTCTAGTAGAGGGGCTACAAGGACACTAAACTTCAGGAAAGCAAATTTTAAACGGTTGAGAGATGATCTTAGTGCAATAAACTGGGATGATGTACTAAGTATTAAAAGTACACAAAGCAAATGGGAGACTTTTATGAGCATCCTGAATAGGGCTTGTGCAGAAAATATACCCTATGGGAACACACATGCTAGAAATAGGAGGAAACCCCAATGGCTAAATAGAGCTGTAAGGGAAGCAATAAAAGAAAAACAGAAAGCCTTAAAAGAATTAAAGAGGGTAGGTAGTGATGAGGCATTATATAATTATAGAAAATTAAATAAAATATGTAAAAAGCAAATTAAGTTAGCTAAGTTTGAGACAGAGAGACTCATTGCGAGAGAAAGTAAAAATAATCCTAAAATATTCTTTAACTACATAAACAGTAAAAAACTGAAAAGCGATAGTGTTGGCCCCCTTAAAAATAGTCTTGGTGAAATGGTGGAAGGGGATGAGGGTAAAGCCAACCTGCTGAATGACTTTTTTTCTACGGTTTTTATACAAGAAAATGCCATGGCAGATGACATGACCAGTGATACCATAAATTCACCCTTGAATATTACCTGCTTAACCCAGCAGGAAGTACGCCGCCGCCTCGAAATCACTAAGGTTGACAAATCTCCGGGCCCGGATGGCATACACCCCAGAGTACTACAGGAATTGAGTTCTGTGATAGATAGAAAATGACTTGGGTGTATTGGTGGATGGTAAACTTCACTTTAGTGTACAGTGTCAGGCAGCTGCTGCCAGGGCTAATAAAATAATGGGATGTATTAAAAGAGGTATAAGTGTTCATGAAAAAAATATAGTTCTACCTCTGTACAAGTCACTAGTGCGACCGCACTTAGAATACTGTGTACAATTCTGGTCACCGATATATAAGAAGGACATAGCTGAACTGGAGAGGGTGCAGAGAAGAGCCACCAAGATTATTAGAGGAATGGGTGGGCTGCAATACCAAGACAGGTTTTTAAACTTGGGGTTATTTAGTTTGGAAAAACGAAGGCTTAGGGGGGATCTAATCACAATGTATAAATATATGAGGGGACAGTACAGAGACCTTTCCAAAGATCTTTTTACACCTAGGCCTGCGACTGGAACACGGGGGCATCCGCTACGTCTTGAGGAAAGAAGGTTTAAGCATAATCACAGACGAGGATTCTTTACTGTACGAGCAGTGAGACTATGGAACTCTCTGCCGCATGATGTTGTAATGAGTGATTCACTACTAACATTTAAGCAGAGCCTGGATGCCTTTCTTGAAAAATTTAATATTACCAGTTATGTATATTAGATTTTATGACAGGGTATTGATCCAGGGAACTAGTCTGATTGCCGGATGTGGAGTCAGGAAGGACATTTTTTCCCCATTGGAACTTGTTTGCCACATTGGGGTTTTTTTGCCTTCCTCTGGATCAACATGTAAGGCTACGGGTTGAACTAGATGGACTTAGAGTCTCCCTTCAACCTTAAAAACTATGATACTATGATACTATGATCCCTTATCCTTGGATTACATCACATTATATAGACTGTATATAATCTTTCTCCTTATTTTCTTCTTTTTCCTTGCAGTATCTTTCTTCATATATTGTGTGTGCAGGACTCTTCCTTAATATTACACGGGTATGTCTCCTTTTGTCTCTTTTTTAGAGTTGAGCGCGGTTCGCGGTTCGAGGTTCTCCAGTTCTAAGCTCGAGTGATTTTTGGGGCTGTTCGAGATCGAACTAGAACTCGAGCTTTTTGCAAAAGCTCGATAGTTCTAGATACGTTCGAGAACGGTTCTAGCAGCAAAAAGCAGGGCTTTTTACAGCTACAGTGTGCAGGAGCCATCGCTGGCAGCCTGCCACAAGCTGGTAACCAAGATAAACATCGGGTATCCAAGCAAAGCGCTTTGGTTAGTAACCCGATGTTTATCTTAGTTACGTGCAGGAAGCCCACACTTTCCCGCTCAGCTCACTCCGCCCCCTCCTGCCCGTGGCTAAATACAAAGCTAAGCACCCCTTAGTGCCACATGAAAGGCACCAAAAGGTGCTCCACTTTTTCTCCATTTTTTCTCCACTTTTTCTCCATTTTTTCTCCACTTTTTCTACATTTTTTTCTCCACTTTTTCTCCACTTTTTCTCCACTTTTTCTCCACTTTTTCTCCATTTTTTTCTCCACTTTTTCTCCTCTTTTTCTCCATTTTTTTCTCCAACTTTTCCCACTTTTTCTCCACTTTTTCTCCACTTTTTCTCCACTTTTTCTCCATTTTTTTCTCCACTTTTTCTCCACTTATTCTCCACTTTTTCTCCACTTTTTCTGCACCTTTTCTCCACTTTTTCTCCACTTATTCTCCACTTTTTCTCCACTTTTTCTCCACCTTTTCTCCACTTTTTCTCCACTTTTTCTCCATTTTTTTCTCCACTTTTTCTCCACTTTTTCTCCACTTTTTCTCCACTTTTTTTTCCACTTTTTCTCCAATTATTCTCCACTTTTTCTCCACTTTTTCTCCATTTTTTTCTCCACTTTTTCTCTACTTTTTCTCCACTTTTTCTCCACTTATTCTCCATTTTTTTCTCCACTTTTTCTCCACTTTTTCCCCATTTATTCTCCACTTTTTCTCCACTTTTTCTCCATTTTTTTCTCCACTTTTTCTCCACTTTTTCCCCATTTATTCTCCACTTTTTCTCCACTTTTTCTCCATTTTTTTCTCCACTTTTTCTCCACTTTTTCTCCACTTTTTCTCCACTTTTTCTCCACTTATTCTCCACTTTTTCTCCATTTTTTTTTCCACTTTTTCTCCATTTATTCTCCACTTTTTCTCCACTTTTTCTCCATTTTTTTCTCCACTTTTTCTCCACTTTTTCTCCACTTTTTCTCCACTTATTCTCCATTTTTTTCTCCACTTTTTCCCCATTTATTCTCTACTTTTTCTCCACTTTTTCTCAATTTTTTTCTCCACTTTTTCTCCACTTTTTCTCCACTTATTCTCCACTTTTTCTCCACTTTTTCTCCATTTTTTCTCCATTTATTCTCCACTTTTTCTCCACTTTTTCTCCACTTTTTCTCCATTTATTCTCCACTTTTTCTCCATTTTTTTCTCCACTTTTTCTCCACTTTTTCCCCATTTATTCTCCACTTTTTCTCCACTTTTTTCTCCACTTTTTCTCCACTTTTTCTCCACTTTTTCTCCATTTTTTCTCCATTTATTCTCCACTTTTTCTCCACTTTTTCTCCACTTTTTCTCCATTTATTCTCCACTTTTTCTCCATTTTTTTCTCCACTTTTTCTCCACTTTTTCCCCATTTATTCTCCACTTTTTCTCCACTTTTTTCTCCACTTTTTCTCCACTTTTTCTCCACTTTTTCTCCACTTTTTCTCCACTTTTTCTCCACTTTTTCTCCATTTATTCTCCACTTTTTCTCCACTTTTTCTCCACTTTTTCTCCATTTTTTTCTCCACTTTTTCCCCATTTATTCTCCACTTTTTCTCCACTTTTTCTCCATTTTTTTCACCACTTTTTCTCCACTTTTTCTCCACTTTTTCTCCACTTTTTCTCCACTTTTTCCTCCACTTATTCTCCACTTTTTCTCCATTTTTTTTTCCACTTTTTCTCCATTTATTCTCCACTTTTTCTCCATTTTTTTCTCCACTTTTTCTCCACTTTTTCTCCACTTATTCTCCATTTTTTTCTCCACTTTTTCTCCACTTTTTCCCCATTTATTCTCCACTTTTTCTCCACTTGTTCTCCACTTATTCTCCACTTTTTCTCCACTTTTTCTCCACTTTTTCTCCACTTTTTCTCCACTTTTTCTCAATTTTTTTCTCCATTTATTCTCCACTTTTTCTCCACTTTTTCTCCATTTATTCTCCACTTTTTCTCAACTTTTTCTCCACTTTTTCTCCACTTTTTCTCCACTTTTTCTCAATTTTTTTCTCCATTTATTCTCCACTTTTTCTCCACTTTTTCTCCACTTTTTCTCCACTTTTTCTCCATTTATTCTCCACTTTTTCTCCACTTTTTCTCCACTTTTTCTCCACTTTTTCTCAATTTTTTTCTCCACTTTTTCTCCATTAATTCTCCACTTTTTCTCCACTTTTTCTCCATTTTTTTCTCCACTTTTTCTCCACTTTTTCGCCACTTTTTCTCCATTTTTTTCTCCACTTTTTCTCCACTTTTTCTCCACTTTTTCTCCACTTTTTCTCCACTTTTTCTCCACTTTTTCTCCACTTATTCTCCACTTTTTCTCCATTCTTTTTTCCACTTTTTCTCCATTTATTCTCCACTTTTTCTCCACTTTTTCTCCATTTTTTTCTCCACTTTTTCTCCACTTTTTCTCCACTTTTTCTCCACTTATTCTCCATTTTTTTTCTCCACTTTTTCCCCATTTATTCTCTACTTTTTCTCCACTTTTTCTCAATTTTTTTCTCCACTTTTTCTCCACTTTTTCTCCACTTATTCTCCACTTTTTCTCCACTTTTTCTCCATTTTTTCTCCATTTTTTCTCCACTTTTTCTCCATTTTTTCTCCACTTTTTCTACATTTTTTTCTCCACTTTTTCTCCACTTTTTCTCCACTTTTTCTCCACTTTTTCTCCATTTATTCTCCACTTTTTCTCCACTTTTTCTCCATTTTTTTCTCCACTTTTTCCCCATTTATTCTCCACTTTTTCTCCACTTTTTCTCCATTTTTTTCACCACTTTTTCTCCACTTTTTCTCCACTTTTTCTCCACTTTTTCTCCACTTTTTCCTCCACTTATTCTCCACTTTTTCTCCATTTTTTTTTCCACTTTTTCTCCATTTATTCTCCACTTTTTCTCCACTTGTTCTCCACTTATTCTCCACTTTTTCTCCACTTTTTCTCCACTTTTTCTCCACTTTTTCTCCACTTTTTCCTCCACTTATTCTCCACTTTTTCTCCATTTTTTTTTCCACTTTTTCTCCATTTATTCTCCACTTTTTCTCCACTTGTTCTCCACTTATTCTCCACTTTTTCTCCACTTTTTCTCCACTTATTCTCCACTTTTTCTCCACTTTTTCTCCATTTATTCTCCACTTTTTCTCCACTTTTTCTCCACTTTTTCTCCACTTTTTCTCCATTTTTTTCTCCACTTTTTCCCCATTTATTCTCCACTTTTTCTCCACTTTTTCTCCATTTTTTTCACCACTTTTTCTCCACTTTTTCTCCACTTTTTCTCCACTTTTTCTCCACTTTTTCTCCACTTATTCTCCACTTTTTCTCCACTTTTTCTCCATTTTTTTTTCCACTTTTTCTCCATTTATTCTCCACTTTTTCTCCACTTTTTCTCCATTTTTTTCTCCACTTTTTCTCCACTTTTTCTCCACTTTTTCTCCACTTTTTCTCCACTTATTCTCCATTTTTTTCTCCACTTTTTCTCCACTTTTTCCCCATTTATTCTCCACTTTTTCTTCACTTGTTCTCCACTTTTTACCAGTAAGGGGGGGAATAGGAGTGCAGGGCAGGCAAGACAGGTACTGGTAGTGGGGGACTCAATTATTAGGGGGACAGATAGGGCAATCTGTCACAAAGACAGGGATCGCCGAACAGTGTGTTGTCTTCCTGGCGCTCGAGTTCGGCACATCGCTGATCGGGTTGACAGATTACTGGGAGGGGCTGGGGAGGACCCAGCGGTCATTGTACACATTGGCACAAATGACAAAGTTAGAGGTAGGTGGAAGGTCCTTAAAGATGATTTCAGGGAATTAGGTTGTAAGCTTAAAGCATGGACCTCAAAGGTGGTATTTTCGGAAATACTACCTGTGCCACGAGCCACACCAGAGAGGCAAAGAGAGATCAGGGAGGTTAACAGGTGGCTCAGGAATTGGTGTAGGAAAGAGGGTTTTGGGTTCCTGGAGAATTGGGCCGACTTTTCAGTTGGCTACAGATTCTATGCTAGGGATGGGCTGCATCTTAATGGGGAAGGTGCAGCTCTGCTGGGGCAGAAAATGGCTAGAAGGTTGGAGGAGTGTTTAAACTAGGAATGGGGGGCGAGGGTATTCACTTTATAGAAGGGGAATGTAGTGCAGATAGTGACCAGGGCACAAGTAATGAAATTGGGGGTGGTACGGGGGGAAGGGTTAGGACAGTTAATACAGTAAGCAGGAATACAGGTACAGAGTCATACGTAACGTGCATGTACACTAATGCCCGAAGCCTCACAAATAAGGTGGAGGAATTAGAATTAATATTGTTGGAAGAAAATTATGATATAGTGGGGATATCAGAGACATGGCTGGATGAGAGCTATGACTGGGCTGTTAATTTACAGGGTTATAGCCTATTCAGGAATGACCGTACAAATAAGCGAGGGGGAGGTGTGTGTCTATATGTAAAATCATCCTTAAAACCCATCCTGCGTGACAACATATGTGAGGGTACTGAGAATGTAGAGTCCCTATGGGTGGAGATAAGGGGGGGGAGAATGAATAATAAAATACTGATAGGGGTGTGTTATAAGACGCCGAATATTATGGAAGAGGTAGAGAATCTCCTCATAAAGCAAATTGATAAAGCAGCGAGTCTCGGAGAGGTAATTATTATGGGGGACTTTAACTATCCTGATATAAATTGGGGAACAGAAACTTGCAGTTCCAGCAAAGGAAATAGATTTTTGATAACAATGAAAGATAATTACCTTTCACAAATGGTACAGGACCCCACAAGAGGGGGAGCACTACTAGACCTTGTACTAACCAATAGGCCAGACCGCATATCAAATATACAAGTTGGGGGTTACTTGGGGAATAGTGATCACAAAATAATAAGTTTTCATGTATTCTTTCGTAAGATGTCTAGTAGAGGGGCTACAAGGACACTAAACTTCAGGAAAGCAAATTTTAAACGGTTGAGAGATGATCTTAGTGCAATAAACTGGGATGATGTACTAAGTATTAAAAGTACACAAAGCAAATGGGAGACTTTTATGAGCATCCTGAATAGGGCTTGTGCAGAAAATATACCCTATGGGAACACACATGCTAGAAATAGGAGGAAACCCCAATGGCTAAATAGAGCTGTAAGGGAAGCAATAAAAGAAAAACAGAAAGCCTTAAAAGAATTAAAGAGGGTAGGTAGTGATGAGGCATTATATAATTATAGAAAATTAAATAAAATATGTAAAAAGCAAATTAAGTTAGCTAAGTTTGAGACAGAGAGACTCATTGCGAGAGAAAGTAAAAATAATCCTAAAATATTCTTTAACTACATAAACAGTAAAAAACTGAAAAGCGATAGTGTTGGCCCCCTTAAAAATAGTCTTGGTGAAATGGTGGAAGGGGATGAGGGTAAAGCCAACCTGCTGAATGACTTTTTTTCTACGGTTTTTATACAAGAAAATGCCATGGCAGATGACATGACCAGTGATACCATAAATTCACCCTTGAATATTACCTGCTTAACCCAGCAGGAAGTACGCCGCCGCCTCGAAATCACTAAGGTTGACAAATCTCCGGGCCCGGATGGCATACACCCCAGAGTACTACAGGAATTGAGTTCTGTGATAGATAGAAAATGACTTGGGTGTATTGGTGGATGGTAAACTTCACTTTAGTGTACAGTGTCAGGCAGCTGCTGCCAGGGCTAATAAAATAATGGGATGTATTAAAAGAGGTATAAGTGTTCATGAAAAAAATATAGTTCTACCTCTGTACAAGTCACTAGTGCGACCGCACTTAGAATACTGTGTACAATTCTGGTCACCGATATATAAGAAGGACATAGCTGAACTGGAGAGGGTGCAGAGAAGAGCCACCAAGATTATTAGAGGAATGGGTGGGCTGCAATACCAAGACAGGTTTTTAAACTTGGGGTTATTTAGTTTGGAAAAACGAAGGCTTAGGGGGGATCTAATCACAATGTATAAATATATGAGGGGACAGTACAGAGACCTTTCCAAAGATCTTTTTACACCTAGGCCTGCGACTGGAACACGGGGGCATCCGCTACGTCTTGAGGAAAGAAGGTTTAAGCATAATCACAGACGAGGATTCTTTACTGTACGAGCAGTGAGACTATGGAACTCTCTGCCGCATGATGTTGTAATGAGTGATTCACTACTAACATTTAAGCAGAGCCTGGATGCCTTTCTTGAAAAATTTAATATTACCAGTTATGTATATTAGATTTTATGACAGGGTATTGATCCAGGGAACTAGTCTGATTGCCGGATGTGGAGTCAGGAAGGACATTTTTTCCCCATTGGAACTTGTTTGCCACATTGGGGTTTTTTTGCCTTCCTCTGGATCAACATGTTAGGCTACGGGTTGAACTAGATGGACTTAGAGTCTCCCTTCAACCTTAAAAACTATGATACTATGATACTATGATCCCTTATCCTTGGATTACATCACATTATATAGACTGTATATAATCTTTCTCCTTATTTTCTTCTTTTTCCTTGCAGTATCTTTCTTCATATATTGTGTGTGCAGGACTCTTCCTTAATATTACACGGGTATGTCTCCTTTTGTCTCTTTTTTAGAGTTGAGCGCGGTTCGCGGTTCGAGGTTCTCCAGTTCTAAGCTCGAGTGATTTTTGGGGCTGTTCGAGATCGAACTAGAACTCGAGCTTTTTGCAAAAGCTCGATAGTTCTAGATACGTTCGAGAACGGTTCTAGCAGCAAAAAGCAGGGCTTTTTACAGCTACAGTGTGCAGGAGCCATCGCTGGCAGCCTGCCACAAGCTGGTAACCAAGATAAACATCGGGTATCCAAGCAAAGCGCTTTGGTTAGTAACCCGATGTTTATCTTAGTTACGTGCAGGAAGCCCACACTTTCCCGCTCAGCTCACTCCGCCCCCTCCTGCCCGTGGCTAAATACAAAGCTAAGCACCCCTTAGTGCCACATGAAAGGCACCAAAAGGTGCTCCACTTTTTCTCCATTTTTTCTCCACTTTTTCTCCATTTTTTCTCCACTTTTTCTACATTTTTTTCTCCACTTTTTCTCCACTTTTTCTCCACTTTTTCTCCACTTTTTCTCCATTTTTTTCTCCACTTTTTCTCCTCTTTTTCTCCATTTTTTTTTCCAACTTTTCCCACTTTTTCTCCACTTTTTCTCCACTTTTTCTCCACTTTTTCTCCATTTTTTTCTCCACTTTTTCTCCACTTATTCTCCACTTTTTCTCCACTTTTTCTGCACCTTTTCTCCACTTTTTCTCCACTTATTCTCCACTTTTTCTCCACTTTTTCTCCACCTTTTCTCCACTTTTTCTCCACTTTTTCTCCATTTTTTTCTCCACTTTTTCTCCACTTTTTCTCCACTTTTTCTCCACTTTTTTTCCACTTTTTCTCCAATTATTCTCCACTTTTTCTCCACTTTTTCTCCATTTTTTTCTCCACTTTTTCTCTACTTTTTCTCCACTTTTTCTCCACTTATTCTCCATTTTTTTCTCCACTTTTTCTCCACTTTTTCCCCATTTATTCTCCACTTTTTCTCCACTTTTTCTCCATTTTTTTCTCCACTTTTTCTCCACTTTTTCCCCATTTATTCTCCACTTTTTCTCCACTTTTTCTCCATTTTTTTCTCCACTTTTTCTCCACTTTTTCTCCACTTTTTCTCCACTTTTTCTCCACTTATTCTCCACTTTTTCTCCATTTTTTTTTCCACTTTTTCTCCATTTATTCTCCACTTTTTCTCCACTTTTTCTCCATTTTTTTCTCCACTTTTTCTCCACTTTTTCTCCACTTTTTCTCCACTTATTCTCCATTTTTTTCTCCACTTTTTCCCCATTTATTCTCTACTTTTTCTCCACTTTTTCTCAATTTTTTTCTCCACTTTTTCTCCACTTTTTCTCCACTTATTCTCCACTTTTTCTCCACTTTTTCTCCATTTTTTCTCCATTTATTCTCCACTTTTTCTCCACTTTTTCTCCACTTTTTCTCCATTTATTCTCCACTTTTTCTCCATTTTTTTCTCCACTTTTTCTCCACTTTTTCCCCATTTATTCTCCACTTTTTCTCCACTTTTTTCTCCACTTTTTCTCCACTTTTTCTCCACTTTTTCTCCATTTTTTCTCCATTTATTCTCCACTTTTTCTCCACTTTTTCTCCACTTTTTCTCCATTTATTCTCCACTTTTTCTCCATTTTTTTCTCCACTTTTTCTCCACTTTTTCCCCATTTATTCTCCACTTTTTCTCCACTTTTTTCTCCACTTTTTCTCCACTTTTTCTCCACTTTTTCTCCACTTTTTCTCCACTTTTTCTCCACTTTTTCTCCATTTATTCTCCACTTTTTCTCCACTTTTTCTCCACTTTTTCTCCATTTTTTTCTCCACTTTTTCCCCATTTATTCTCCACTTTTTCTCCACTTTTTCTCCATTTTTTTCACCACTTTTTCTCCACTTTTTCTCCACTTTTTCTCCACTTTTTCTCCACTTTTTCCTCCACTTATTCTCCACTTTTTCTCCATTTTTTTTTCCACTTTTTCTCCATTTATTCTCCACTTTTTCTCCATTTTTTTCTCCACTTTTTCTCCACTTTTTCTCCACTTATTCTCCATTTTTTTCTCCACTTTTTCTCCACTTTTTCCCCATTTATTCTCCACTTTTTCTCCACTTGTTCTCCACTTATTCTCCACTTTTTCTCCACTTTTTCTCCACTTTTTCTCCACTTTTTCTCCACTTTTTCTCAATTTTTTTCTCCATTTATTCTCCACTTTTTCTCCACTTTTTCTCCATTTATTCTCCACTTTTTCTCAACTTTTTCTCCACTTTTTCTCCACTTTTTCTCCACTTTTTCTCAATTTTTTTCTCCATTTATTCTCCACTTTTTCTCCACTTTTTCTCCACTTTTTCTCCACTTTTTCTCCATTTATTCTCCACTTTTTCTCCACTTTTTCTCCACTTTTTCTCCACTTTTTCTCAATTTTTTTCTCCACTTTTTCTCCATTAATTCTCCACTTTTTCTCCACTTTTTCTCCATTTTTTTCTCCACTTTTTCTCCACTTTTTCGCCACTTTTTCTCCATTTTTTTCTCCACTTTTTCTCCACTTTTTCTCCACTTTTTCTCCACTTTTTCTCCACTTTTTCTCCACTTTTTCTCCACTTATTCTCCACTTTTTCTCCATTCTTTTTTCCACTTTTTCTCCATTTATTCTCCACTTTTTCTCCACTTTTTCTCCATTTTTTTCTCCACTTTTTCTCCACTTTTTCTCCACTTTTTCTCCACTTATTCTCCATTTTTTTTCTCCACTTTTTCCCCATTTATTCTCTACTTTTTCTCCACTTTTTCTCAATTTTTTTCTCCACTTTTTCTCCACTTTTTCTCCACTTATTCTCCACTTTTTCTCCACTTTTTCTCCATTTTTTCTCCATTTTTTCTCCACTTTTTCTCCATTTTTTCTCCACTTTTTCTACATTTTTTTCTCCACTTTTTCTCCACTTTTTCTCCACTTTTTCTCCACTTTTTCTCCATTTATTCTCCACTTTTTCTCCATTTTTTTCTCCACTTTTTCTCCACTTTTTCCCCATTTATTCTCCACTTTTTCTCCACTTTTTTCTCCACTTTTTCTCCACTTTTTCTCCACTTTTTCTCCACTTATTCTCCACTTTTTCTCCACTTTTTCTCCATTTATTCTCCACTTTTTCTCCACTTTTTCTCCATTTTTTTCTCCACTTTTTCCCCATTTATTCTCCACTTTTTCTCCACTTTTTCTCCATTTTTTTCACCACTTTTTCTCCACTTTTTCTCCACTTTTTCTCCACTTTTTCTCCACTTTTTCCTCCACTTATTCTCCACTTTTTCTCCATTTTTTTTTCCACTTTTTCTCCATTTATTCTCCACTTTTTCTCCACTTGTTCTCCACTTATTCTCCACTTTTTCTCCACTTTTTCTCCACTTTTTCTCCACTTTTTCTCCACTTTTTCTCCACTTTTTCCTCCACTTATTCTCCACTTTTTCTCCATTTTTTTTTCCACTTTTTCTCCATTTATTCTCCACTTTTTCTCCACTTGTTCTCCACTTATTCTCCACTTTTTCTCCACTTTTTCTCCACTTATTCTCCACTTTTTCTCCACTTTTTCTCCATTTATTCTCCACTTTTTCTCCACTTTTTCTCCACTTTTTCTCCACTTTTTCTCCATTTTTTTCTCCACTTTTTCCCCATTTATTCTCCACTTTTTCTCCACTTTTTCTCCATTTTTTTCACCACTTTTTCTCCACTTTTTCTCCACTTTTTCTCCACTTTTTCTCCACTTTTTCTCCATTTATTCTCCACTTTTTCTCCACTTTTTCTCCATTTTTTTCTCCACTTTTTCTCCACTTTTTCTCCACTTTTTCTCCACTTATTCTCCATTTTTTTCTCCACTTTTTCTCCACTTTTTCCCCATTTATTCTCCACTTTTTCTTCACTTGTTCTCCACTTTTTCTCCATTTTTTTCTCCACTTTTTCTCCACTTTTTCTCCACTTTTTCTCCACTTTTTCTCCACTTATTCTCCACTTTTTCTCCACTTTTTCTCCATTTTTTCTCCATTTATTCTCCACTTTTTCTCCACTTTTTCTCCACTTTTTCTCCATTTATTCTCCACTTTTTCTCCACTTTTTCTCCACTTTTTCTCCACTTTTTCTCCACTTTTTCTCAATTTTTTTCTCCATTTATTCTCCACTTTTTCTCCACTTTTTCTCCACTTCTTCTCCACTTTTTCTCCATTTATTCTCCACTTTTTCTCCACTTTTTCTCCACTTTTTCTCCACTTTTTCTCAATTTTTTTCTCCACTTTTTCTCCATTAATTCAACACTTTTTCTCCACTTTTTCTCCATTTTTTTCTCCACTTTTTCTCCACTTTTTCTCCACTTATTCTCCACTTTTTCTCCGCTTTTTCTCCATTTTTTTCTCCACTTTTTCTCCACTTTTTCTCCACTTTTTCTCCACTTATTCTCTACTTTTTCTCCATTTTTTTCTCCACTTTTTCTCCACTTTTTCTCCACTTTTTTCTCCACTTTTTCTCCATTTATTCTCCACTTTTTCTCCACTTTTTCTCCATTTATTCTCCACTTTTTCTCCACTTTTTCTCTATTTTTTTCTCCACTTTTTCTCCACTTTTTCTCCATTTTTTTCTCCACTTTTTCTCCACTTTTTCTCCATTTATTCTCCACTTTTTCTCCACTTGTTCTCCATTTTTTTCTCCACTTTTTCTCCACTTTTTCTCCACTTTTTCTCCACTTTTTCTCCATTTTTTTCTCCACTTTTTCTCCACTTTTTCTCCACTTTTTCTCCATTTATTTTCCACTTTTTCTCCACTTGTTCTCCACTTTTTCTCCATTTTTTTCTCCACTTTTTCTCCATTTATTCTCCACTTTTTCTCCACTTTTTCTCCATTTTTTTCTCCACTTTTTCTCCACTTTTTCTCCATTTATTCTCCACTTTTTCTCCACTTTTTCTCCATTTTTTTCTCCACTTTTTCTCCACTTTTTCTTCACTTTTTCTCCATTTATTCTCCACTTTTTCTCCACTTTTTCTCCACTTTTTCTCCTCTTTTTCTCCATTTTTTTCTCCACTTTTTCTCCATTTATTCTCCACTTTTTCTCCACTTTTTCTCCCTTTTTTTCTCCACTTTTTCTCCACTTTTTCTCCACTTTTTCTCCACTTATTCTCCATTTTTTTCTCCACTTTTTCTCCACTTTTTCCCTATTTATTCTCCACTTTTTCTCCACTTTTTCTCCACTTTTTCTCAATTTTTTTCTTCACTTTTTCTCCACTTTTTCTCCACTTATTCTCCACTTTTTCTCCACTTTTTCTCCATTTTTTCTCCATTTATTCTCCACTTTTTCTCCACTTTTTCTCCACTTTTTCTCCATTTATTCTCCACTTTTTCTCCACTTTTTCTCCACTTTTTCTCCATTTTTTTCTCCACTTTTTCTCCATTTATTCTCCACTTTTTCTCCATTTTTTTCTCCACTTTTTCTCCATTTATTCTCCACTTTTTCTCCACTTTTTCTCCATTTTTTTCTCCACTTTTTCTCCACTTTTTCTCCATTTACTCTCCACTTTTTCTCCACTTTTTCTCCATTTTTTTCTCCACTTTTTCTCCATTTATTCTCCACTTTTTCTCCACTTTTTCTCCATTTTTTTCTCCAATTTTTCTCCACTTTTTCTCCACTTTTTCTCCACTTATTCTCCATTTTTTTCTCCACTTTTTCTCCACTTTTTTCCCATTTATTCTCCAATTTTTCTCCACTTTTTCTCAATTTTTTTCTCCACTTTTTCTCCACTTTTTTTCCACTTATTCTCCACTTTTTCTCCACTTTTTCTCCATTTTTTCTCCATTTATTCTCCACTTTTTCTCCACTTTTTCTCCACTTTTTCTCCATATATTCTCCACTTTTTCTCCACTTTTTCTCCACTTTTTCTCCATTTTTTCTCCATTTATTCTCCACTTTTTCTCCACTTTTTCTCCACTTTTTCTCCATATATTCTCCACTTTTTCTCCACTTTTTCTCCACTTTTTCTCCACTTTTTCTCCACTTTTTTCTCCACTTTTTCTCCATTTATTCTCCACTTTTTCTCCACTTTTTCTCCATTTATTCTCCACTTTTTCTCCACTTTTTCTCTATTTTTTTCTCCACTTTTTCTCCACTTTTTCTCCATTTTTTTCTCCACTTTTTCTCCACTTTTTCTCCATTTATTCTCCACTTTTTCTCCACTTGTTCTCCATTTTTTTCTCCACTTTTTCTCCACTTTTTCTCCACTTTTTCTCCACTTTTTCTCCATTTTTTTCTCCACTTTTTCTCCACTTTTTCTCCACTTTTTCTCCATTTTCCACTTTTTCTCCACTTTTTCTCCACTTTTTCTCCATTTTTTTCTCCACTTTTTCTCCATTTATTCTCCACTTTTTCTCCACTTTTTCTCCATTTTTTTCTCCACTTTTTCTCCACTTTTTCTCCATTTATTCTCCACTTTTTCTCCACTTTTTCTCCATTTTTTTCTCCACTTTTTCTCCACTTTTTCTTCACTTTTTCTCCATTTATTCTCCACTTTTTCTCCACTTTTTCTCCACTTTTTCTCCTCTTTTTCTCCATTTTTTTCTCCACTTTTTCTCCATTTATTCTCCACTTTTTCTCCACTTTTTCTCCATTTTTTTCTCCACTTTTTCTCCACTTTTTCTCCACTTTTTCTCCACTTATTCTCCATTTTTTTCTCCACTTTTTCTCCACTTTTTCCCTATTTATTCTCCACTTTTTCTCCACTTTTTCTCCACTTTTTCTCAATTTTTTTCTTCACTTTTTCTCCACTTTTTCTCCACTTATTCTCCACTTTTTCTCCACTTTTTCTCCATTTTTTCTCCATTTATTCTCCACTTTTTCTCCACTTTTTCTCCACTTTTTCTCCATTTATTCTCCACTTTTTCTCCACTTTTTCTCCACTTTTTCTCCATTTTTTTCTCCACTTTTTCTCCATTTATTCTCCACTTTTTCTCCATTTTTTTCTCCACTTTTTCTCCACTTTTTCTGCATTTATTCTCCATTTTTTCTCCACTTTTTCTCCATTTTTTTCTCCACTTTTTCTCCACTTTTTCCGCATTTATTCTCCACTTTTTCTCCATTTTTTTCTCCACTTTTTCTCACTTTTTCCCCATTTATTCTCCACTTTTTCTCCTCTTTTTCTCCATTTTTTTCTCCACTTTTTCTCCACTTTTTCTCCACTTATTCTCCACTTTTTCTCCACTTTTTCTCCACTTTTTCTCCATTTTTTTCTCCACTTTTTCTCCACTTTTTCTCCACTTATTCTCCATTTTTTCTCCACTTTTTCTCCACTTTTTCCCCATTTATTCTCCACTTTTTCTCCACTTGTTCTCCACTTTTTCTCCATTTTTTTCTCCACTTTTTCTCCACTTTTTCTCCACTTTTTCTCCGCTTTTTCTCAATTTTTTCTCCACTTTTTCTCCACTTTTTCTCCATTTATTCTCCACTTTTTCTCCACTTTTTCTCCATTTTTTTCTCCACTTTTTCTCCACTTTTTCTCCACTTATTCTCCACTTTTTCTCCATTTTTTTCTCCACTTTTTCTCCACTTTTTCTCTATTTTTTCTTCACTTTTTTCTCCACTTTTTCTCCATTTATTCTCCACTTTTTCTCCACTTTCTCTCCATTTTTTTCTCCACTTTTTCTCCACTTTTTCTCCATTTTTTTCTCCACTTTTTCTCCACTTTTTCTCCATTTATTCTCCACTTTTTCTCCACTTTCTCTCCATTTTTTTCTCCACTTTTTCTCCACTTTTTCTCCACTTTTTCTCCATTTTTTTCTCCACTTTTTCTCCACTTTTTCTCCATTTATTCTCCACTTTTTCTCCACTTTTTCTCCATTTTTTTCTCCACTTTTTCTCCACTTTTTCTCCACTTTTTCTCCATTTTTTTCTCCACTTTTTCTCCACTTTTTCTCCACTTTTTCTCCATTTATTCTCCACTTTTTCTCCACTTTTTCTCCACTTTTTCTCCATTTTTTCTCCACTTTTTCTCCATTTATTCTCCACTTTTTCTCCACTTTTTCTCCATTTTTTTCTCCACTTTTTCTCCACTTTTTCTCCATTTACTCTCCACTTTTTCTCCACTTTTTCTCCATTTTTTTCTCCACTTTTTCTCCATTTATTCTCCACTTTTTCTCCACTTTTTCTCCATTTTTTTCTCCAATTTTTCTCCACTTTTTCTCCACTTTTTCTCCACTTATTCTCCATTTTTTTCTCCACTTTTTCTCCACTTTTTTCCCATTTATTCTCCAATTTTTCTCCACTTTTTCTCAATTTTTTTCTCCACTTTTTCTCCACTTTTTTTCCACTTATTCTCCACTTTTTCTCCACTTTTTCTCCATTTTTTCTTCATTTATTCTCCACTTTTTCTCCACTTTTTCTCCACTTTTTCTCCATATATTCTCCACTTTTTCTCCACTTTTTCTCTACTTTTTCTCCACTTTTTCTCCATTTTTTTCTACACTTTTTCTCCATTTATTCTACACTTTTTCTCCATTTTTTTCTCCACTTTTACTCCACTTTTTCCGCATTTATTCTCCACTTTTTCTCCACTTTTTCTCCATTTTTTTCTCCACTTTTTCTCCACTTTTTCCCCATTTATTCTCCACTTTTTCTCCTCTTTTTCTCCATTTTTTTCTCCACTTTTTCTCCACTTTTTCTCCACTTTTTCTCAACTTTTTCTCCACTTTTTCTCCACTTATTCTCCACTTTTTCTCCACTTTTTCTCCACTTTTTCTCCATTTTTTCTCCATTTATTCTCCATTTTTTCTCCATTTATTCTCCACTTTTTCTCCACTTTTTCTCCACTTTTTCTCCATTTATTCTCCACTTTTTCTCCACTTTTTCTCCACTTTTTCTCCATTTTTTTCTCCACTTTTTCTCCACTTTTTCTCCACTTTTTCCCCATTTATTCTCCACTTTTTCTCCACTTTTTCTCCACTTTTTCTCAATTTTTTTCTCCACTTTTTCTCCACTTTTTCTCCACTTTATCTCCACTTTTTCTCCACTTTTTCTCCATTTTTTCTCCATTTATTCTCCATTTTTTCTCCATTTATTCTCCATTTTTTCTCCACTTTTTCTCCATTTTTTTCTCCACTTTTTCTCCACTTTTTCCGCATTTATTCTCCACTTTTTCTCCATTTTTTTCTCCACTTTTTCTCACTTTTTCCCCATTTATTCTCCACTTTTTCTCCTCTTTTTCTCCATTTTTTTCTCCACTTTTTCTCCACTTTTTCTCCACTTATTCTCCACTTTTTCTCCACTTTTTCTCCACTTTTTCTCCATTTTTTTCTCCACTTTTTCTCCACTTTTTCTCCACTTATTCTCCATTTTTTTCTCCACTTTTTCTCCACTTTTTCCCCATTTATTCTCCACTTTTTCTCCACTTGTTCTCCACTTTTTCTCCATTTTTTTCTCCACTTTTTCTCCACTTTTTCTCCACTTTTTCTCCGCTTTTTCTCAATTTTTTCTCCACTTTTTCTCCACTTTTTCTCCATTTATTCTCCACTTTTTCTCCACTTTTTCTCCATTTTTTTCTCCACTTTTTCTCCACTTTTTCTCCACTTATTCTCCACTTTTTCTCCATTTTTTTCTCCACTTTTTCTCCACTTTTTCTCTATTTTTTCTTCACTTTTTTCTCCACTTTTTCTCCATTTATTCTCCACTTTTTCTTTACTTTTTCTACATTTATTCTCCACTTTTTCTCCACTTTTTCTCCATTTTTTTCTCCACTTTTTCTCCACTTTTTCTCCATTTTTTTCTCCACTTTTTCTCCACTTTTTCTCCATTTATTCTCCACTTTTTCTCCACTTTCTCTCCATTTTTTTCTCCACTTTTTCTCCACTTTTTCTCCACTTTTTCTCCATTTTTTTCTCCACTTTTTCTCCACTTTTTCTCCATTTATTCTCCACTTTTTCTCCACTTTTTCTCCATTTTTTTCTCCACTTTTTCTCCACTTTTTCTCCACTTTTTCTCCATTTTTTTCTCCACTTTTTCTCCACTTTTTCTCCACTTTTTCTCCATTTATTCTCCACTTTTTCTCCACTTTTTCTCCACTTTTTCTCCATTTTTTTCTCCACTTTTTCTCCATTTATTCTCCACTTTTTCTCCACTTTTTCTCCATTTTTTTCTCCACTTTTTCTCCACTTTTTCTCCATTTACTCTCCACTTTTTCTCCACTTTTTCTCCATTTTTTTCTCCACTTTTTCTCCATTTATTCTCCACTTTTTCTCCACTTTTTCTCCATTTTTTTCTCCAATTTTTCTCCACTTTTTCTCCACTTTTTCTCCACTTATTCTCCATTTTTTTCTCCACTTTTTCTCCACTTTTTTCCCATTTATTCTCCAATTTTTCTCCACTTTTTCTCAATTTTTTTCTCCACTTTTTCTCCACTTTTTTTCCACTTATTCTCCACTTTTTCTCCACTTTTTCTCCATTTTTTCTCCATTTATTCTCCACTTTTTCTCCACTTTTTCTCCACTTTTTCTCCATATATTCTCCACTTTTTCTCCACTTTTTCTCTACTTTTTCTCCACTTTTTCTCCATTTTTTTCTACACTTTTTCTCCATTTATTCTACACTTTTTCTCCATTTTTTTCTCCACTTTTACTCCACTTTTTCCGCATTTATTCTCCACTTTTTCTCCACTTTTCTCCATTTTTTTCTCCACCTTTTTTCTCCACTTTTTCCCCATTTATTCTCCACTTTTTCTCCTCTTTTTCTCCATTTTTTTCTCCACTTTTTCTCCACTTTTTCTCCACTTTTTCTCAACTTTTTTCTCCACTTTTTCTCCACTTATTCTCCACTTTTTCTCCACTTTTTCTCCACTTTTTCTCCATTTTTTCTCCATTTATTCTCCATTTTTTCTCCATTTATTCTCCACTTTTTCTCCACTTTTTCTCCACTTTTTCTCCACTTTTTCTCCACTTTTTCTCCACTTTTTCTCCACTTTTTCTCCATTTTTTTCTCCACTTTTTCTCCACTTTTTCCCCATTTATTCTCCACTTTTTCTCCACTTTTTCTCCACTTTTTCTCAATTTTTTTCTCCACTTTTTCTCCACTTTTTCTCCACTTTATCTCCACTTTTTCTCCACTTTTTCTCCATTTTTTTCTCCATTTATTCTCCATTTTTTCTCCATTTATTCTCCACTTTTTCTCCACTTTTTCTCCACTTTTTCTCCATTTATCCTCCACTTTTTCTCCACTTTTTCTCCACTTTTTCTCCACTTTTTCTCCATTTTTTTCTCCACTTTTTCTCCACTTTTTCTCCATTTTTTTCTCCACTTTTTCTCCACTTTTTCCGCATTTATTCTCCATTTTTTCTCCACTTTTTCTCCATTTTTTTCTCCACTTTTTCTCCACTTTTTCCGCATTTATTCTCCACTTTTTCTCCACTTTTTCTCCATTTTTTTCTCCACTTTTTCTCCACCTTTTCCCCATTTATTCTCCACTTTTTCTCCTCTTTTTTTCCATTTATTCTCCACTTTTTCTCCACTTTTTCTCCATTTTTTTCTCCACTTTTTCTCCACTTTTTCTCCATTTTTTCTCTCCACTTTTTCTCCATTTATTCTCCACTTTTTTCTCCACTTTTTCTCCACTTTTTCTCCATTTATTCTCCACTTTTTCTCCACTTTTTCTCCACTTTTTCTCCACTTTTTCTCCATTTTTTTCACCACTTTTTCTCCACTTTTTCTCCACTTTTTCTCCACTTTTTCTCCACTTTTTCCTCCACTTATTCTCCACTTTTTCTCCATTTTTTTTTCCACTTTTTCTCCATTTATTCTCCACTTTTTCTCCATTTTTTTCTCCACTTTTTCTCCACTTTTTCTCCACTTATTCTCCATTTTTTTCTCCACTTTTTCTCCACTTTTTTCCCCATTTATTCTCCACTTTTTTCTCCACTTGTTCTCCACTTATTCTCCACTTTTTCTCCACTTTTTCTCCACTTTTTCTCCACTTTTTCTCCACTTTTTCTCAATTTTTTTCTCCATTTATTCTCCACTTTTTCTCCACTTTTTCTCCATTTATTCTCCACTTTTTCTCAACTTTTTCTCCACTTTTTCTCCACTTTTTCTCCACTTTTTCTCAATTTTTTTCTCCATTTATTCTCCACTTTTTCTCCACTTTTTCTCCACTTTTTCTCCACTTTTTCTCCATTTATTCTCCACTTTTTCTCCACTTTTTCTCCACTTTTTCTCCACTTTTTCTCAATTTTTTTCTCCACTTTTTCTCCATTAATTCTCCACTTTTTCTCCACTTTTTCTCCATTTTTTTCTCCACTTTTTCTCCACTTTTTCGCCACTTTTTCTCCATTTTTTTCTCCACTTTTTCTCCACTTTTTCTCCACTTTTTCTCCACTTTTTCTCCACTTTTTCTCCACTTTTTCTCCACTTATTCTCCACTTTTTCTCCATTCTTTTTTCCACTTTTTCTCCATTTATTCTCCACTTTTTCTCCACTTTTTCTCCATTTTTTTCTCCACTTTTTCTCCACTTTTTCTCCACTTTTTCTCCACTTATTCTCCATTTTTTTCTCCACTTTTTCCCCATTTATTCTCTACTTTTTCTCCACTTTTTCTCAATTTTTTTCTCCACTTTTTCTCCACTTTTTCTCCACTTATTCTCCACTTTTTCTCCACTTTTTCTCCATTTTTTCTCCATTTTTTCTCCACTTTTTCTCCATTTTTTCTCCACTTTTTCTACATTTTTTTCTCCACTTTTTCTCCACTTTTTCTCCACTTTTTCTCCACTTTTTCTCCATTTATTCTCCACTTTTTCTCCATTTTTTTCTCCACTTTTTCTCCACTTTTTCCCCATTTATTCTCCACTTTTTCTCCACTTTTTTCTCCACTTTTTCTCCACTTTTTCTCCACTTTTTCTCCACTTATTCTCCACTTTTTCTCCACTTTTTCTCCATTTATTCTCCACTTTTTCTCCACTTTTTCTCCATTTTTTTCTCCACTTTTTCCCCATTTATTCTCCACTTTTTCTCCACTTTTTCTCCATTTTTTTCACCACTTTTTCTCCACTTTTTCTCCACTTTTTCTCCACTTTTTCTCCACTTTTTCCTCCACTTATTCTCCACTTTTTCTCCATTTTTTTTTTCACTTTTTCTCCATTTATTCTCCACTTTTTCTCCACTTGTTCTCCACTTATTCTCCACTTTTTCTCCACTTTTTCTCCACTTTTTCTCCACTTTTTCTCCACTTTTTCTCCACTTTTTCCTCCACTTATTCTCCACTTTTTCTCCATTTTTTTTTCCACTTTTTCTCCATTTATTCTCCACTTTTTCTCCACTTGTTCTCCACTTATTCTCCACTTTTTCTCCACTTTTTCTCCACTTATTCTCCACTTTTTCTCCACTTTTTCTCCATTTATTCTCCACTTTTTCTCCACTTTTTCTCCACTTTTTCTCCATTTTTTTCTCCACTTTTTCCCCATTTATTCTCCACTTTTTCTCCACTTTTTCTCCATTTTTTTCACCACTTTTTCTCCACTTTTTCTCCACTTTTTCTCCACTTTTTCTCCACTTTTTCTCCACTTTTTCTCCACTTATTCTCCACTTTTTCTCCACTTTTTCTCCATTTTTTTTTCCACTTTTTCTCCATTTATTCTCCACTTTTTCTCCACTTTTTCTCCATTTTTTTCTCCACTTTTTCTCCACTTTTTCTCCACTTTTTCTCCACTTATTCTCCATTTTTTTCTCCACTTTTTCTCCACTTTTTCCCCATTTATTCTCCACTTTTTCTTCACTTGTTCTCCACTTTTTCTCCATTTTTTTCTCCACTTTTTCTCCACTTTTTCTCCACTTTTTCTCCACTTATTCTCCACTTTTTCTCCACTTTTTCTCCATTTTTTCTCCATTTATTCTCCACTTTTTCTCCACTTTTTCTCCACTTTTTCTCCATTTATTCTCCACTTTTTCTCCACTTTTTCTCCACTTTTTCTCCACTTTTTCTCCACTTTTTCTCAATTTTTTTCTCCATTTATTCTCCACTTTTTCTCCACTTTTTCTCCACTTCTTCTCCACTTTTTCTCCATTTATTCTCCACTTTTTCTCCACTTTTTCTCCACTTTTTCTCCACTTTTTCTCAATTTTTTTCTCCACTTTTTCTCCATTAATTCAACACTTTTTCTCCACTTTTTCTCCATTTTTTTCTCCACTTTTTCTCCACTTTTTCTCCACTTATTCTCCACTTTTTCTCCGCTTTTTCTCCATTTTTTTCTCCACTTTTTCTCCACTTTTTCTCCACTTTTTCTCCACTTATTCTCCACTTTTTCTCCATTTTTTTCTCCACTTTTTCTCCACTTTTTCTCCACTTTTTCTCCACTTTTTTCTCCACTTTTTCTCCATTTATTCTCCACTTTTTCTCCACTTTTTCTCCATTTATTCTCCACTTTTTCTCCACTTTTTCTCTATTTTTTTCTCCACTTTTTCTCCACTTTTTCTCCATTTTTTTCTCCACTTTTTCTCCACTTTTTCTCCATTTATTCTCCACTTTTTCTCCACTTGTTCTCCATTTTTTTCTCCACTTTTTCTCCACTTTTTCTCCACTTTTTCTCCACTTTTTCTCCATTTTTTTCTCCACTTTTTCTCCACTTTTTCTCCACTTTTTCTCCATTTATTTTCCACTTTTTCTCCACTTGTTCTCCACTTTTTCTCCATTTTTTTCTCCACTTTTTCTCCATTTATTCTCCACTTTT
Source organism: Anomaloglossus baeobatrachus (assembly GCF_048569485.1). NCBI lineage: Eukaryota > Metazoa > Chordata > Amphibia > Anura > Aromobatidae > Anomaloglossus > Anomaloglossus baeobatrachus. Next base: position 685,912,421 of record NC_134355.1, on the reverse strand, counting down.
TCTCCACTTTTTCTCCATTTTTTTCTCCACTTTTTCTCCACTTTTTCTCCATTTATTCTCCACTTTTTCTCCACTTTTTCTCCATTTTTTTCTCCACTTTTTCTCCACTTTTTCTTCACTTTTTCTCCATTTATTCTCCACTTTTTCTCCACTTTTTCTCCACTTTTTCTCCTCTTTTTCTCCATTTTTTTCTCCACTTTTTCCCCATTTATTCTCCACTTTTTCTCCACTTTTTCTCCCTTTTTTTCTCCACTTTTTCTCCACTTTTTCTCCACTTTTTCTCCACTTATTCTCCATTTTTTTCTCCACTTTTTCTCCACTTTTTCCCTATTTATTCTCCACTTTTTCTCCACTTTTTCTCCACTTTTTCTCAATTTTTTTCTTCACTTTTTCTCCACTTTTTCTCCACTTATTCTCCACTTTTTCTCCACTTTTTCTCCATTTTTTCTCCATTTATTCTCCACTTTTTCTCCACTTTTTCTCCACTTTTTCTCCATTTATTCTCCACTTTTTCTCCACTTTTTCTCCACTTTTTCTCCATTTTTTTCTCCACTTTTTCTCCATTTATTCTCCACTTTTTCTCCATTTTTTTCTCCACTTTTTCTCCATTTATTCTCCACTTTTTCTCCACTTTTTCTCCATTTTTTTCTGCACTTTTTCTCCACTTTTTCTCCATTTACTCTCCACTTTTTCTCCACTTTTTCTCCATTTTTTTCTCCACTTTTTCTCCATTTATTCTCCACTTTTTCTCCACTTTTTCTCCATTTTTTTCTCCAATTTTTCTCCACTTTTTCTCCACTTTTTCTCCACTTATTCTCCATTTTTTTCTCCACTTTTTCTCCACTTTTTTCCCATTTATTCTCCAATTTTTCTCCACTTTTTCTCAATTTTTTTCTCCACTTTTTCTCCACTTTTTTTCCACTTATTCTCCACTTTTTCTCCACTTTTTCTCCATTTTTTCTCCATTTATTCTCCACTTTTTCTCCACTTTTTCTCCACTTTTTCTCCATATATTCTCCACTTTTTCTCCACTTTTTCTCCACTTTTTCTCCACTTTTTCTCCACTTTTTTCTCCACTTTTTCTCCATTTATTCTCCACTTTTTCTCCACTTTTTCTCCATTTATTCTCCACTTTTTCTCCACTTTTTCTCTATTTTTTTCTCCACTTTTTCTCCACTTTTTCTCCATTTTTTTCTCCACTTTTTCTCCACTTTTTCTCCATTTATTCTCCACTTTTTCTCCACTTTTTCCCCATTTATTCTCCACTTTTTCTCCACTTTTTCTCCATTTTTTTCACCACTTTTTCTCCACTTTTTCTCCACTTTTTCTCCACTTTTTCTCCACTTTTTCTCCACTTATTCTCCACTTTTTCTCCACTTTTTCTCCATTTTTTTTTCCACTTTTTCTCCATTTATTCTCCACTTTTTCTCCACTTTTTCTCCATTTTTTTCTCCACTTTTTCTCCACTTTTTCTCCACTTTTTCTCCACTTATTCTCCATTTTTTTCTCCACTTTTTCTCCACTTTTTCCCCATTTATTCTCCACTTTTTCTTCACTTGTTCTCCACTTTTTCTCCATTTTTTTCTCCACTTTTTCTCCACTTTTTCTCCACTTTTTCTCCACTTATTCTCCACTTTTTCTCCACTTTTTCTCCATTTTTTCTCCATTTATTCTCCACTTTTTCTCCACTTTTTCTCCACTTTTTCTCCATTTATTCTCCACTTTTTCTCCACTTTTTCTCCACTTTTTCTCCACTTTTTCTCCACTTTTTCTCAATTTTTTTCTCCATTTATTCTCCACTTTTTCTCCACTTTTTCTCCACTTCTTCTCCACTTTTTCTCCATTTATTCTCCACTTTTTCTCCACTTTTTCTCCACTTTTTCTCCACTTTTTCTCAATTTTTTTCTCCACTTTTTCTCCATTAATTCAACACTTTTTCTCCACTTTTTCTCCATTTTTTTCTCCACTTTTTCTCCACTTTTTCTCCACTTATTCTCCACTTTTTCTCCGCTTTTTCTCCATTTTTTTCTCCACTTTTTCTCCACTTTTTCTCCACTTTTTCTCCACTTATTCTCCACTTTTTCTCCATTTTTTTCTCCACTTTTTCTCCACTTTTTCTCCACTTTTTCTCCACTTTTTTCTCCACTTTTTCTCCATTTATTCTCCACTTTTTCTCCACTTTTTCTCCATTTATTCTCCACTTTTTCTCCACTTTTTCTCTATTTTTTTCTCCACTTTTTCTCCACTTTTTCTCCATTTTTTTCTCCACTTTTTCTCCACTTTTTCTCCACTTTTTCTCCACTTTTTCTCCATTTTTTTCTCCACTTTTTCTCCACTTTTTCTCCACTTTTTCTCCATTTATTTTCCACTTTTTCTCCACTTGTTCTCCACTTTTTCTCCATTTTTTTCTCCACTTTTTCTCCATTTATTCTCCACTTTTTCTCCACTTTTTCTCCATTTTTTTCTCCACTTTTTCTCCACTTTTTCTCCATTTATTCTCCACTTTTTCTCCACTTTTTCTCCATTTTTTTCTCCACTTTTTCTCCACTTTTTCTTCACTTTTTCTCCATTTATTCTCCACTTTTTCTCCACTTTTTCTCCACTTTTTCTCCTCTTTTTCTCCATTTTTTTCTCCACTTTTTCTCCATTTATTCTCCACTTTTTCTCCACTTTTTCTCCCTTTTTTTCTCCACTTTTTCTCCACTTTTTCTCCACTTTTTCTCCACTTATTCTCCATTTTTTTCTCCACTTTTTCTCCACTTTTTCCCTATTTATTCTCCACTTTTTCTCCACTTTTTCTCAATTTTTTTCTTCACTTTTTCTCCACTTTTTCTCCACTTATTCTCCACTTTTTCTCCACTTTTTCTCCATTTTTTCTCCATTTATTCTCCACTTTTTCTCCACTTTTTCTCCACTTTTTCTCCATTTATTCTCCACTTTTTCTCCACTTTTTCTCCACTTTTTCTCCATTTTTTTCTCCACTTTTTCTCCATTTATTCTCCACTTTTTCTCCATTTTTTTCTCCACTTTTTCTCCATTTATTCTCCACTTTTTCTCCACTTTTTCTCCATTTTTTTCTGCACTTTTTCTCCACTTTTTCTCCATTTACTCTCCACTTTTTCTCCACTTTTTCTCCATTTTTTTCTCCACTTTTTCTCCATTTATTCTCCACTTTTTCTCCACTTTTTCTCCATTTTTTTCTCCAATTTTTCTCCACTTTTTCTCCACTTTTTCTCCACTTATTCTCCATTTTTTTCTCCACTTTTTCTCCACTTTTTTCCCATTTATTCTCCAATTTTTCTCCACTTTTTCTCAATTTTTTTCTCCACTTTTTCTCCACTTTTTTTCCACTTATTCTCCACTTTTTCTCCACTTTTTCTCCATTTTTTCTCCATTTATTCTCCACTTTTTCTCCACTTTTTCTCCACTTTTTCTCCATATATTCTCCACTTTTTCTCCACTTTTTCTCCACTTTTCTCCACTTTTTCTCCACTTTTCCACTTTTTCTCCATTTATTCTCCACTTTTTCTCCACTTTTTCTCCATTTATTCTCCACTTTTTCTCCACTTTTTCTCTATTTTTTTCTCCACTTTTTCTCCACTTTTTCTCCATTTTTTTCTCCACTTTTTCTCCACTTTTTCTCCATTTATTCTCCACTTTTTCTCCACTTGTTCTCCATTTTTTTCTCCACTTTTTCTCCACTTTTTCTCCACTTTTTCTCCACTTTTCTCCAATTTTTTCTCCACTTTTTCTCCACTTTTTCTCCACTTTTTCTCCATTTTCCACTTTTTCTCCACTTTTTCTCCACTTTTTCTCCATTTTTTTCTCCACTTTTTCTCCATTTATTCTCCACTTTTTCTCCACTTTTTCTCCATTTTTTTCTCCACTTTTTCTCCACTTTTTCTCCATTTATTCTCCACTTTTTCTCCACTTTTTCTCCATTTTTTTCTCCACTTTTTCTCCACTTTTTCTTCACTTTTTCTCCATTTATTCTCCACTTTTTCTCCACTTTTTCTCCACTTTTTCTCCTCTTTTTCTCCATTTTTTTCTCCACTTTTTCTCCATTTATTCTCCACTTTTTCTCCACTTTTTCTCCATTTTTTTCTCCACTTTTTCTCCACTTTTTCTCCACTTTTTCTCCACTTATTCTCCATTTTTTTCTCCACTTTTTCTCCACTTTTTCCCTATTTATTCTCCACTTTTTCTCCACTTTTTCTCCACTTTTTCTCAATTTTTTTCTTCACTTTTTCTCCACTTTTTCTCCACTTATTCTCCACTTTTTCTCCACTTTTTCTCCATTTTTTCTCCATTTATTCTCCACTTTTTCTCCACTTTTTCTCCACTTTTTCTCCATTTATTCTCCACTTTTTCTCCACTTTTTCTCCACTTTTTCTCCATTTTTTTCTCCACTTTTTCTCCATTTATTCTCCACTTTTTCTCCATTTTTTTCTCCACTTTTTCTCCACTTTTTCTGCATTTATTCTCCATTTTTTCTCCACTTTTTCTCCATTTTTTTCTCCACTTTTTCTCCACTTTTTCCGCATTTATTCTCCACTTTTTCTCCATTTTTTTCTCCACTTTTTCTCACTTTTTCCCCATTTATTCTCCACTTTTTCTCCTCTTTTTCTCCATTTTTTTCTCCACTTTTTCTCCACTTTTTCTCCACTTATTCTCCACTTTTTCTCCACTTTTTCTCCACTTTTTCTCCATTTTTTTCTCCACTTTTTCTCCACTTTTTCTCCACTTATTCTCCATTTTTTTCTCCACTTTTTCTCCACTTTTTCCCCATTTATTCTCCACTTTTTCTCCACTTGTTCTCCACTTTTTCTCCATTTTTTTCTCCACTTTTTCTCCACTTTTTCTCCACTTTTTCTCCGCTTTTTCTCAATTTTTTCTCCACTTTTTCTCCACTTTTTCTCCATTTATTCTCCACTTTTTCTCCACTTTTTCTCCATTTTTTTCTCCACTTTTTCTCCACTTTTTCTCCACTTATTCTCCACTTTTTCTCCATTTTTTTCTCCACTTTTTCTCCACTTTTTCTCTATTTTTCTTCACTTTTTTCTCCACTTTTTCTCCATTTATTCTCCACTTTTTCTTTACTTTTTCTACATTTATTCTCCACTTTTTCTCCACTTTTTCTCCATTTTTTTCTCCACTTTTTCTCCACTTTTTCTCCATTTTTTTCTCCACTTTTTCTCCACTTTTTCTCCATTTATTCTCCACTTTTTCTCCACTTTCTCTCCATTTTTTTCTCCACTTTTTCTCCACTTTTTCTCCACTTTTTCTCCATTTTTTTCTCCACTTTTTCTCCACTTTTTCTCCATTTATTCTCCACTTTTTCTCCACTTTTTCTCCATTTTTTTCTCCACTTCTTCTCCACTTTTTCTCCACTTTTTCTCCATTTTTTTCTCCACTTTTTCTCCACTTTTTCTCCACTTTTTCTCCATTTATTCTCCACTTTTTCTCCACTTTTTCTCCACTTTTTCTCCATTTTTTTCTCCACTTTTTCTCCATTTATTCTCCACTTTTTCTCCACTTTTTCTCCATTTTTTCTCCACTTTTTCTCCACTTTTTCTCCATTTACTCTCCACTTTTTCTCCACTTTTTCTCCATTTTTTTCTCCACTTTTTCTCCATTTATTCTCCACTTTTTCTCCACTTTTTCTCCATTTTTTTCTCCAATTTTTCTCCACTTTTTCTCCACTTTTTCTCCACTTATTCTCCATTTTTTTCTCCACTTTTTCTCCACTTTTTTCCCATTTATTCTCCAATTTTTCTCCACTTTTTCTCAATTTTTTCTCCACTTTTTCTCCACTTTTTTTCCACTTATTCTCCACTTTTTCTCCACTTTTTCTCCATTTTTTCTCCATTTATTCTCCACTTTTTCTCCACTTTTTCTCCACTTTTTCTCCATATATTCTCCACTTTTTCTCCACTTTTTCTCTACTTTTTCTCCACTTTTTCTCCATTTTTTTCTCCACTTTTTCTCCATTTATTCTCCACTTTTTCTCCATTTTTTTCTCCACTTTTACTCCACTTTTTCCGCATTTATTCTCCACTTTTTCTCCACTTTTTCTCCATTTTTTTCTCCACTTTTTCTCCACTTTTTCCCCATTTATTCTCCACTTTTTCTCCTCTTTTTCTCCATTTTTTTCTCCACTTTTTCTCCACTTTTTCTCCACTTTTTCTCAACTTTTTCTCCACTTTTTCTCCACTTATTCTCCACTTTTTCTCCACTTTTTCTCCACTTTTTCTCCATTTTTTCTCCATTTATTCTCCATTTTTTCTCCATTTATTCTCCACTTTTTCTCCACTTTTTCTCCACTTTTTCTCCATTTATTCTCCACTTTTTCTCCACTTTTTCTCCACTTTTTCTCCATTTTTTTCTCCACTTTTTCTCCACTTTTTCTCCACTTTTTCCCCATTTATTCTCCACTTTTTCTCCACTTTTTCTCCACTTTTTCTCAATTTTTTTCTCCACTTTTTCTCCACTTTTTCTCCACTTTATCTCCACTTTTTCTCCACTTTTTCTCCATTTTTTTCTCCATTTATTCTCCATTTTTTCTCCATTTATTCTCCACTTTTTCTCCACTTTTTCTCCACTTTTTCTCCATTTATTCTCCACTTTTTCTCCACTTTTTCTCCACTTTTTCTCCATTTTTTCTCCACTTTTTCTCCACTTTTTCTCCATTTTTTTCTCCACTTTTTCTCCACTTTTTCCGCATTTATTCTCCATTTTTTCTCCACTTTTTCTCCATTTTTTTTCTCCACTTTTTCTCCACTTTTTCCGCATTTATTCTCCACTTTTTCTCCACTTTTTCTCCATTTTTTTCTCCACTTTTTCTCCACCTTTTCCCCATTTATTCTCCACTTTTTCTCCTCTTTTTTTCCATTTATTCTCCACTTTTTCTCCACTTTTTCTCCATTTTTTTCTCCACTTTTTCTCCACTTTTTCTCCACTTTTTCTCCACTTTTTCTCCACTTTTTCTCCACTTATTCTCCACTTTTTCTCCACTTTTTCTCCACTTTTTTCTCCACTTTTTCTCCATTTATTCTCTACTTTTTCTCCACTTTTTCTCCATTTATTCTCCACTTTTTCTGCACTTTTTCTCCATTTTTTTCTCCACTTTTTCTCCACTTTATCTCCATTTTTTTCTCCACTTTTTCTCCACTTTTTCTCCATTTATTCTCCACTTTTTCTCCACTTTTTCTCCATTTTTTCTCCACTTTTTCTCCACTTTTTCTCCACTTTTTCTCCATTTATTCTCCACTTTTTCTCCACTTTTTCTCCACTTTTTCTCCACTTTTTCTCCATTTTTTTCTTCACTTTTTCTCCATTTATTCTCCACTTTTTCTCCACTTTTTCTCCATTTTTTTCTCCACTTTTTCTCCACTTTTTCTCCATTTATTCTCCACTTTTTCTCCACTTTTTCTCCATTTTTTTCTCCACTTTTTCTCCATTTATTCTCCACTTTTTCTCCACTTTTTCTCCATTTTTTTCTCCACTTTTTCTCCACTTTTTCTTCACTTTTTCTCCACTTTTTCTTCACTTTTTCTCCATTTATTCTCCACTTTTTCTCCACTTTTTCTCCACTTTTTCTCCACTTTTTCTCCAGTTTTTTTCTCCACTTTTTCTCCATTTATTCTCCACTTTTTCTCCATTTTTTTTCTCCACTTTTTCTCCACTTTTTCCCCATTTATTCTCCACTTTTTCTCCTCTTTTTTTCCATTTATTCTCCACTTTTTCTCCACTTTTTCTCCATTTTTTCTCCACTTTTTCTCCACTTTTTCTCCACTTTTTCTCCATTTATTCTCCACTTTTTCTCCACTTTTTCTCCACTTTTTCTCCACTTTTTCTCCATTTTTTCTCCACTTTTTCTCCATTTATTCTCCACTTTTTCTCCACTTTTTCTCCATTTTTTTCTCCACTTTTTCTCCACTTTTTCTCCATTTATTCTCCACTTTTTCTCCACTTTTTCTCCATTTTTTCTCCACTTTTTCTCCATTTTTTCTCCACTTTTTCTCCATTTTTTTCTCCACTTTTTCTCCACTTTTTCTCCACTTTTTCTTCACTTTTTCTCCATTTATTCTCCACTTTTTCTCCACTTTTTCTCCACTTTTTCTCCATTTTTTCTCCACTTTTTCTCCATTTATTCTCCACTTTTTCTCCATTTTTTTCTCCACTTTTTCTCCACTTTTTCCGCATTTATTCTCCATTTTTTCTCTACTTTTTCTCCATTTTTTTCTCCACTTTTTCTCCACTTTTTCCGCATTTATTCTCCACTTTTTCTCCACTTTTTCTCCATTTTTTTCTCCACTTTTTCTCCACTTTTTCTCCACTTTTTCTCCATTTTTTTCTCCACTTTTTCTCCACTTTTTCTCCACTTTTTCTTCACTTTTTCTCCATTTATTCTCCACTTTTTCTCCACTTTTTCTCCTTTTCTTCTCCACTTTTTCTCCACTTTTTCTCCACTTTTTCTCCATTTTTTTCCTACACTTTTTCTCCATTTATTCTCCACTTTTTCTCCACTTTTTCTCCATTTTTTTCACCACTTTTTCTCCACTTTTTCTCCATTTTTTTCTCCACTTTTTCTCCACTTTTTCTCCACTTTTTCTCTATTTATTCTCCACTTTTTCTCCACTTTTTCTCCACTTTTTCTCCATTTTTTCCTCCACTTTTTCTCCATTTATTCTCCACTTTTTCTCCACTTTTTCTCCATTTTTTTCACCACTTTTTCTCCACTTTTTCTCCATTTATTCTCCACTTTTTCTCCACTTTTTCTCCATTTTTTCTCCATTTTTTCCTCCACTTTTTCTCCATTTATTCTCCACTTTTTCTCCACTTTTTCTCCATTTTTTTCACCACTTTTTCTCCACTTTTCTCCATTTATTCTCCACTTTTTCTCCATTTTTTCTCCACTTTTTCTCCACTTTTCCGCATTTATTCTCCATTTTTCTCTACTTTTCTCCATTTTTCTCCACTTTTTCTCCACTTTTTCCGCATTTATTCTCCACTTTTTCTCCACTTTTTCTCCATTTTTTCTCCACTTTTTCTCCACTTTTTCTCCACTTTTTCTCCATTTTTTTCTCCACTTTTTCTCCACTTTTCTCCACTTTTCTTCACTTTTCTCCATTTATTCTCCACTTTTTCTCCACTTTTTCTCCACTTTTTCTCCATTTATTCTCCACTTTTTCTCCACTTTTTCTCCATTTTTTCACCACTTTTTCTCCACTTTTTCTCCATTTATTCTCCACTTTTATCCATTTTTTTCTCCACTTTTTCTCCATTTATTCTCCACTTTTCTCCACTTTTCTCCATTTTTTTCTCCACTTTTTCTCCACTTTTCTTCACTTTTCTCCATTTATTCTCCACTTTTTCCCCAATTTATTCTCCACTTTTTCTCCTCTTTTTTCCATTTATTCTCCACTTTTTCTCCACTTCTTCTCCATTTTTTTCCACTTTTCACCATTATTCTCCACTTTTCTCCACTTTTTCTCCATTTTTTTCTCCACTTTTCTCCACTTTCTCCACTTATCTCCATTTTTCTCCACTTTTTCTCCACTTTTTCCATATTATTCTCCACTTTTTCTCCACTTTTCTCCATTTTTTCCTCCACTTTTTCTCCATTATTCTCCACTTCTCACTTTTTCTCCAATTTTTCACCACTTTTTCTCCACTTTCTCCAAATTCTCCACTTTTCTCCACTTTCTCCACTTTTCTCCATTTTTCTCCACTTTTTCTCCACTTTTTCTCCACTTTTTCTCTATTTTTTCCTCCACTTTTTCTCCATTTATTCTCCACTTTTTCTCCACTTTTTCTCCATTTTTTCACCACTTTTCTCCACTTTTTCTCCATTATTCTCCACTTTCTCCACTTTTTCTCCAATTTTCTCCACTTTAACACTTTTCTCCACTTTCTCACTTTCCCATTTATTCTCCACTTTTTCCCATTTATTCTCCACTTTTTCTCCACTTTTTTCCATTATTCTCCACTTTTTCTCCACTTCTTCTCCATTTTTTTCCACTTTTTCTCCATTATTCTCCACTTTTTCTCCACTTTTTCTCCATTTTTCTCCACTTTTTCTCCACTTTTTCTCCACTTTATCTCCACTTTTTCTCCACTTTTCTCCATTAACTCCAAAACCCAAAACACCCCAATTAAACTCCACCCAATTTTCTCCAAATTTCTCCACTTTTTCTCCACTTTTTTCTCCAAAACTCCCAAACCAATATCTCCACTTAATCTCCACTAATTCTCCAATTTTCTCCACTTTTTCTCCACTTTTCTCCACTTTTCTCCACTTTTTCTCCACTTTTCTCCACTTTTTCTCCACTTTTTCTCCACTTTTTCTCCAATTTTTCTCCACTTTTCTCCATTTTCTCCCAATTTCTCCACTTTTCTCCAATTTTTCTCCACTTTTCTCCACTTTTCTCCAATTATCTCCACTTTTCTCCACTTTTCTCCATTTTTTCTCCACTTTTTCTCCAATTATTCTCCACTTTTTCTCCACTTTTCTCCAATTTTTCTCCACTTTTTCTCACTTTTTCTCCACTTTTTCTCCACTTATTCTCCATTTTTTCTCCACTTTTTCTCCAACTTTTCTCCATCATTTTTCTCCACTTTTTCTCCAATTTTCTCCACTTTTCTCCATTTTTCCAATCTCCCCTTTTTCTCCATTTTTTCTCCACTTTTTCTCCACTTTTCTCATTTTTCTCCACTTTTTCTCCACTTTTTCTCCACTTTTTCTCCATTTTTTCTCCACTTTTTCTCCACTTTTTCTCCACTTTTTCTCCATTTTTTCTCCACTTTTTCTCCACTTTTTCTCCACTTTTTCTCCACTCATTTTCTCCACTTTTTCTCCACTTTTTCTCCACTTTTTCTCCACTTTTTCTCCATTTTTTCTCCACTTTTTCTCCACTTTTTCTCCATTTTTTCTCCACTTTTTCTCCACTTTTTCTCCACTTTTTCTCCACTTATTCTCCATTTTTTCTCCACTTTTTCTCCACTTTTTCCATATTTATTCTCCACTTTTTCTCCACTTTTTCTCCATTTTTTTCCTCCATTTTTTCTCCATTTATTCTCCACTTTTTCTCCACTTTTTCTCCATTTTTTTCACCACTTTTTCTCCACTTTTTCTCCATTTTTTTCTCCACTTTTTCTCCACTTTTTCTCCACTTTTTCTCCATTTATTCTCCACTTTTTCTCCACTTTTTCTCCACTTTTTCTCCATTTTTTTCCTCCACTTTTTCTCCATTTATTCTCCACTTTTTCTCCACTTTTTC